>NC_135498.1:210251779-210588029 GCF_052857255.1 Amblyomma americanum
GATAGAAAGGCCTTAATCAAAGCGAGCACATTAGAATGGATGTTGAGCTATGCTAGTTTCAGTAGAAGTCTGCTGAGGAACCCGATCGACAGCCTATGAAAAATCCAGAAACACTGCGTCTACCTGAAAGCCTGCGTGAAGCGATAATTGAAAGCTATTAACAAAGCCAAATAGTTGATGTCACATGAAAATCTCTCTGGGAGATTGTGCTGATATTTGAAAATAATTTTATGATCTTTGAGGTACTTAATGACTTGGCTGTGGATGATATGCTCAAAAAGTTTGAAAACGATGCGGGTTAACGAGATGGGTCGATAGTTCTATGGAGAGGAGCACTCACCACCTTGAAATAAAGGTATCACTTTTGACTGCAGTTTCAGTCAACTGCATAGTAACGTCAAGCAACAGTTATATGTTACACACGTCCGCTCAGTCCTCGAATATGGTTCCGTATGCTAAGACCGTTATTATTCAAAACACATAAGCAATCTTCAGAAACTGCAAAACAGGGCAGTGCATTTCGTAATCCGGAACTACGTCAAAACGTAGAGCATGACCAGCAGCAAACGCACTATTCGATTGAGTGAATTGAAAGACCGCAGGGAAAACCTTCGTGGTAAACTTTTTCATACTAGTTATTACTCACACACAGGTACGGATCGTGAAAAATACACGAGGCCTCCTTCTTATGTTTCACAATGCAACCACAATAAAAAAAAAACGCGAATATCGTTTCCACAATAGCCCGTTTCGTTATCTTTATTTTGTTCAGACGGCCCGTAGCTGGAAAATTTTATCGACCGAAGTTGTTTCCATGTAGCAGTGATACCTTTTTACACATTTTTAATGCCTTACAAGTTTTGTGTGACTTAGTGCTTTTTTTTGTGTGCTCTGTTTTGATTTCCTCTTTCCCATATGTGCCCCCCTCCCCTCCCTGCTCTAATGCTCCAAGACGATGAAGGTATCCAATAAATTAAACACACTGAGGGCAACGAAGCCAGCCATGGGAAGAAAATGATAGGTGTGACGTTAAGAGACCAAAAGCGGTTAGAGTGGGTGAGGGAACAAACGCGGGTTAATGACATCCTGGTCGCAATCGAGAGGAAGAAATGGGCTTGGGCCGGGCGTGTAACGCGAAGGCAAGATAACCGCTGGTCCTTAAGGGTAACTGAATGGATTCCAGTAGAAGCCAAGCGTTGCAGGGGGCGGCAGAAAGTTACGTGGCCGGCTGAAATTTAGAAGTTTGCAGACATAGGGTGGGTGCAGGTGGCACAGGATAGGATAAAATAGAGAGACATGGGAGATGGCTTTGTTGTGCAGTGGACGGTGTCAGGCTGATGATGAAAAGAAAAATAGTCAGCCACTACCGGGAGGGCTTCTCAGTCCAGGAGCCCTCGTTCGCTCCCTCTAGCATGGCTGGCGTCTGCATGCGAGAGGGGAAGAAAGCCTCTCGGACTCACCTCGTTGATGCAGCGGTGACCGTGGCGGTCCAGGAACTGTCTGAACGCCGGCCCGGCGTCACTGTTCAGTAGCCAGAGCAGGGCGTCCTGCGTGCGAAACGAGCTGATTCAAGGTCTAGCCAACTTTAAGCGAAAGCGCTTCTAAAAAAATGGATGCAACTGCTGCGACTACAGTGGGTTAATTCTAGCGCGGTTATTTATTTATTTTACATGCTCTTCTGGCCCGAATAAATTATACAAAATAGCGGGGAAATAAAAGCGGGAAATTGAGTAGAACAGTAGTACAAGGCTAGAAAATAGCGAAAAATGCACGTTTTTAAGTCCCTACTTCAAGTGTGTGATCAGAACGAGATGATACGTTCGAGGGGAGAGCAAAAAAATTATGGTTTGAGACAGTTGTATGATAATATATTCGGTGAAATTAAGTCCAAAGGTATCACGGCGCAAGTATTTTTAAATTAATTATTGCCTAGCGACAAGAGATGAAGTGGGCTGCGCAGTTTCAAATAGTTCTGAGTGCAGCACTGAAAGAAGCTGGTAAATATGGTAGTGCCGCTAGCACCACATTGAGCTGTCACATCTCTACCGAAATACGTTTTATCCATACACCATCATTCGGACGGCGATACAGACATAGTTGTTTATTCATGTGCTGCCTGGATTATTCAAGTTCTCGAGCTTAATTTTGTTTTATCGCTGTAAATAAGAAAAGAACAGAGGTGCGACACAACATGTGAGGCGTGCGGATGATTGTAAGCAAAAGATTTCACGGCATTGTACTGTCGCTATCAGGGCAGCGTAGCTCGTAGCACTGAGATGCTGTGCGCACTAAATTAAACAGTGTTGCTGTTAATATGATCAGCAAATCCTCTTCGGCATATCATTAATGTGCGTGTTTTGCCTAAAAATATATTTAAAAGCAGTACACTTGTTTCAAGGTTTAACTAGATAGTCTGTACTGAAAACCCATGACAAATGAAAACTGCAAAAGTATGACATCTTATAATGCCTGAGGCGCCTGCTGCTTGCTGCTCCCCTAGTTAGAGCTCTCGCGATCCTTAGGCAGCGGGATATAGTCGGATACAATTCAAGAACGAAGCGGCAGATTCCATCAAAAGAGACCCTCCAACCAACGGCGTCGACCACTGCGGTTAACCATGCTTCACCAACTAGCCCCACAACGTGTTTCGTTAATCTGATCAAGCTGTGGCTAAACCAGTTTCATCTGCCACCTACTGCAATGTCAGGCTGGGAGGTCCAACTAGATTAACCACGAAGTCATGAAAATCGGTTGACGCCGTTGGCCGGAAAGACACCTTTGAGGGTCATTTGCCGCTTAATTTCTGAGTTGTATCCAACTACAGTGCGTTACATCGGCTCTGGTCTGCTTGCTTCTAACCAACTGTACATGTAGCAACCCTCGCTTGCTGCGCGGCTTGACTGACAGCGGGAAACGGTAATCGAGGACATCTCGTTCGCCGTCCACCAGGGCCATTCCCACGAGCATTGGCACCCGGAGGCCGTGGGTCGCAGTCTGCCATCTCTGAAAACGGCGTGCTAGCGGAAGAACGTGTCACTGCATAAGCACCCTTACCAGAGCAGGACACAGTGAAATTATCCAAGCTACGTTTACTGCAAGACATAATTATTTTCTACTAATGTCCATTTCAACCTCACCTGCGACAACTGCGGCTGCAAACTTCCTGCTCTCGTCAGACTACACATCTTGCGTCATGTGCTGCTACGGGTCCCATTATGTTTACACGATGTAATTACCAAAACGTTCAATAGACCAGCGCTCTTGTACGCCATGCTATGCAGTGCACACAGGCCAATGTAGTGAAAGACGGACAAAGCATACCTCTGGGTCCATGGCCTTGAAGCTCTTGCTCTCCGGGTGGGTGCTAATTTGCGATGCCATCTCCTGGTAGCAGAAAAAAGAAGCTTTTTTGGAGCGTTGACAAATACTGAACTCTTCTTCGTTCGTAACATCAACTGTTGGGTATTCGAGAAAGGACTTCAAGTGCTCTTATTCCTGCCGGAGCTCACATAAGCGTCAAAAGAAGTAACTGTGCTCTTCATCGTCCGAGAGGCCCGGGGAGAGGTTCCCGGTGTGCGCTCTGCATGTCCTTTTGGCACCTAGCTAATTCTCAAAGAAAACGTTCTCGAGCCATCGCTGAAGGATGATGCAGGTTCCATACTACACTCGCTAATCTGTGATACCACGAATATTACTTTTCTTTCGCATCAACTGCCAGGAAGAACAAACACCAATATCAATATAGCTGCAATTTCTCATTGAAACCTGTGCTTGTATAAAATAATTGTGAGTGTGTGTATTATGGCGATCAATACGCGGTCGTAAACAGCATTTCGAAAGGAAGTCGCAGTCGGACTCGGCATCTTACGCCATCGCACATTTCCTCTTCACGCACACGCTTTCTCCCTGCCCATGTTTTCAGCGCCTTCCGTCGAGTCATATTTAATATGACCAGAAATGTTCCAATGCCGGTTAGATGAATTATCTGATCACATAGTAACAACACATTCTTTTAATAAGAGCACCTGCAAGCAGCCGACAAAACACGACACGAAACAACTTTCCGTCACCAATGTCCAGCCAACTCTTAATGTGCTTGTGTCATACAGAACACCCCCATAAACGAACCAGCATTAACAGCTCGGAAGACATTCAGAACCGCGCCACATTCTTTGTATTTGTATGCTATAAATGCCGACCTTAAGGTGCACAATAGGGGAATCTGAACTCATATTTTTCCCGCGGGAACTCTATCCATACGTTCCAGGCATTCTTAGAAGCTTCGAAATATTTTCCTGTGCGGCCGATTGCCCTAATTAAATCAGAACAAACGTCCCGGCTCTCGCATTTTTTTTTTTAATTCAACTCGGTAGGTAGGAGCAGTCAACCAACGCGTCAGCCAGTCCCGTGGCGGCTTGCCGCTCTGCCAGCGGCGGAGTGATACGTAAATCAAAGAGTCCCTGTGTATTTTTATTTGTGTGGGCCTGATTTTCGGCTATATTGTCTGTGACTGAAACTGTTCATTCAGAGAAACCTAAGATACAAAATAATAGCGAAAGCGAAGCCGCCGCTAGACTGGCTGAAAGGAACTCCACGCGTTGGTTGACTCCGCCTACCTACCGCGTTGAGTTAAAAAAAATGTGAGAGCCAGGACGTTCAATCCAATTTAATTAGGGTAATCGGCCACATAGGACAATAATTCGAAGTCTCTAACAACGCCGGGAACGAGTAGATATAGTTCCCGCGGTAAAATGACGAGGTCAGATTCCTGTTTAGTGCACCTTTAACTGATACGACTTATATCCATACCGCGCACAAGTTCGCGTCACGTGTTTGAATAAGATACTTCTTGTTCGAACGAGCAGCCTTACATAGCTATAGGTATTTACAGGCAGCGACTTACCTTATCCGAGTGGCCGCGGCATCTTCAGAATATTAAAGGTTTTTTCCTCGAGCTTCTGTTTACGTTTTAACTTTTTCCACGCATTATCAGCCGATGTAATCTGGTGTGCCTGAAGTCTTACGAGCAGCGGCTTATAACTGTTTTTTTGGGGGAAAGGAAATGGCGCAGTATCTGCCTCATATATCGTTGGACACCTGAACCGCGCCGTAAGGGAAGGGTAAAGGAGGGAGTGAAAGAAGAAAGGAAGAGAGAAGTGCCGTAGTGGAGTGCTCCGGAATAATTTCGACCACCTGGGGATCTTTAACGTGCACTGACATCGCACAGCACACGGGTGCCTTAGCGTTTTTCCTCCATAAAAACGCAGCCGCCGCGGTCGGGATCGAACCCGGGAACTCCGGATCAGTAGTCGAGCGCCCTAACCACTGAGCCACCGCAGCGGGGTAAGCAAGGTTTATATTTTTGACCAGCGTTTATAACTGAGTGTACTTTGCTTATTTTCCGGTAGTGAACTTTGTTTTGTTTCTTAGCTACTGCTTTTGCATTCTTAGAGTTTAGTAGCTGCATGGCGCTTTCTGCTTTGTGCCAGTATTTTGTATTCTGGCATCGTTGGTGTATTTTTCTGCTAGTGTGCTCCTCTACTGTAATGACTGTAATGATAATATAGAGATAGTACCAAATAAATAAAATACGTTTCGCATCTTACCATCATTATCAGGCTAACTACTTAACCTCCTTGCCATTAACCGTCTTCTCTGCAAACGGTGGCCACCTTCGCGAACTTCGGGCTACGCATGCCTTCTCGTGGAGTACTTTCCGAGGCAGTTAAATGGACCAGGAAATGGGATCGAAGGTTGCTGGTAACGGGTGCATTGTGTCGAACTAATTCTTTTGAGCATTCGCTCTAAGTATGAGCCGTTGTAGCGTAACCGGCCATTCATTATTCATTTTTAAAATCTCTATTTTTAAAAATTCGGGGATAATTAGTGCGCGCGTAGTGACGGTTTTTGGAACTATTGTTCTAAGATGCGCCACTGTCATGGTGAGCGACAGGCCGCCGGACACTGCCATTCGCTTCAGCCACGACGTCACGGGTATACTTCCGGTAGCCGCGAGAGTCGTCTGCTCGTCTTGCTGGGCGAACCTCTCGGGCGTGCGCGAGCAAGGTCAGTGCCTATGCGCACGTGGTTCCGATTTGCTACTGCGCATCTTTCAGCTGGACGCTACCGAGTATTCGGCCGTGTATTTTGCGTGCCGCTCCGGGCGCATTATTGCCGAAAGTCATAGACGAGAAAGAGGACATCAGTAATGACTTGAGTATGTGCAAGAAGACCAGCAACAAGGGGAAGGGGGGAGAGGCGCGATAACCTTAAATCGGCAAATGAGCAGTCAACCGGTGACGTTTTCAGCGGCGCGGCGGGGGGTCAAATGTCTCGGCGTGAACGACTTGAGGGGTCAGTGCAGGAGCGTCAGTTTTAATCCCAGGTATCTTCCGTTTGAATGAAGCTAGCTCAGGCATTCTTGCGGCGTGGTGACGTGTGCTGGAACACCTTTCGCTCACATTCTTTACTCAACCTCGGCAATTATCCTTTCTGGTTCCTTTGAGCAACATCGGTAATTAGGTCTTCGCAATACATGCCGTTCCTATGCTCAATTCTTCTAGTTTATCTTAAATAGGGTATCATTTACTTGCTTTTGTCCGTTGACTCGCTCTGCTCTCTTCCTAACTGTTAATTATACATCAATAATTGTTTAGTGCTCCCTGAGTTGTTCTCTACTTAATGTCGGGCCGTTATTGTAAATTTCGTTAGCCTCCAAATTTATGTCCCCCACTCGTAGCACACAACAGTTGTATACGCTCTTTTTGACGGAAGCAGTTATAGGGTACATGCAGAAAGTGTTCCACTCTATTCTTATTCTTTTGATTATTTCCCTCTTACTGCCTGAGGAGATACATTCTGTGACAACTTCCAATGATTTTGTGCCTATCGTAAACTGCGGTGCCTTTCCGAGGCTAGCCAACATTACATTACGTTTTTGATCGTAATTTTTAACATCAGTATTATTTTTTGCTTGTCTCGGCTCTCGATCACTCTTTTGAATTCGTGCACTATGTTACATAGCAAAACAATTTTATCAGCAAATAAGTGAATTCTCTATTCACTTTTATCACCAAGTCTTCTCAGTGCAATTCTTGAACATCTCCGGTAGGCATTTTTACTTGGTGTTCTTTTTATCCTTACAGCTTTTAATTTTACAAACTGATAGATACGTCTGCGCGATTTGATGAGCTGGAAGTACACCAAGGCACACATCATATACCTATTATACTAATAAACCTTTTAAAACTAATGAATATATTTATTTTTGATGTGTGTGGGGGGGGGGGGGGGGGGCACGGCTAGATTTCTAAATTTATCGCCGCCAACAACAAAGGTGAGCACTGTTTTTAAATTTTCTTAATGGCCAATGTGGTTCGAAATATCGAACGTCAAAATACGCATTTGAAAGGTAGTTGAGTTGGCTTTCCTGCATTAAGGAATTTTAAAATGCCGTCGGTATGCCTAGTATCATCGCTGAAATGAAGTTAACGTCTAGATCATCAAACACATTATTTTCTCCTCATTTGCAACTTAATCTGAACTTAACACTGTGTATTATGGCATCAGAGGTTCAGATTTCACCCCTCTTAGGAGTTATTTAACGTCCCGCGCGCAATATACTCTGATCACTGGTGTACGCTCCGAGACAAAGTGTCATACGGAGTACCACAAGGGTCCATCCTAAGGCCAGTCTTATTCCTGATGTACATCAACGACATTGTTAATATACCAGGCGCTTCAAATCTGATGCTATATGCTGACGACACCGAATGTGTCCTTCACTGGAACTGGTTTAGAGGCATTATGTATGAAGGCGAATTATTGGATATTGAGCTTAACCTCATGGCTGGGATGTAGCCGCCTTGCACTGAACATGAACAAGACAAGGTATGCACTATTCCGCTCTGAAGTCTATACAATACACTGCACTGACGTCTTTAAAGTTTAAAGGTATGCGGACCTAAATCAGTCTTCGACTGCCTAATTCCTAGGTGCTGCATTCCAGGAAAACCTCTTGTGGAATGCGCATATTGACGCACTTAGAATTGATCTCCCTCGCGCTTTAGGCATCTTAAATAGAATAAGGTGTTATGTTCCAGTTAGTACCAAACGATAGATATATTATTCTTTCATCTACTCACGCCTTTGCTATTGCTCGCTCGTGTGGAAAACAACAATTTAATGCAAATTTAGATTCTCTTACTATCAATTCAAAAACGAGCAATACGAGCTATCGGTAACTTAGAGCTACCCGATAGTTGCGCGGTTCACTTCAAATCGTATGGGTTTTTTGAAATACACAGGCTCTACAAATACGAATTAACTCGAAGTTTGTCATCAATACCGGCGTGATGAAAAGATTTTCGAATCAAAATATCAGGAAAAAAGGAGTTAATACGACTTAAGGAGGAGCATTAATTATAATCAAGCCCTGACCGCGAACCAACTACGGGTACCAATAGATTAAGCTATAAGATACCAGTTATAATGACCCACTATTCAATGATTCAAGATTTATTAACAAATGCTCGCTCTCTAAACCAAATTAAGAAAATACTGAAGAACGTGTTCTTGAAGCAAGGGTTGCGCTCAATATTTCTTAAGAATTTTTTTCAAGTGAGCAGTTTCAGTCATGTTTATGTATTTTGGATGTCCATGTTTATGTGTTGTGTATTTTTTATTTTTTGGCAACCGTGCGTTGCTAGTATAACTGTATCATTAACCTTGTCTGTATTTTACGCCTGCAGAGACCTTTTAAATGTGAAAAAAGCGGGTTCCTATTTTCTTTTAATATTTACTTTGTTTTCTTTTTTATTTTCAGTCAGGAGGGCTCTTTAAAAGATGTGACTGTGTTTCTCATCCGTTTGTAAACAGTGTCACTATTTCTTTTTATCTGCACAAGACTGCCAACCGCTGTTGCCGCACGGTGGCGTGACCTCGTCAGGCAGTTTCCTGCCATCAGTCACGTCTCCCAAGATAGTGATGTAATATTGTCTTGAATAAATAAATAAATAACATTTCCTTCTGGTGTGCCAATTGGGGTAGAGAATAAATGTCAGTAAAACATCATCTGTTACCATACCGAGGAAATAGCCTCCTATATATTTGCTTAATTGCTTTCAGGGTCTGCTGTGATGCGTAATTATCAAGTAAAATTATTGGGCGTGACACTGAATAAAAATTTCAATTGAGAATCACGCACAGTGTGACATTCCTTGTGTGTGCTACGAGGTTCCGCGTTCGACGGCGCGGCGTAGACGGAGACCCAGATGACAGCGGCATCATCAATTACCCAGCCATGCTCTATGAGTGACGACCAGAACGAAGGGGTTTAAGCCCAACCGGACCCAACCGGACCCGCCGCCGCCGCCGCGGGGAAACGGGCTTTATCCTCCCCAATTGGCGTGGCGGTTCCAGGGGCGGCCCTCCCGAGCACATTCCAGGACAAGGGAACTGTCAGCGGGCCAGAGCGCACCTTACCTTGAGGAGCGAGTGTCAGTTGATGGATGGAGAATGCAGGCCGGTGACCCGCGGGAACTGTCAGCGGGCCAGAGCGCGCCTTACCACAGCCGACGCTATGCGCTACCTCGAAGACAACCTTCTTTCCCTCGGACTCAACACGTGAAGGGGGCGAGACCATAAGTGCGGTGGTATGTTTGTGCGCCCAAGTGAAAGCCCTAGCCCCCCCCCCCCCCTCCTTCCCCTCCGGCGTGGGCGTCCTCACCCTAGGGAGTGTGGAGAAGAGGATATAAAAATCGACAAGCAGTACGGAAGAAGCACGCTCAGGACGACATCGTTCGCCAAGAGGGCATTCAGCGCCGAAGCCCGACGGCGTGCAGCTTCTGCCAGCAACCGCTCGAGCCCATCTCCGGAGCCACTCCATCGCCCCCATGAAGTCGTCGGCACGTAAGCTCGGACGCCCCAGCCTCTGAATCTTAATCATGTATAATTATTGAATATATCTGTTTGTTTAAACTGAGCCATACGGTGTCTCTTTGCCTCTCCGTCCCGTGTGGACCTGCGCATTATGGGGGTCATCACACTGGTGTCAGAAGTGGGGTCTCAAAAGCAAATGTCCTCTGAATGCTGCGACATTCATGACTTCAAAATTGTAATCAAAAGGGAATCACGGGACTGATTGTGGGAATTTTGCCCCCATTTGAGAGGCTTGAGGCACCGGAGTGCTTGAAAAAAAAATGTCTTTATCTGAGGGAGCTCCCACTCCACAGCCGTCGCTCGGAGCAAGCATGCTGCCATTAGGAAGCGTCATTCCGACGTTTACAGGAGATAAGACAGGGGTTCCAATCTGCGATTTCTTTTCCATGCTAGAAGAGATTGGGAAAATGGGGGGATGGTCCGATGCTCAAATGCTGGGAATGGCGAGGTGTAAGATGGCAGGAGCTGCTCATGATTTTGCATGGCGAGACGAAAAAGTAAAATCCACAAAATCATTTGCGGAATTTAAGAAGCTCGCGTTTGAGCATTTCGACACTGAACCACGTCACGTGCGGGTACAGAGGTTCCGTGACGCCGGACAGATGGTAGGGGAGGACGTGCGAACGTTTGCGTCGCGGCTTCAGCGCTTAGCGCGCGATACGTTAAGCAGGGAGGAGGAAGGAGACCAGCTAAAGAAGAAATACGCGGAGGATATACTTAAAGAGGAAATGACCGCTTTGTTCGTGGCTGGTCTGCAAGACCCCGTGCGCCGGTTCGTGCTCTCGCGCAAGCCGAGCAATTTCGACCAAGCCGTGGAGGCCGCATTGGATGAGGAACGAAATGAGGCGTTAACGACAGCCGCAGCGAGAGTACGCGTCATAGAGAGAGCGGTGCTCAACCCTGAGGTTGCTCTCTTGACAGAGCGATTAGATCGCTTAGAACAGCTGCTATCTCAGCAGGTAGAACGCCAGGTTGAAGCGCGCGCTCAACAGCGCTCATTCGCTGGAAACCGGAGACCGCCACAAAGCTACAGGCGCGGTATGCGAGATATTGAAGAAATCGTATGCTTCGCTTGCCAGGGTCGCGGACACATCGCCAGGTTCTGCCAAAACGTGCGCCGTGGGGAGCCACAAAGAGAAGCAGGCGAGACACGCCCTAAGCAAGCCTACAGCGGGGCTCCAGATACCGAGACAAAAAACTAGTTAGTCCTCCCCAGCCTGAGGAGCGTGGGGAGGGAGCAGTGGATGATGTGGTGGTGGTAGTTTGTGTGGCCGACGAGGCATGCCCTGTTGTGCGTTGCAAGTTAAATGGTTGTTGCATGGAATTGTTGATAGATACGGGGTCAAAGGTGACATTGCTTAAGGAGAGCAGTTTTAACACGCTTCGAAGGAAGGGGGACCGCGAGGTGTTGGAAGCGTCTGGTGGTATGGCAACCAAATTTGTAGGCATAACGGGGGATCCTCTTGGCATAAGTGGACTCTACCGGTTACACTTCTCTCTCGGCGGAATTGCATTGGAGCACCCCTGCTACGTATGCCCGGACACGGTGTCTCTGCCAAACGGAGTGTCAGGTATATTAGGGCAGGATTTTTTGAGAAAAGGGAAGGTAGTAGTCTCATTCTCTGAGGAAGAGGTTAATGCGGGCGGCTCAAAAGTTCCGTTTTTGAACAGGAGAGGGGCTGAGATTCGCATTACCGATATTGACACCCGTCAAACAGTGGGATCATTGGAGAAGGTATATTCGCGGGTTGCCGTCAGGCTGGTCGAGGAGGTGGTCGTCCTTCCTTGGTCGGAGCACATTTTGTACGCGTTTGTGCCTTCAGATGTAGAGAGCGGCGCCGTGGGAGTGCTTGAGCCGGTCGACTCTCTCAGCAATGGCCTGAAGGCAGCCGCGTGCCTCGTGACAGTTAATGACGCCCACAGAGTGCCCCTACTGGTGGTTAACTGTAGCCAGCAGCCACTGAGCCTTCCCAAGAACAAAACATTGGCTTTCTTCACCTCTGCGATAGAGAAACGTGAGCCCACCGATACGGTACTCGCAACTGTAGAGCATGCTAGTCCTTCGGCTGCTCCAAAGGTGTCGTTCGATCTTTCTCACGTAAAATCCAGGGAGAGGGAGGCTCTGGCTGGTTTGCTGAACGACCACTCGGAGGTATTCGCTGCGTCCAACCTGGATTTGGGCTGCTGTGGCGTTATAAAGCACAGGATAGAAACCGGCACTTCATCGCCCGTTAACCAGCGTGCGTACAGGATTCCTTACTCCCAACGTGAGGAGATGGAGCGGCAGGTGCAGGACCTGATTGATCGTGGCATTGTCGAACACTCAAAGTCACCCTGGGAAGCACCAGCACTATTGGTGGAATAGCCAGATGGCTCGTATCGATTGGTAGTGGACTACCGCAAACTAAATGCCGTAACTCGCATCGATCCATATCCCATCCCCAATATACAGGAGAGGCTTTCTCAGCTGGGCTCTGCCAGGTACTTCACGGTAGTGGACATGGCGGCGGGATTCTGGCAGATAGCAATGGATCCGGCAGATGCCGAGAAAACGGCATTCAACACGCCCTCAGGGCACTATGAATGGAAAAGAATGCCGATGGGTCTGGCCAACAGCCCTGCTGTCTGGCAGAGAACCGCTGATATTATCCTGGCAGGTCTTCTGGGGAGGCTGTGCTTCGTGTATATGGATGACATTATCATATCCAGTGACAGTTTTGAGAACCATTTGCGCGATATTGAGCAGGTTTTGGTGCGACTAAGAGGAGCGGGTCTCAAGCTGAAGCCCTCTAAGTGCCAACTTCTTAAAAAACGAGGTGAAATACCTCGGGCACGTTGTTTCAGCTGACGGCGTGCGACCGGACCCTGAGAAACTAAGGTGTGTCTCGGATTTTCCATCCCCGACTAGCGTCCGCCAGGTCCGGCAGTTTCTCGGCCTGATCGGTTACTACCGAAGGCACATAGAGGAGTTCGCCAAGCTCGCTAAGCCGCTCACCGCCTTAACAGCCAAAAATGTCGCCTTTCGCTGGGACGAAAACGCGGAGGATGCTTTTGGGGCCCTGAAAAGGAAGCTAATGAGTGCACCGCTGTTGCGCCACCCGAATTTTAATTTGCCCTTCGTTATGGCCACAGATGCGTCAAAGTTCGCAGTTGGTGCCGTGCTATCTCAGGTTATCGAGGGCAAAGAACATCCCATTGCTTTTGCTAGCCGACAGCTGAGCCCCACAGAGCAAAAGTACGGAGCTACGGAAAGGGAGTGCCTCGCCGTTGTCTGGGCAGTAAAGCACTTCAGATGCTACCTTTACGGCCGCAAATTCAAGCTAGTCACAGACTGCCATCCTCTGAAATGGGTGATGAGTGTCAGGGACCCTAGCTCGCGACTCGCTAGATGGAATCTACACCTGCAGGAATACTGCTTTGAAGTTGAGCGCAAGTCGGGAAAGACACATCTGAATGCTGATGCACTCAGCCGCACAGCTGCCGTGGCAGATATAGATGAGTTTGTCCCCGTAGTCGACCCCGCCGAATTACGCACAGAGCAGTGCAAAGATCCTGACCTGAAGCGAATAATCGAAAGCTTAGAGGGCGCACCGTCTCACCCCGAACAGCTAGGTTATTTCATTGGCAAAGACGGCACCCTGTGTCGGCGCACGAGGCCAACCAGGAAAGGGAGACCAGAGAAAACCGCTTGGGAGAGAGTCGTCATACCTCGGTCGTGGACAGAAAGGGTTCTTCGCGCGTTTCACGATGCGCCATGCGCCGGTCATTTTGGCGTAGCGAAGACACGCAGGCGTGTGGAGCGTTTGTACATTTGGAGTGGCATGCGACAGGATGTTAGAGACTACTGTGCGAAGTGTCATTCCTGTCTCGAAAGAAAAACACCCAAGGGACGAAGACCAGCTCCAATTCAGCCGTTCCCTGAGGTTTCGGCTCCCTTCGAGCGGACAGGTATGGACATAATGGGCCCATTGCCCACGACCACTTCCGGAAACAAGTACATTTTAGTATTTGTCGATCACCTTTCAAAATACGCGGAAGCGGTAGCACTCCCAGATCAGAAGGCAGACACGGTTGCAAGAGCATTTCTCGAACAGATCGTGCTCCGACATGGACCCCCGAGGCAACTCTTGACAGATCGGGGAACGAACTTCGTGCCGCAGCTAATGAGGAGAGTTTGCGAGCTGCTTAAGATCGCTAAGAAGCAGACAACACCGTACCATCCGGCTTGCAACGGCGCGGTGGAGCGACTGAACCAAACCGTGGCCGGGTTCCTGTCGCATTTTGTTTCGCGCGACCAGCGGGACTGGGACTTGTGGCTCCCGTATGCAATGTTTGCCTACAATTCCGCAGCACACGAGAGCACGGGCGAATCGCCATTCTTTCTTCTCTACGGCCGAGACCCGGACCAGCCTAGTGAAGTGCCAGAGGGCCCCCGTCGTGTCCCATACGCTTCACTGGACGACTATAAGGTTGAGCTAGAATCGCGCTTGCAAGTGGCGAGGGACATCGCAAAGGAGGCCTTAAAGAAAGCGGCGAAGCGCAGGAAGGAGGTGCACGATCGCAGTGCTAGAGACGTGCCGTTTGATGTGGGGGACAGCGTGTACCTTGAAAACTGCCAAAGGCAGATTGGGCTAGCTCGTAAGTTCCAGACGAAGTGGAGAGGACCATGCGAGGTTGTCGAGAAGCTTTCTCCGGTAAACTTCAGAGTCCGAGACGTGAACCGGCGCTTGATAAGGATACACGCAAATCGCCTCAAGTCGGCACCGGTTCAGTATTCACGAAATGAGGAAAGGGAAAGCGCGGATTTTGATGGGGACAGAAGTGAAGCGGAGCGCGCAGATAGTTCGCAAGAAACGCCCTCTCCTGCATTTGTTCGGCAGGCGCCCGAGGTGACGGCCGGAATGCCACCGGATTTACTTCATGCATTGCTAGAAGAAGAAGCGCGCGAGGTTGCCGCGCAGATAACGCCAGGAGAGGCTCCTGCCACGAGCCCTCGCGAGTCCCAAAGCAGACAAAGGGGCACAGACTTACTTAGTATGACTCATGAAGGCCGATATCCGCTGCGAAATCGGAAAGCTAAGTCGGACTAATGGCGTAAACAGAGCGGAGTTGTGAACTGGTTAGAATTGTGTAATGCTGCAGCTCATAACAATGCTATGTGCTTATGTGTTAAGTTATCGGAGTTGGTAGGTAAACCTTTCTGTCATTAAGTAACACCTTCACAGGAGAGCATGCGGAGCGCATGCAGAACCTGCCCTACTTCCTTTCGTTATCTATATTTTTGTCTGTGCCGTGATCGTGCTAGAAGTGGGAGCTCCTTTGTATCTGTGGTAAATTTATTTCGTCCAGTTTGGACTAGAAAGGAGAGGCTTGGGTGCTGAGTTTCATGTTTATCTGTAAAAGAAGATCAGTGCTGCCCCTGGAGACGCCAGTATTGACAGCGGAGGCATATGGTGTTGTGCAGTGGTGTTGAGTGCAGCGAAAAGTGTTTTGTCGGACGCACTGTGCGAGGCGATTCAGAAAGACAAGGGGAGCTGCGTGGACTCAAATGTTCGGAGAACATTGTTCTGGAGGGTGAGCGAGTGTGACATTCCTTGTGTGTGCTACGAGGTTCCGCGTTCGACGGCGCGGCGTAGACGGAGACCCAGATGACAGCGGCATCATCAATTACCCAGCCATGCTCTTTGAGTGACGACCAGAACGAAGGGGTTTAAGCCCAACCGGACCCAACCGGACCCGCCGCCGCCGCCGCGGGGAAACGGGCTTTATCCTCCCCAATTGGCGTGGCGCTTCCAGGGGCGGCCCTCCCGAGCACATTCCAGGACAAGGGAACTGTCAGCGGACCAGAGCGCGCCTTACCTTGAGGAGCGAGTGTCAGTTGATGGATGGAGAATGGAGGCCGGTGACCCGCGGGAACTGTCAGCGGGCCAGAGCGCGCCTTACCACAGCCGACGCTATGCGCTACCTCAAAGACAACCTTCTTTCCCTCGGACTCAACACGTGAAGGGGGCGAGGCCATAAGTGCGGTGGTATGTTTGTGCGCCCAAGTGAAAGCCCTAGCCCCCCCTCCTTCCCCTCCGGCGTGGGCGTCCTCACCCTAGGGAGTGTGGAGAAGAGGATATAAAAATCGACAAGCAGTACGGAAGAAGCACGCTCAGGACGACATCGTTCGCCAAGAGGGCCTTCAGCGCCGAAGCCCGACGGCGTGCAGCTTCTGCCAGCAACCGCTCGAGCCCATCTCCGGAGCCACTCCATCGCCGCCATGAAGTCGTCGGCACGTAAGCTCGGACGCCCCAGCCTCTTAATCTTAATCATGTATAATTATTGAATATATCTGTTTGTTTAAACTGAGCCATACGGTGTCTCTTTGTCTCTCCGTCCCGTGTGGACCTGCGCATTATGGGGGTCATCACAACAGATAACATCTGTGCAAAAGCACACCGACAACTTGGATTCACCGGACGAAAATTGTCAGCTGCACCCTCGCATGTAAAGCTTAACCCCTACAAGTGGGCTTCAGTACAGCACCATGGTTTAGAACCCTCATAAGTCTTACCTGAAAAATAAATTCGAAAGAATTCAAAACTTAGCAGTCCGTTTTGTTTACGCACGTTATTCACATTACGATAGCCTGACTCTTCAGCGCAAAAGGGCGATAGTCTCGACGTTAGAGCGCCGACGACAGGCTGCGAGCATGAAATTCCTTTTTCTGCTTTATTCCGATTGTGTTAGCATAGATAAAGACACCTACCTAAAGCCACCTCACCACCGCTCTAAAGGAATCAATCTCGACATGTTTCTAAGACGGCTAGCTGCAAGGTTGACGTATTTAAGTTTTTATTTATTTTAGTGTATAGAATTATAGCATAGCCTGCCCCACCAGTTTATTGAATCACCGGTCACTTCATGCTTTTGTTAGAAATGTTGATCCTTTCTTTGAAGAAAAGTCACTTTTGTGAGAAACTATTCCTAGCCACTACTTCGTTTTTGAATTTGTTGTTCGTGATTACCGTTGAAAGCGTTCACAGCCGTGCACTCTACTGACGCGATGATTCACGTGTGCTTTGCTTTGACTAATGTTTGAGAACGCCTTAACTTTTTTTGTATGTATTGTTATATTATTGCACTCCACTCAGAGCATCTGAAGGGTTCACAATATTGTGAAATAAATTTGACGCATAACAAGTGGGAGAGACGCAATTTTATAATTTCGGAATGGAATAAAGCCTACTAAAGGAGCTCTCAAATGGGTACGTATTTTGGACGTTCGATATTTTGAAACGTATTGCAATAAATTTTTTTTAACACAAGCACCTCACTAGCGATGTTGACGGCCATCAATCTGGCAATATAATCTCGCTCCCTGACATCAAAAGAACAAGTTTATTAGTTGATGTTTGCTAATTGTCTCATTATTTATCCATATCAGGTACATAAAGTCCGCCTTGAAAATCCAGCTCAACACACCGCAGTGACGGACGTCTCAAAGTTTTTAAAATAAACCCATGTAAAGGTTAAAAACAAAGTCACCCTGTGTAACCGAACCTTGCCTTTTCAATTTTAATTAATATTTACACCCAGAACTAAAAATGATGAATTTAAAACTAATTTCGCGGCAACTTCCTTGTGGGCATGGAAGATAACAGCGCAGTGGGAAAAATGCACTTGAAGGGAAGAAAAGAGGGCACAAGTGCCGCCCCGTGTTATCTTCCCTTCAAATGCGTTTTGCCCACAACATTTTTGTCTGCCATCAACCTGTGCCAATTTCTCCGGCTTTCTTGGAAATTATTTGTGTAAGTAATTAGGAAGCAGCATTAAGGAACTATGCAATACTTCGACATTTCATTGATTAAATGTGTTTTGGTCCTTTCCGTGTCAATGTTTATTGGGCGTTATATTCTTACTAAGAACAGTATGGCTAATTTTCAGTCTGACTCTGGGACCTCCCCTTTAATGTATTGTCTTCGTTTTTGCGCATTTGTCTGTGTGCTAAGAATAAAACCTTATCGCCTCTAATATTGTTCGCCAGACAAGCTCTAGTAATCGGGACCAAAGTGTACACTGATTTACTTAACGATACACGGAATAACCGAAGCCCATCCCGACCAGGGAATCAAACTCCATTTGCCACAAGCGCAAAGCGCCGATGCAGGTGGCTTAGGATGCGCACTGAGACGGGCATCCATGCTGTCGCAAACATGAACAGTGACGGCGTGTTTGTTACAGGAGCTCAGCGCTTTACCGGAAGCCATTATTCCCCTGTCTAGTATTCTGGCAATAGGTGCCGCGAAACTGAAGCATAAAGCACTCTACATGGGGGCCAAACCTTGCGATGCTTTTCTTTTTCGGACTCAAGAAAGAACGCCGGCCTTAATTTAAAACCGCTGACGCACACTAGAAGCCATTTGCTTCTGCATTCAAATTCATTCATTTTGGACCCTTTCCTGGAGCGACCGTGTAAACAAAGTTTGGTAAAAGTTACAAGCCGAAAGCTTCCTGTATTGCTGAAACCAAGTAAACTGATACATCGAATGTCACATAAAAAATTGTGGAGGATAAGTCAATCGCTGATTTGTTAAAATTAGGAAGTACTGCAAGAAGCTCTAATTAATCTCGTGAGCGACAAACGTAGATATCCACTGATCACTGTTCGTCTCCAGTGCTCTAATGGAAAGGCCGGATTTCTAAAGAAACCCGGCAGACGGTCCAATTAGACTTAGGGGCTACATACGGCTTGATTTCAGATGTTATCCGCACTGTACACACCTGCAAGGCGCTGGGCACCTCGGCGCTCCACACGTCCCCGGCAGAGGTCATGAGCGACCCGAAGTCGGAGATCACCTCGTCGGACCACTCTGCGGGAAAGAGAGGCGCAGCTGGCTACGTTTTATGTTCACACGATATATAGACATGCCAACCCCGCTTCGAGGCCCGTTTGCGACCTACAGTAGGATTCAAGTCAAAAACGCAGCGGCGAGCGTCCCTCGAAAGGGACGTTCCAGCCAATGGTGTCTACCGTTCGATCCCTCTGCTGGATCTCGCAGCCAGCTGCCAGGCGCGTCAGTTAAATGGCATTAACCTCAACGTCATGACAATCGGTCGACTTTATTGGCCAGAGCAGAGTGTTTACCACTGCGTTCTTGAGTTGTACCCGATTTTAGCACATTTTCCTGCCGTTTGCGCACGAACAGCGCGAGCTACGTACGCGCTGCCGCAGTCAGTGACGTCTAGTTGTAAATGCAGCGCTCGGGTCTATCACAGTCGTCCACATAATTGTTTAGAGGGCTCGAATGGCGCGCTGTCTTGTGCATTTATAACAATCGCCGCTTCTTGGCAGATCCGCTACACCCTTCCCATACATCGTGAGTTAAAACACGTTCCACGGCAAGGCCCCTAGGAAATGACTCAAGTGTGCTCCCCGGTGCGCCGTTCGAACGCTGTAGACAGGCTTGTGGGAGACTGTACGTGAGACATTGTGCTGGAAAAACATCACGGGAGCAGCAATGCACACGAAACAGAAAGAGGACAGAAGTCCTTGTCTCTCTCTTGTGCATCGTTCCTGTCGGGTTGTTTTTCCTTGGCTGCGCGTACTTTCCATTGCGCTTCTGTGATCCTGTGCCACGCTGCCGCACCACTCCTACCTCCACGCTGCTTGGCGAGTAGGGTGAAGGCCAGGCTGTTGAACACGATGGAGCACACGTTGGCCACAGCGTGGACTTGAACCGTCTGCGAGTAGGAAAGTGCGGCTGACCGGCGTTGACTTCGACCCTGGAACACTCACCCTGGCCATCGCTATCAGGGACCTGCAGATCTCTTCGAATATCTTTCGTGAGTCGTCACCCTTCTCAACCGGAAGTTTGATGTGGTAGTACTTCTGGTAGCCGTCTCGCACCACCTGCTCGCAGTTCCACAGGTCCTGGGCAGATGAAAGCCTCACTGTAGGGGCAGCCTCCGCGCCATCAGAGCCACGGGAAAACCCGCTTTTGCATGCTTTTATTTTCATCAAATTTATCACCCTTTAACATAGATCTCCCGGATTTCATTAAAAATCTACGCGCACAAAAATTTGAGATAGAACCGCTATGAACCAAAGAAATAAAATCAGAAAATCTCTACCAGCCTTGCACACGAGCCTGCGAAGCGCACGAAGAGTCGGCCATTCATTGCTCCTCTTTGGTTTCAGAGAGGCATTTCTAGAGTCGAGAGCGGGCAGAGTTCAGCGCCTCTCTTCCGTACCACCCTCGAGTACATATGCCGCTGAGTTTGTAGCCTTCCTTTCTGCTTTTGCGTACGCTATTAGTAATCCTTCCTTTACGCCCATTCATTTCTGCACTGAGTTTATATCTTCACTTTCTGCCCTATCATGCATTACTTCGTTAAACTCAACAATTACTGCCACCAAAAAAGATCTCTTTCGTTTCTCCTCATTGCCCCATTTCTTTTATATAATATACGAGGTCTCTCTGGAATTCATCGTAACGAGTGAGCCGACCAGGCAGCTTGTAGCACCGGCAGGTATGGCTGTGTACACACTTTACCCTTTCGCGACGTTGCACACGTTCACGCTCGCATTGTTCTTCGCTTATATTAGGGAGCACTTGTTGGTGTGAAATTAATGGCGACACCAATTTAATCAATTGGATTTTTGACTAACAAGTATCCCTAACATTTGTCCGCATAGAAAACCCCTTGCAAATCGGATCGCAAGGCAAGGTAGCTTTCTTTGATATTACAAAAAAAAATTGCCTACCCTCGTCTTCTGTTCTTTAGTCAGGAATGCTGCCCGAAGAAGCCTGTCTCCACTTCCAGGGTGGTTCTCTGACACCTACTTTCGTTTCGCAGGTAAAGTCCTTTTGCTCGTCAGGTATTACACCACTAGCGTGTCAACTATAGCCATTTGCGCTACGGCATGAGCCGACGCTTTGCTACCGAACACAAGGAAGCTAGTCTCTTGGTGCTGGCTACGCCAGACGCTACGCTGCAAGATCCGTCCTTTGGGATCAATCTCTCCCCGCACCCCGGATAAACGAATCCCTGTTACTGGTGGAGGTGTAGAGCGGTCCCCAGCTACTCTGGAACTCTGGAGCCGTTGCTGTCTCCTGCAACCAACATGCCAAAAGTGTGGAAGACTGGGCGAGTTGGTAGGTAGTCATTCTAGAAAAAACAGCGCACACAGGACAGGGACCAAGGGAAGAACCGACGACACGAGCGCTGACTTACAACTGATTTTATTAAGCGGAAAGTGAACAATATATATAGGAAGGAAGTGGCATATACAATCAGAGGCAGTCAACGTCACAGAGGTGTAAATGGCCCATAAAATCGATAAAACCGTAAGGGGTGCAGATTAAACAAGATAAAACTCAACAGATGACAAGCCATGGTGTAAAGAACCATAAAAACGCTAAGACACGTGAATAACACATACAATGCCATGAAAAACAAAAAACCGAATACAATCAACAGGTGGAAGGCATGTGAAGGTGACAAGGATTTACGCTGTGTGAACAAATTTAACAACTGACATGCGCTTGAAACGGATAACCAGGCACATAACTCACACATTCATCCGTTTTCTTATTTCTTTTCTTGAGAGGTACGCCACTTCTTTTCCTGATAAAACTACAGATGGCGCACTGACGCATGTGTATTTATTAGATTTTATGTTGAAGGCTTCCATCACTTCCCTAGTTACTTGATCCGAGTGGCTTCTTATGATTTTGCAGTTTTCAAATTCAGGTTGACAAGCACTGCAAATTCCTATATGGGCTGCTATATGTCCTTTTACCCCCTTTTCCACATCTTTATTATGTTCCCGCAATCGGTCATTAATACAACGGCCCGTCTGACCCATATATTTGTCTCTGCAAGTTAAAGGTATTGAATAAATTACTTCCTTCTGACAAGGTACGAATTGTTTACGATTTTTTTTCTGCATGTTCTTGCTGTCTAGGAAGGAGGGTTAACGCGGTTCCAGATATTTGCAAGCTTTTCCGGAGCTGAAAACACCACCTTCACCTTTGCTTTATTCATGACTTTTTCAGATTATGGGACAGAGCGTGGAGATAAGGGATCACTGCGACTTTTTGTTTCTTTTTTTCTTTGTCACTACCTCCTTCATTTATCCTTTCTTTTCCTTTCATCCTCTTTTGAAGCTTCTGGGCGACGGAGATTAACAGGTGATTGGGATAGCCTGCCCCTAATAACCTATTGCATTGTGCGTCAGTGCGCCATCTGTAGTTTTATCAGGAAAAGAAGTGGCGTAACTCTCAAGAAAAGAAATAAGAAAACGGATGAATGTGTGAGTTATGTGCCTGGTTATCCGTTTCGAGCGCATGTCAGTTGTTAAATTTGTTCACACAGCATAAATCCTTGTCACCTTCACATGCCTTCCACCTGTTGATTGTATTCGGTTTTTTGTTTTTAGTAGCATTGTATGCGTTATTCACGTGTCTTAGCGTTTTTATGGTTCTTTACACCATGGCTTGTCATCTGTTGAGTTTTATCTTGTTTTATTTTCACCCCTTACGGTTTTATCGATTTTATCGGCCATTAACACCTCTGTGACGTTGACTGCCTCTGATTGTATCTGCCACTTCCTTCCTATATATATTGTTCACTTTCCGCTTAATAAAATCAGTTGTAAGTCAGCGCTCGTGTCGTCGGTTCTTCTCTTGGTCCCTGTCCTGTGTGCGCTGTTTTTTCTAGAATGCCAAAAGAGAATACCTCTACGTAGGCAGCACGACTTTGCCTCTTCAGTGGCACAGCCGACCAAGATGCCGTCAGGCTGTCGTCATGCATAACACGTTTTGGCGGGCTAGTTGGTTAAGCATCTTGAATAAACAGCGCGAACAAAGACGAGCGCCGTGTCGTTCGCTTTCTTGTCTTTTGTGCTCGTCTTTGTTCGCGCTGTTTATTCAAGATGTCGTCATGCAAACGACTGAGCAGCTACAACAATTGGGAGGGCACTTTCAAATTGAGTAACGTCATCTTTTATCTCGCGGACGTGGCGAACCTCTGGATTCGCGAACATGAGGCTGACCGGCCCACTGGGCCCGTATTTAAGTGTTTAGCCCCCCCCCCCCCCCCCCCCCCCCCGCCGCAGTGCACACGCTCCGTTCCGAACAACGCTCACTTGATCACACTCAGCACGCCGCGGAGGTTTTAACCAGTTACATTGAGGACATCGTTGACCTCAGTAAACGAGTTAACCTGGCTATGCCCGGCGAGCACAACATTCATCACATGGTCAAAAGGCTTTGCTGACGATGCATTTCAAATTCTCCTCGCGAAGAAATCTACCACCGTCAGTGGGGTTATCAAGATTTGCAAGAGCTACGACGAGCTCCGAAAGCAGTGCGCATCTACGCAGCGCTCGGTGTGTGCGACGAGGCCCTCTCAGCATTGCCTTTGTGCGGGCCTACTTTCAAGGGCTCCAATTTGCTTCAACAAATCAAAGCCTCCTTTGGAGAAGATGTCGCCTGCGAGCTGTCCCTCATCCTCATTTCCAAGACCCCACCCGCCTTGCTCCTGACTTGGCTCTGTCTTTGGCTCCCACCATACGCCGTGTCATTCAGGACAGCATCGCTGATGTGATGCGCTTCCACCTGTGACTGCACATCTGGCGTACGAACAAACGGTGTCCAGGCCGCGTCACCCGCCCGCTCCTTCCTCCGTCTACCGCCGCCTTCTGAATTTCCAACATGCTTTTTTCTCAAGGGTCCGCCCAAATCGCACGAATACTTGGCATACTGCGTACAACCGAACGCTTCGATACTACTGTGGTCTGCTGCGCCACGTCGCAGGGCTTTCGCGCCTGCGCTTTCAGCTTTCTTTGCCCATCTGCAATCTTAATAGTACCATGCCGAGCCATCCTAGGCGCGAATACCGCCTGGTTCCCACTTGGTGTCCCAAGATCGCCAAAGCCATGCATTCAGCGATCGCCTAACCTTCGTCATTGTTCGCTTCTCCGCTGCAGCGGCGTTCCAACCTCGCCCATCAGCGAATCTATAACAGTCGTAGTTCAGGGGGCAAGAACCACGCTTGTTTCCAACTCCTTCCTCCGTGTAGTCCCGCTAATTAAGTCATCAAAACGTTCGTCGAAGTTTTCGGTCTCGTCGAAACGGATGCGGCAGTACTCGTCATCAGTACAGCTCTCCGGCGTTGATTCCCCAAGGTGACCACCCCGCTTTCTGGCTTTTCCTCCCACATCGCCTTGTAACAGCGCATTCATTCCTCGACCTCGTGCACGGCCCGTGTCCGCATTCAAAACGTTTTGTACACCATCGAGTTTATTGTGCTGTCTGACTGCTCGCACGAAGTCAACCTAGGATGCGAGTTCCTTTCGACTCATCGTGCCGTTACTGACTGTGCCCGCGTGGAAATAGCTTTTTCCCCCTTGCTGCCATGCCACCTTGTGCGACGACCCTCCCCACTCTGCCAAACTTCTTGTCGCGTTTGATGCCGATATTCGTTCTCTGCTGCCATCGTACCACTCTCCTGTGCCAGCGTCACTAATTCAGCTATTTTCTTCGCACCTTCCGACGCCGCTTCCCGCAATCCCTGCTTCTTGTTTCCCTCTGCTGTTCTGAAAATTCAGGATGGCCAGATTACGATTTACATCTCGAACTCAACTTGCCTGCCAGCTGCGCTTCGCGGCGAATGCATCAGGTGTATTGAAAACTTGGTTGCTTTCTTACATATCCTGTTCTTGATCCCGCCGCTTCCTTTGTGGTTGATGTGCTAAGCTTTTGCGGTGCTGCTTCTGATCCGATATCCTAAGACATTTTACGGCAACAGTTTCAAGTTTATTGAGTGACGCAAACAGTAACAGTGATTACAATAAACCAGTACAGAGCGTTAAGCTTCTCGTGGAGCAGAAAAACCGGCGTTGTCGTCGTCATAGTTCGCCGTGAGCCAAGAATACACGAAAAATCTATAAAGAAGCAACATAAGTGGCAGGTGGGCCACCTAGGTCACGTGGCCATGTGACACCATCACAACTTGCCCATTGAACTGTGAGCAAACTGCCCACCGCGTCAGGTGGTGCTAAGTTAATGATGGGAGCACATGCCATCCCAGGGCAGCGATGCACCGCCTAACCGCTGCACCACAGCGCCAATAGTAGTACAACGACTCGCAGATAGCTCTAAATGTAAAGTAGAGAATTATCATTTCCGCGTATGTCCATTCAACGCTACCGTGACATACATTTAGAGCGGAGCTTAAGCGTCTCCTCCATGCCACTGACGCCAATCATCCGCCCGCACTACGTGATCAGCTCGTCGCCCTCCTCCCGAGCTTCAGTTATTCTTTCGACTGTGTTGGGCCGTACGTCTCTCGACGTGGGCACGCCTGACAGCGGCACACATAACCACTTTGTACCAAAGCCCTTATCGGACTGTGAGCGCCAAGTCATTCGTGCTCACGTGTACGACATGCTACGTCAGGGTGTCATACAGCCCTTACACAGTTTGTGGGCGCCTCCAGTTGTGTTTGTGAAAAAGAAATATTGTTGCCTCCGGTTCCGTGTTGAATGCCACTGGCTCAAGATAACACGCAAGAACCTCTATTTGCTCTGATCACACGCAAGAACAAGATCACATGCAAGAACCTCTAAGACGCTCTGGATTGTTTGCAGGGAGCCGTGTTTTTCTCGATCCTCGTGGGATTTGTGGCCGGGCTACTCGCAGGTGCCCATGGCTGATGACGCTGATCGCTCAAAAACTGCTTTCATAACACCTGACGACTTGTATGAGGTCAAAGTTATGTGGTTTTGCTTTTGCAATGCTCCTTCGACTTTCGAACTAATTATGAACTCTATCCACAGTGGCCTCAAGTGGTAGACCTGCCTTTGCTACCTTAATGTCTTCGTCTTTTTAACAGACTCTCCTTTCATCTCCTCCGAATGAAGCACGTCGTCACTTGTGGAGCTGACGCTGGGCTTCAGCTGATTTTAGAAAAGTTTGCTTTGCCACCCTGAAACACCATTTTAGCCACGTCGTCTCTAAGGATGGCTTTCTTCCCGACCCACCACACTTCGTGCAAATGTCGAACTCCCTAGGCCGACCGAACTGAAGCAGTTGGGCACCTTTGTCTGCCTCTGCTCCTACTTTCGCCGCTTCATCTTGAATCTCGCCTCTGTCATCAGCCCCCTGTGAAACAGATACTTGCCGGCAGCTCCGACGTCTTCGCTTGGACGCCTGCTTGAGATGACGCCTTCCAAGCATTGTACCCCATTTTGGTTTGGCGACACGACAGCACAAACTGACATTAACATTGAAGCCAGTGCTGTTGAACTCGGTGCCGTTCTCACCCAACGAAAACCTGGCTTCCGAGAGTATGCCGTTGCGTACTCCAGTCAGGTCCTAGAACGAGAAATTCTAGCCAACAATTGGCCATCGGAAAATTTCGCCCCTACGTCTACGGCCGACCTTTCTATGTAATCACCGATAACCGCGCTCTGAGCTGGCTGTCGTCTCTGAAAGACCCGTCGGGCCACCTCGCTCGCTGGGCTCTGCATCTACAGGAGTGCGATATTCCTCTATGACTCCGGACTGAAGCAGACGCTCTCTCATGCTCGCCATTGCATCGTGCTCCACAGTCTGAATTGGTCCGTGCTTACGTTTTTACTCGGTTGCCACTGCCAATATGTTTACCGAGAAGCCGAAATGCTTTTCCAATGGGCTACATAAATATATGCGCATGTTTCTTTTTCCTATTACCATTTCTTCCCATGTAAACGGTAGATGTTTACCGAGAAGCAGAAAGGCTTTTCCAACGGGTTACATAAATATATGCGCATGTTTCTTTTTCCTGTTACCATTTCTTCCCCTATAAACGGTAGATTCTTTTTCTGTATTTCATGCGTTGCTTTTCACTTATGCTTAAAGGTAGCTTTCTTAAACTTTCCACCCCCTGACTGCTTCATCTCATGTACTCTTTTAGCCCACATTGATGTACGTCTTATCGGTCTGTCCACGTTTTCACTAGATTTTTTTCCTCTGCCACTATTGTTGCTTTTATTTTGATACTATTTGTTTCTCTTCACCCTACGTATCCATCGTTTTCTTAATAGTTTTGCTTTTTTAACCTCTAATCGTTTTCGCATCCCGCTTCAACTCTTCTGTCATCGCTTTTTAGTCCACTTCCCACAGTGCTGTAGTCTGCTTGGCATGCTCGCTTTTTCACTAACCATTATTTCTTTGTTCTGCACCATTCTTTCTGTATAAGAACACTGTCTTTAACTACGATAGTCTTTTTCTCCCTTTCTTTCTTTACTTCTTCCTTTGAATAAATATTTGGTTTATTTGTATTTCTGCCTTCGTATTGACCATTCTCTCTTTCTTTTTCTTTTCATGTCACATACTTTAGCATCTCCTATCTTGTCGAGTTCTAATGTGTCTTTCGTTCACTGTTTATCTATTCTCGTTTTCTCATGTTTCCTTTTTTCACCTCTGTGTCCCTCTCCATTCTAGTCGTCATTGTTTCGCTGCACAAACGTCCTTTATCACTATTCCTTTCTTCTACTGCTTTGTTACGTTACAGCTGTTCATTGCTTATTGTGTTTCTCCTCTTTTCTCCTCTCTTACAGCTTCCGCTGCTCCCTCCCAAACGCCTTTTTTCCTTTATGTTCTTCTTTATCTATTGATCTTTTGTTTATTTCCATGGCCCAACCGTCTCTCTTCCGTCCGTGCCTACGTTTTCCTTCATGTTTAATACAATCCGTTGATAGAAGGGGCCACCGCTTATCTGTTCCTCGCTTAATGTGCCAATGTGACGTCTTTTAACTTCCATTCACGTCTCCTAAAATATAAACCGGGCTTATCAAGGCGCGTCTTTTCCAGGCTGCTCCTTCTCTATCTCTTTAAGCTAGAGGTGTTCTCTGGGGGCTAGCTGGTGGGTTAGGTTCATCTTCAAGACTGCGCGAAAAAACGCGTTGTTAGTGTTTCGCTTTTATTTCTCACACTATCGCCCTTACGCAGAGGTATAAACGACAACTAGCCCCTGTTTTTCAGGCAATTTGGCTATCTTCAAGTTCTTCGGCCTAACTATAGATGTGGTGTTTGTTTTCCTCATAGCAACAACACCTCGCAAGCTCTTCTCGAGCATTTCAGTCAGCTATTACATTTTCTTTTATGTGCTTCATTCTGTCTTCTTGTAACAAAAAGGCTCGCTATGCACCCATCCTCGTCAAAAAAAAGTATGGAGAAAAGTGTCTTCAACCGATGATTTATGCGCTTTTACTTCTTGTCAGTATATGGACCCATTGTGTACACATGCACGTACATCATGGCAAATTAAAAGTTTGGTATGGAACAGCACAAAACGACGGGACGGGACAGGAGCCATGCGTGGACGGTCCTGTCCTGTCGTTCTGCACTATTTCACCACAAATGAATAACAAACATGCCCAAGATGCTGCCCATCATGAGAAACTAAAAATCTCGTGTTTCCGCCATTTATAGCGTAAGCCACGCAGTCATTGATCCATACGCCGAACAAAAAGTGGCTATTAACGATTCTGGGGGCAATATGGAATAGCACAACTGAAACGGGCATTTCGATGGAGGAAGAGCGCGAATGCGCCCGTGTGCCGTGCGGTGTCAGTGCATTTTAAATAAACGCAGCCCGCGTAAATTAATCCGGTGCCCTCCACTACTGCGCGCCTCACACCGCACAAGGGCGCTTTGGAACGTTGAATCCCACATGCCATATCCTGAACGAAAGGGAGGTAGCGCTGTTATTTGAAGTGGCCAATACAGGAATACGACGAAGGCACCATTTCAGAGGTTCGTTCATCTACCGGCGTTCGTCATATACGCAAAGAAGGCTATGGGAGAAACGAAGAACCCGGACGAGATAGCGTCATGAGACGCGAGTTCAAGCGGCTACGAGAACACGCGTGCCTAAAACTGCCACATTGCTAATCTGCGGGTGCTTAGTAGGGAACGATAATGTGCTTATACTAAGAAGATAAAAAAGGTGTCCAGAATATGTGTTTCCTTTCTGTTGTTGTGTGTCTTCGGTGGCCACGTAGATGAACTGTCGTGAACATTAGTCTTGAACTATGGTGACGCAACTTGTTTGGGGCTTTGAGGAGGGTGACTGGAAGCCTATACTTGTTCAAACATTCTCTCCGAGAACGAATTCAGGTACGTTGGATAGCTTTGTCAATTTTCATGTTCACGTTGAACACCATAAAATCAATCTTTCTGATTAAGCGACAGGAGCAAGCGCCACTGTCTCTTTGCGTGACAATGTTTCTTGTCCTTACACTCTTTGGCGCAACGATCATTTTGCTGATTTGCACAAAAATTACTGATATGGTCAGTTTCTGAAGACGAGTAGTTTGAATGGATTCAAGCTACGCACCGTAGAAAGCACAAGTGGCAGTACGCCTCATGACATCACGAGAGGTAGCTAGCACAAGAAAAGAACAGCCTGTCTGGATAGTTCGAATGTGTTAGCATTGTCTATTGCCACTGATTCTACCCATACATGCGGACGTAAGGACCATTCTCTACTCTGCATAAATAGATTGTAGGGAGTCCTTATACCACACATGGCGCTATGGTGCAGCTGTTAAGGAATGCGCCATTACCTCGGTAGGGGCTCTTTCATACACAGCCACCGGAGAGGGAGTGGAGGCGACGGAGGGGGGGGGGGGGGGGGGGGGGCTTGCGAGGCCCATGTTACTCTTTCCGAGGAACCTTCTCGCGTCCAAACCTCTATATTTATCTGCCAGCTGCCACGGTGGGCAGTTTGCTGACTGTCCAGTGGGCAGGTCATGACGCCGCAAGCTCACTTGACCTAGGTTGCTCGTCTATCTCATAGGCTGTCTTTGGGGGCCACCCGCCAGAGGCATGCCCGCGATTTTTTGCTCACAACGCCAACGCCGACACCTGCAACACCGTCTTTTCTGGATAACTGGCCATTAACGCTATTGCGTTAAAATATGGAGTGCTAATAATTAACAGTCTCTATTAGTGCTTACAACTGCACCATCTTCAAAGGAATAAATAAAGATTAGAATAACATCGGAGTTGAATGCACTGGGATGTCCTTAGAGGACTCCAAACACGACCGGGTCGTTGCCGTTCAGACACTAAGCATCACTTCCTATATACAGTGTGTTCAAACTAAGGCTTTATGCAATTTAAAATAGGCTTTTTGAGTTACAAGAGTGCTTTTTTTTTTGGCATAGCATTGTGAGTGGTGTAGTAGATCATAATGCAGCTAAGAGGGGCTAACTACAAGCCTGGGAAATAATATTGAGAATTTAACTTTTAAATATTACTTTTAGGCTCCTAAATTATTCAGAGGCGTGTAGCCCACCGTAATTAATATCCATATCAGTTTTAAGAATTTCGAAAACGCGGTTACCCTCGGCGCTGTGAACAAACACTTTTTGGCTATTTCGACGAGTTACGTGCACTGGAGAGGTTGCTTTGCCTGCAAGTTCCTCGAGAGCGCATGTATTTTGGTGCGATGTAAGCAAAATTTGTAGGACTGGAGCTCCGAAGGTTACTGCGTTTTTGGAAATTCTAGAAACTGATATGGATATCAATTACGGTTGGCTACACGCCTCTCAGTAATTAAGGAACCTAACAGTGATATTTAAAAAGTTAAATTTTCGATAATATTTATCTAGCCTTGTAGTTAGCACGTCAAAGCTCTATTTTGATTTGCTACACCGCTGACAATGCTATGCCGAAAACTTCTTTTGGGCTAGTTGGTGCATTTTGAACCTAAGTAAAGGAGTAGCGGCAAAGCATGCAACCACAGACGAAGAAAAGACAAGACACAAGCGCTGAAAGGAAGGGCCCACTGAAAAAGAATATACTCAGAGCTTTTGTGTTGTCCTTTCTTCGTCTGTGATTGCATTGCTTTGGCGCTACTCTTTTTCTTAGGTTCACTGCTCTGCCGAAAGAAGCGCTCTTCTAACGCAAAATGGTTATCTTTAAAAATTGTGTAAATTCTAAGGTGAAACACCCTGTATATGTATCGCTAGAGTGATGCACCAGCCTTTCCAGCGTTGGGGTTTCAGGTGATAGGCTAGCTCTCCAAATTTTCGCACAAGTACGGGGTCGGTTGCTTTCGAATGTGCGTGGTGTGTAGCACAGATTTGCTTGTCGTTTGGTAAATCAGCTGTAAGACAGGAGTCCAACCCTCTATCAACAAATGCAAGGGTGTCTGTCAGCGGTCGGCCCCGTATCGCAATCCCGATGGTGAATCTAAAGCGGTGCTGTCACATTGTCGAAAGTTTTGAGCGATTAAGTGTCCCCTAAAGTTTTTTTTTTAACTAATCTTACTTCAAGGGTAGAAACTAAGGCGAGTCGGTAAAAAATATCCATGGTATGTTAGGGTAGCGCAAACCGGACAAGGAACAACGAAAGACACACACTACTTCAAGTTACATAACTTCAAGTTATCGAACTTTTGCCCTTGAAGAGTCAAAGAAGTAAGTCATTCCCCATTGGCTTGTACTGTACTACCTTTTGGGCCTTTCTATCAAGCAGACAACAAGCAAATGCGCAATGAACAACCCGAAATGTCGCTATGAAAAAAGTGCCGCATACTAAGATAGTTTGCGGCAGTTTTCGAAAGGAACTTATAGAGTCATGCGACCAACGAAAACTGGCTCTTATTTCGCGATAACTTGTACGAAATCAAAATTGCCTGCATTTAAAAAATTAACATAGAATTATAAACTTATGCCCCCCGGCTGACAGAAGATGCAAAGAGATGTCTTTTATAAAAATAAGAACCGCAAGCAACGAATTTCAGAACGCCTGGCAAAAACTCAAAATCACAATATCGCTAGCAATTTGTTAGAATTTGTCTGACACCACTGTCCACCACCTATTGTGGACATGCCCAGGAGCTTCGCTGGTGCGCGCTCGGGTTCTTCAAGAGGCAGGCCTGTGTTCAAACAATGACTACAATTTCTAATTCTAACGAAAAACATTTACGTCTGAAGATTAGGTGACGTTTTATACATAACCGAACTTCATGCCTTTTTGTAACGTATTATAACGCTCGTTAATGACATCATATTTTATGCAGTGCGGCACACTTAACGTCACAAATAAATGAATAAATAATAATAAATTTTTAATACCACAATTCTGGCAGTGATTTGATCATATGAACAGCCATGCGATTTCAATATTTAAAGAGATGAGTGGGCGTGTGGTATTTCCTGGATGAACGCTTCAACTTTTAACCAGCATTTTACAAAAACTTCAAAAATATCAGTTCCTAATAATTTTTCTGAGCTTTCAAAGCAGTTCGTTCTTCATCAATTAGAACGCTAACAATATACCTGCAGCACCCTGGTTCAGTTGGTTTCAACACAAAACATAAAAATTACTGCAGACGTGTCGGCTGCCATTGCAGCAGTCTCTATATGCGAGTTACATAAACCATAACTGAAAAATGGCAAAGGTGAGTCCAGTTGTCAAAACCGGTGGTAGCAAGTCACTAAAAACTGTCACTCAATATTACTTCCATCGATTTGTTGCAACCTGCTGGAGCATTTCTTGCTTCGATATAGTGACTCACCAAAATGGCAGTAACCAGCTTATTGACAACTAGCATTAGTGTACAAAAGTGATGTCCTGCCAAACACAGTTATATGAGCTCGCAACACGTTTTTACAAATCGGCGCATGCATTAATTTGTACTGACGCTATATTTAAAGTTTTTTCGAAAGCTTTTGACTGTGTTCGGCATAAAAGAGTAATGAAGAAAGTTAAGAGTTTTCAATTGCACTGCGACATCATCGGTTGGATCAACTCATTTTATGTATCGCTGCTAACGCGTCAAAATTGTATAGAGTATTCATGTAACAGTTCACGCGTCATATTGGGTCTCCTTGAGGACTTTAGTATTTTATTTTATAATAATGATAAAGTATTTAACGTAGCATTTAAAGTACGACTTTACGCTGATGATTTCGCAGTTTATCCAAAGATAGTTGTTCCCATAGATGTAGTTATCCTACAGGCTTAGTTAATGCGTGCCAACGAGTGGTGCTAGCTATGCCAAATGGAATTAAAAAAAAACACAGCTTATCCCCTTTTTAACACATACTAACGCGCTTCCTAATGCGTAAACACGGAATAGTTTTAATGACAGAGTAGTTCAAAAAAGGAATTGCTTCAATTACGTCTGTGTTTATTTAATTGCTGGTTTAAGCTGAATGCCCACAGATAAAACGTCACAAGTAAATCATTTCGGAGTCTGGGACTCCTCGAACACCGCTTATATTGTGGTAACTCCCAGACAAAGTTTACCGCGTACACTTCTCTCATCAGGTTAGCTTTAGAATGTGGACCGATAGCGTGGAATGCAGCAGCATACATTGATAGGTGTCGTGAGTCTGACCAAAATAAACATGTCATGTTAATCTCTTCGTTATACTCATCGTATCAAATTTGGTCATTACTAGAGCAAGCTCTCTATATTCAAGACCTTATCACCCGATGCAAGTTCCCTCGTTTATATTTCTTTCATGGCTTCCTGTTTGCTGCTGCTCCCATCGCTCCTGACCATCATATCACATCCCGGACTGATGAACTCATCTTCGCAGCGACGCAATGATACCAAATCTCACCCTTGATATTATCTGTTAGTGACGGTGACTGGCCGAATGACGCCAAAATTGATAATTTTGTAATGAAGTTTTCAACACACGTTGGCTGCCGAACTCACCGTAAAATTGTGTCCACAATGCTGTCCTTTTTGAGAAGGAAGGGCTATGTGCTCAGCCTTTGTGTCATTTTGCGAAAGCAGTTTACCGTGCTCACAACCTTTATGTATAATTCTGCATTGCATTTGTAAAACAAAAGTGTGAAAATATTATGCAATTTGCTGCTTTCATGGCCGCCTCCCCATTACCTATATGTAATGCCGCTTGGACTATCAGGGCATAAAAATTATTGTTTATTCAAATAAAAATGTAAGCATGAACACGCTATATAATTGTATGGCGTTTTTTATCAACGGGGTTACAAACATTTTTTATATCTTAACACTAAGGTAGGTGCACTGGTGCATTTGGTTTGAAAAGCCAGGTATTTGATATCAGGTATGTTATCGTTCATAATACGTCCTCTTTTCGGCAATCCTATTGCCGCTTTACGAATTTTGCGCGGGAGTTTGCATAATTTCTGGGAATTATGAGACCTCTATTAAAAGAAAAATTTTGGAATTATAGCTCTTTAGCTTTTTTAGAGGCTGTTTTGGGATTATTAGTATTATGCAACATATTTCTTGTGGCCGTGATGCTCAAATAGTCTTAAAGATACTGTCCACTGGCTTTTATCGATTTTTTTCATCAATTCGATGCTCTTAGCCAAAAATACTCGGCTCTGCTGATGATAACCACGGCACAACAGCTTAAAAGTTTTTTATTACGTATGATAGTCATGAGTTCTCGTGGAGTACGGCGTCTGCAAATTTTGACATTGGGAACACGATAGACATTATAGAAACTACATGAAACACTATGGACACTACTACCGCGCCGCCTAGGCAGTGTGCAGTGGCAGCAATGAGGGCGACATTAGCCAATATGAATAGGTTTTGTTGCAGTTGTATTTCAGAGCATTAAGGTGGTTTTAATAAATATTACAAATAAAATAAAATTGGTGATATTTTTACAGGTTAAATTAACTGCTTTTGGCGGCAGCGCCATTGGCAGCTTAGTGGAAGTGTTGCTTGCTAACGAGTTATAAAGGATGATGGGAAGCATGGGAAAGCAAGAAGTGGTGATTAGCTGCAAGAGAAAGTAAGGCATCTTAAGGTATTACGCTGTTACTTGGCCGAAACTGATGAAAACAAACTCTCGCGTGAACTGTGAATCCATACTACGCAGTAACAGAATTTCCATTAGCTTTATTATTAATGACATCACTGTTTTATATTCACTGACAATCGCGGCTGTTTCATCACCTATTTTCAGTCTATGTTAACAGTGCATAACTGCACAGTTCCTCTTTTAAGTTGCCGGTCATATCCTCCCGTTGAAGATGTCGTCGTCTCTTGTGCAGGTGTTCTGAATACGATCCCCCAATCAGATACTGAAAAGAGCCGCGGTCTAGATGACATACCCCACTCCTTCCTTGTTCGCTACTCACTTTGGACAGGCAGGTACCTCCTCACAATCTTTCGTAAATCATTATCCACCAGCACTGTTCCCCAACCCTTGAGGCTTGCAAAGGTAATTCCGTTCCACACATCCGGTAGCACTCAACTACTGCAGAAGTACAGACCCATTTCCCTAACTGCCGATTCATGTAAGTTACTAGAACATACAATTTTTAAACACATCATGCAATTCCTTCGACAAATCAATATCCTGAACAATTATCAGCATGGTTTCGTTCGAGGATTGAGCAGTACTACGCAACTAATCGAAATTACGCGTGACATTTGTCAGTCATCCGACCTAGGTGCACAGGTTGACGACATTTTTGTCGACTTGTCCATAGCTTTCGACACCGTTTGCGCTCAAACCTACTCCACAAACTTGACTCTATTCTAAATAACCCTGGTTGGTTGGATATCTAGCTTCCTAACCCAGCGTTATCTGTCGGTACACTTCAATTCATCTATTTCTCCCCTGTTAGTGTTTCATCCGGCGTTCCACAAGGCTCTGTCTCAGGCCCGTTTACTTTCTTGTTATGTATTGTTGCGAATACGAAGAAGAGGGCAGTGGCGCGGGACGGAGAGCTTGTTCATCTTAGTGGCAGGCCTTTTCTCTTCTTCTACCCTTTCTGACCATGCTCATTGTCACCTCACCATTAGGAATTCAAGCACTTGATCGGGACGATGGCTCGGAGGACACAGGTAATGTTACGGAGACGAAGAAGAGGGCAGTGGCGCGGGACGGAGAGCTTGTTCATCTTAGTGGAAAGCCTTTTCTCTTCTTCTAACCTTTCTGACCATGCTCATTGTCACTTCACCTTTAGGAATTAAAGCACTTGATCGGGACGATGGCTCGGAGGACACGGGTAATGTTACCGAGACGAAGAAGAGGGCAGTGGCGCGGGACGGAGAGCTTGTTCATATTAGTGGCAAGCCTTTTCTCTTCTTCTACCCTTTCTGACCATGCTAATTGTCACCTTACCATTAGGAATTCAAGCACTTGATCGGGACGATGGCTCGGAGGACACAGGTAATGTTACGGAGACGAAGAAGAGGGCAGTGGCGCAGGACGGAGAGCTTGTTCATCTTAGTGGCAAGCCTTTTCTCTTCTTCTACCCTTTCTGACCATGCTCATTGTCACCTCACTATTAGGAATTCAAGCATTTGATCGGGACGATGGCTCGGAGGACACGGGTAATGTTACGGAGACGAAGAAGAGGGCAGTGGCGCGGGACGGAGAGCTTGTTCATCTTAGTGGCAAGCTTTTTCTCTTCTTCTACCCTTCCTGACCATGCTCATTGTCACCTCACCATTAGGAAATCAAGCACTTGATCGGGACGATGGCTCGGAGGACACGGGTAAAGTTACGGAGACGAAGAAGAGGGCAGTGGCGCGGGACGGAGAGCTTGTTCATCTTAGTGGCAAGCCTTTTCTCTTCTTCTACCCTTTCTGGCCATGCTCATTGTCACCTCACCATTAGGAATTCAAGCACTTGATCGGGACGATGGCTCGGAGGACACGGGTAATGTTACGGAGACGACGAAGAGGGCAGTGGCGCGGGACGGAGAGCTTGTTCATTTTAGTGGCAGGCCTTTTCTCTTCTTCTACCCTTTCTGACCATGCTCATTGTCACCTCACCATTAGGAATTCAAGCACTTGATCGGGACGATGGCTCGGAGGATACAGGTATGTTACGGAGACGAAGAAGAGGGCAGTGGGGCAGGACGGAGAGCTTGTTCATCTTAGTGGCAAGCCTTTTCTCTTCTTCTACCCTTTCTGACCATGCTCATTGTCACCTCACCATTAGGAATTCAAACACTTGATCGGGACTATAGCTCGGAGGACACAGGTTATGTTACGGAGACGAAGAAGAGGGCAGTGGCGCGGGACGGAGAGCTTGTTCATCTTAGTGGCAGGCCTTTTCTCTTTTTCTACCCTTTCTGACCATGCTCATTGTCACCTCACCATTAGGAATTCAAGCACTTGATCGGGACGATGGCTCGGAGGACAGGGGTAAAGTTACGGAGACGAAGAAGAGGGCAGTGGCGCGGGACGGAGAGCTTGTTCATCTTAGTGGCAAGCCTTTTCTCTTCTACCCTTTCTGACCATGCTCATTGTCACCTCACCATTAGGAATTCAAGCACTTGATCGGGACGATGGCTCGGAGGGCACAGGTAATGTTACGGAGACGAAGAAGAGGGCAGTGGCGCAGGACGGAGAGCTTGTTCATCTTAGTGGCAGGCCTTTTCTCTTCTTCTACCCTTTCTGACCATGCTCATTGTCACCTCACCATTAGAAATTCAAGCACTTGATCGGGACAATGGCTCGGAGGACACGGGTAATGTTACGGAGACGAAGAAGAGGGCAGTGGTGCGGGACGGAGAGCTTGTTCATCTTTGTGGCAAGCCTTTTCTCTTCTTCTACCCTTTCTGGCCATGCTCATTGTCACCTCACCATTAGGAATTCAAGCACTTTATCGGGACGATGGCTCGGAGGACACGGGTAATGTTACGGAGACGAAGAAGAGGGCAGTGGCGCGGGACGGAGAGCTTATTCATCTTAGTGGAAAGCCTTTTCTCTTCTTCTACCCTTTCTGACCATGCTGATTGTCACCTCACCATTAGGAATTCAAGCACTTTATCGGGACGATGGCTCGGAGGACACGGGTAATGTTACGGAGACGAAGAAGAGGGCAGTGGCGCGGGACGGAGAGCTTGTTCATCTTAGTGAAAGCCTTTTCTCTTCTACCCTTTCTGACCATGCTCATTGTCACCTCACCATTAGGAATTCAAGCACTTTATCGGGACGATGGCTCGGAGGACACGGGTAATGTTACGGAGACGAAGAAGAGGGCAGTGGCGCGGGACGGAGAGCTTGTTCATCTTTGTGGAAAGCCTTTTCTCTTCTTCTACCCTTTCTGACCATGCTCATTGTCACCTCACCATTAGGAATTCAAGCACTTGATCGGGACGATGGCTTGGAGGACACGGGTAATGTTACGGAGACGAAGAAGAGGGCAGTGGCGCGGGACGGAGAGCTTGTTCATCTTAGTGGCAAGCCTTTTCTCTTCTTCTACCCTTTCTGACCATGCTCATTGTCACCTCACCATTAGGAATTCAAGCACTTGATCGGGACGATGGCTCGGAGGACACGGGTAATGTTACGGAGACGAAGAAGAGGGCAGTGGCGCGGGACGGAGAGCTTGTTCATCTTAGTGGCAAGCCTTTTCTCTTCTTCTACCCTTCCTGACCATGCTCATTGTCACCTCACCATTAGGAATTCAAGCACTTGATCGGGACGATGGCTCGGAGGACACGGGTAAAGTTACGGAGACGAAGAAGAGGGCAGTGGCGCGGAACGGAGAGCTTGTTCATCTTAGTGGCAAGCCTTTTCTCTTCTTCTACCCTTTCTGACCATGCTCATTGTCACCTCACCATTAGGAATTCAAGCACTTGATCGGGACGATGGCTCGGAGGACACGGGTAATGTTACGGAGACGAAGAAGAGGGCAGTGGCGCGGGACGGAGAGCTTGTTCATCTTAGTGGCAGGCCTTTTCTCTTCTTCTACCCTTTCTGACCATGCTCATTGTCACCTCACCATTAGGAATTCAAGCACTTGATCGGGATGATGGCTCGGAGGACACGGGTAATGTTACGGAGACGAAGAAGAGGGCAGTGGCGCGGGACGGAGAGCTTGTTCATCTTAGTGGCAAGCCTTTTCTCTTCTTCTACCCTTTCTAACCATGCTCATTGTCACCTCACCATTAGGAATTCAAGCACTTGATCGGGACGATGGCTCGGAGGACACGGGTAATGTTACGGAGACGAAGAAGAGGGCAGTGGCGCGGGACGGAGAGCTTATTCATCTTAGTGGCAAGCCTTTTCTCTTCTTCTACCCTTTCTGACCATGCTCATTGTCACCTCACCATTAGGAATTCAAGCACTTTATCGGGACGATGGCTCGGAGGACACGGGTAATGTTACGGAGACGAAGAAGTGGGCAGTGGCGCGGGACGGAGAGCTTGTTCATCTTAGTGGCAAGCCTTTTCTCTTCTTCTACCCTTTCTGACCATGCTCATTGTCACCTCACCATTAGAAATTCAAGCACTTGATCGGGACGATGGCTCGGAGGACACGGGTAATGTTACGGAGACGAGAAGAGGGCAGTGGCGACGGACGGAGAGCTTGTTCATCTTAGTGGCAGGCCTTTTTTCTTCTTCTACCCTTTCTGACCATGCTCATTGTCACCTCACCATTAGGAATTCAAGCACTTGATCGGGACGATGGCTCGGAGGACACAGGTAATGTTACGGAGACGAAGAAGAGGGCAGTGGCGCAGGACGGAGAGCTTGTTCATCTTAGTGAAAGCCTTTTCTCTTCTACCTTTTCTGACCATGCTCATTGTCACCTCACCATTAGGAATTCAAGCACTTTATCGGGACGATGGCTCGGAGGACACGGGTAATGTTACGGAGACGAAGAAGAGGGCAGTGGCGCGGGACGGAGAGCTTGTTCATCTTTGTGGAAAGCCTTTTCTCTTCTTCTACCCTTTCTGACCATGCTCATTGTCACCTCACCATTAGGAATTCAAGCACTTGATCGGGACGATGGCTTGGAGGACACGGGTAATGTTACGGAGACGAAGAAGAGGGCAGTGGCGCGGGACGGAGAGCTTGTTCATCTTAGTGGCAAGCCTTTTCTCTTCTTCTACCCTTTCTGACCATGCTCATTGTCACCTCACCATTAGGAATTCAAGCACTTGATCGGGACGATGGCTCGGAGGACACGGGTAATGTTACGGAGACGAAGAAGAGGGCAGTGGCGCGGGACGGAGAGCTTGTTCATCTTAGTGGCAAGCCTTTTCTCTTCTTCTACCCTTCCTGACCATGCTCATTGTCACCTCACCATTAGGAATTCAAGCACTTGATCGGGACGATGGCTCGGAGGACACGGGTAAAGTTACGGAGACGAAGAAGAGGGCAGTGGCGCGGAACGGAGAGCTTGTTCATCTTAGTGGCAAGCCTTTTCTCTTCTTCTACCCTTTCTGACCATGCTCATTGTCACCTCACCATTAGGAATTCAAGCACTTGATCGGGACGATGGCTCGGAGGACACGGGTAATGTTACGGAGACGAAGAAGAGGGCAGTGGCGCGGGACGGAGAGCTTGTTCATCTTAGTGGCAGGCCTTTTCTCTTCTTCTACCCTTTCTGACCATGCTCATTGTCACCTCACCATTAGGAATTCAAGCACTTGATCGGGATGATGGCTCGGAGGACACGGGTAATGTTACGGAGACGAAGAAGAGGGCAGTGGCGCGGGACGGAGAGCTTGTTCATCTTAGTGGCAAGCCTTTTCTCTTCTTCTACCCTTTCTAACCATGCTCATTGTCACCTCACCATTAGGAATTCAAGCACTTGATCGGGACGATGGCTCGGAGGACACGGGTAATGTTACGGAGACGAAGAAGAGGGCAGTGGCGCGGGACGGAGAGCTTATTCATCTTAGTGGCAAGCCTTTTCTCTTCTTCTACCCTTTCTGACCATGCTCATTGTCACCTCACCATTAGGAATTCAAGCACTTTATCGGGACGATGGCTCGGAGGACACGGGTAATGTTACGGAGACGAAGAAGTGGGCAGTGGCGCGGGACGGAGAGCTTGTTCATCTTAGTGGCAAGCCTTTTCTCTTCTTCTACCCTTTCTGACCATGCTCATTGTCACCTCACCATAAGGAATTCAAGCACTTGATCGGGACGATGGCTCGGAGGACACGGGTAATGTTACGGAGACGAGAAGAGGGCAGTGGCGACGGTCGGAGAGCTTGTTCATCTTAGTGGCAGGCCTTTTCTCTTCTTCTACCCTTTCTGACCATGCTCATTGTCACCTCACCATTAGGAATTCAAGCACTTGATCGGGACGATGGCTCGGAGGACACAGGTAATGTTACGGAGACGAAGAAGAGGGCAGTGGCGCAGGACGGAGAGCTTGTTCATCTTAGTGGCAAGCCTTTTCTCTTCTTCTACCCTTTCTGACCATGCTCATTGTCACCTCACCATTAGGAATTCAAGCACTTGATCGGGACGATGGCTCGGAGGACACGGGTACAGTTACGGAGACGAAGAAGAGGGCAGTGGCGCGGGACGGAGAGCTTGTTCACCTTAGTGGCAAGCCTTTTCTCTTCTTCTACCCTTTCTGACCATGCTCATTATCACCTCACCATTAGGAATTCAAGCACTTGATCGGGACGATGGCTCGGAGGACACGGGTAATGTTACGGAGACGAAGAAGAGGGCAGTGGCGCGGGACGGAGAGCTTGTTCATCTTAGTGGCAAGCCTTTTCTCTTCTTCTACCCTTTCTGACCATGCTCATTGTCACCTCTCCATTAGGGATTCAAGCACTTGATCGGGACGATGGCTCGGAGGACACGAGTAATGTTACGGAGACGAAGAAGAGGGCAGTGGCGCGGGACGGAGATCTTGTTCATCTTAGTGGCAGGCCTTTTCTCTTCTTCTACCCTTTCTGACCATGCTCATTGTCACCTCACCATTGGGAATTCAAGCACTTGATCGGGACGATGGCTCCGAGGACATGGGTAATGTTACGGAGACGAAGAATAGGGCAGTGGCGCGGGACGGAGAGCTTGTTCATCTTAGTGGCAAGCCTTTTCTCTTCTTCTACCCTTTCTGACCATGCTCATTGTCACCTAATCATTAGGAATTCAAGCACTTGATCGGGACGATGGCTTGGAGGACACGGGTAATGTTACGGAGACGAAGAAGAGGGCAGTGGCGCGGGACGGAGAGCTTGTTCATCTTAGTGGCAAGCCTTTTCTCTTCTTCTACCCTTTCTGACCATGCTCATTGTCACCTCACCATTAGGAATTCAAGCACTTGATCGGGACGATGGCTCGGAGGACACGGGGAATGTTACGGAGACAAAGAAGAGGGCAGTGGCGCGGGACGGAGAGCTTGTTCATCTTAGTGGCAAGTTTTTTCTCTTCTTCTACCCTTTCTGACCATGCTCATTGTCACCTCACCATTAGGAATTCAAGCACTTGATCGGGACGATGGCTCGGAGGACACGGGTAATGTTACGGAGACGAAGAAGAGGGCAGTGGCGCGGGACGGAGCGCTCGCGCTAGGGCCGCAGCCATTAAATTATATTTTCATCTGTCAACATGTCGCCCCGATTTTTGGCTTGCCACCTAGGAAGAATAGTAATGATCTGACCACGTTGCGTGTCCGTTAAAATTCCTCTTTACAGTGATGACTGTGTCCTGTAGCATAGCATTAACACACGACTTGACCATGAATTGCATTGCGACTCATTTCCTAATTTTTGTAGGTGGTGTAATGAATAGAAAATGAGCATTGGTGTCTCTAAAAGAGTTTCCATGTCTTTTTGTAGACGCTCATCTCCTTCACATTTAACGTACAATTTTCACGGTTCGGATTTAGCAAGAGTAACGGCATTTAAGTACCTCTTTTTTCATTTTTCTCAAGACATGGCACTGTAGAAACATATTGATATCATATGTAACAAAGCTTTTGAACGACTCGCGTATCTCCATCATACATTGCGCAAGGCGCCCAAAAAAACCAAACTGCTGACATATAAAGCACTTATCCGCCCCATTCTTGATTGCTGCTTTATCATATGGGATCCTCATAAGAAACTCGATATTAAAAATTAGAATCAGTTCAAACGAAATCAGTATGCCTCATTTTTCACAACTACGGCTGACATTTTTCCCCTCCTTCCCATGGATTATGGAGCCTCAGGTTTCACAACCCTATCAGCTTGCCGTCGCCTATAAGTTTTCACACACACTGGTTCACTCTCAAGGTCTTCCTTCACTAAACATTGATTTCAATGTGAGCAAACCTTCCATCACTAGAAGTTCCCATATCCTGAAGCTTGCCTCTTTCTTTTGTCTTACTGAGGCGTTCAAACACAGCATCTCTCCCTGGCCATCGAGCTCCGGAATTCGCTGACTGGCAACGTCCGCTCGCTACCCATTGAAGAGTTTTTGGTGGCGATAAATTGTTAATGGCGTTTTTATTTTATTTTATTTTTTTACTCATTTGCATTTTCTACACGAGTTTTTCCTCTCCCTGCCCACTCTTGCAATATCCTTATTAAGGCTGCAGTATAAATAAATAAATAAATAAAATAAATAATAAATAAAAAGTAACAAAAATAACGCCCCATTTCCACTGAGGCCTGTTAGACAAACTTGAGCGACGTCCGCCGATTGGATTCCCAGCCAAGTTTAAATGCGCCATGGCGCAACCGTCGGCTCTGGGCCGACATTGTTTGTCTAGTAAAAGCATAAATTCGCCTTAATTAAAGCCATGAGTTGTGCCCTCATTGCTTTTATTATGGAGAACTAGCTACCAAGATTGCCGTATTTACGCTCGAATCCGGCAGAAAACTCCCCCTTTAACACTATTCTGTACGAAGACTGCTTAGTTTGCAACATTGGCTTGTCGTTGCACCCGAAACGAAAGTACAGTATGAGAGGTTAGAATTAAAATGAGAGTAATAAAAGGTGCTTTGCAACCACTGGTGAAACAAATGAAGAAACTCTAAAAAGGCCGCCAACTCTTTTGCGGAGGACAGCAACGAGGCTGTTAGCATAAGTAATGTCGGATAAAGTTTCGTCGAACCACACACCTAAGAACATTTGCGTTTTGACAAGGGCTGTTTTTTTTGCCTTTGAAGGCGCGATTTGATGTATGATTAGGAGGATATTTGCATGGTTTCATTGTGTTTATAGGCTGGGGAGGCTTGGCTTAGTGTTGTTCTTGATGTTAGCTCATATCGAAATTCGATGTCACGGCTACCGATTGTGATTACTTGCATTAAAAATTATTATCGAGCAGTTTTTCATTGCTGCAAGTTGAGAAGGAGAGAGCGTTAGTGCCTTGTCTGTTTTTCTTCATGACGCCACCACGGATTCCCTATTTGAGAAGTTCAGGCAGACGTGGGCCGTCATAGCTTCAACCGACGGCACATTTCATATTTTTGCGCTCGCCTTGTTTATCTCGCATTAAAAGTGCGAATGATTCAGTAAGGAGCTGTGCGTGTGCTTTTCCACAATGTTATGATTGCGTAGCTATCGTTTCAGATATGACGACCGGCATGGTAGAAGTGGCGGACATTTCTTTCGAAGTCTATGGGTAAGGTCCTGTTCATCAGTTGAGAACATCTGCAAATGCGCTCAATCCCAATCTGAATATGTTGCCAATTTCAATTTCATGGCCACAATTTGTACTCATTACTTGTTCTTAAATCGTCATCGCCATCGTTATCTGCCAAACTATGCCAACGGTAGGACTAAACCTGCACTCTGCCAGCTGCGGCCGCACCATCCCAGCCAAAATTTCAATTTACATCCCCACGGCTGACCCCCTGACCCCTGCTACGATAGCTTGCCCTTGGAATTCACGCTGCTACCATAAGTGACCACTATTTACCAACTGTCCGCATCGTACACCCCAACTTAGTCTCCTTCCTTCTCTTGAAATTATCGCTAAAGAAAGTTCGCTCTTTCTTCCGGGCTTCTTTTGTTTTCTCTCCAAACGTTGCTTGAATCATTTTCCTTTCCATACCTCTTCTCAATATAATTTTCTACCTTCCACTGGTACACTGGTACACAACACTGGTACACAACCATTATTATTCACCTTTCCTCCGGCAGGGACGGCGATATGGTGATTTTTATATCCTCCAGAGTACCTGCCAAATGGACTCCGCAAAAGGTTCCCCTTTTCACTTGCCCTCAGATTCTGGAGAGTCCTAGTTACGGTTTTCTTCGAACATTCACTTCATAGCTCAAAACAATTCAGAATGCGGACACTTCTCGGAGCCTTTCCAACGGTGCCAGAGAGAAACCCCGAGAGCAGTCCTTGCATGCGCTCGGCGTTAAAAACAGAGATCCTAGGGGGCTCGATTCGAGGAAATTTGCAAGGAGAGGTTGGCTCAAATGAGTCAGTAGGCGGCGACCTGGCCCGTGCAGAGAAACGACTAGGCACCAAATGCTTGGTGACGCCTCTCACCGAGACCATCTTTCGCAGGCTGAAGAACCTGGGCACGGCGAAGCGCAACGTCGCTCGTTCGTGCGTCAGCCGCTCGACATCGTCGTCCTCCATGCACCCGCCTCGCATGGCGAACGCCACAGCCTTGCGGAGAGCGCCCTTGCCGCTCATCTGGAAGATGTCCTGCGTCCGAGGAGAGGGAGGCCACGCCTTACAAAGGTCTCTTTAGACGCTCTCTCTATACAGTTTTGTCAATTATGTGTAGAGGCTTTATACAAATATTTTAGCGCCAAGATTACAAAGAGGATAGAATACAACATGGGCGTTTAAAAAAGCGGCTAACTTGTTTAATGTACCGGTTGTGTCCTCTGTCTACAGAAAGCTTGCTCAGACAAGCCATCGCATTGCGAAGACCAAAAGGTTGCCTGTCATAGGAGGCATGTGAAAGCGCCCATGTTGTCTTCTTTTTTCCGCATAGTCTTGGTGCTGAAACCCTGCTATAATATCTGACTACCAACTATCCCAGTAACCTCACTTAAAACCACAACCACGCTGTTGCGGCTACGCTCATTCAGCAAGGCCGAAAAATCTGTTAAAAGCTCAAGATCCTGGCTCGGATCACATGCAAGTACGCCGTGGATATGCAGTTGTGACTACTTCAACAATTTTCTGAATTCCGTGGAGCGCCACTCGTTGTACCAGGCTAAACCGGATGGCGACCGCTGCCGATCACGTGCCGCCATGCATTATCTACCTGGAGTAAGTGAAGGACTGCGACGTGTCCTGCGTTCGTATAGGACGTGCACGTTGCCCACGTTCCCGTCCGCAATTTACGGCACGAGCTGGTGGACGTGAAAGAAAAACTAAGAGAAAATTTCCAGGAGTCATGTACATGTTTACGTAGGTACATGTTTACGTAGGCGACAGCGGGAATTCTGAAAGGTGTGTAAAAGAGCACAAGAAGGACACGGAAAACAAGAAAGTTGTTTCCAGCGCACTCGCGGAGAACGCCGTATTGGCTGAACATAACATCTACTGGGAAGAGCATTCCGTCATCACCAAGGAAAGAAACGGCCTTGCACGAAAATACTGTCACTGGTGATTTAGTGCACAAAGAAAACCCGTAATCACAATGAAGGTAATCTCCAGCCAACGTATGCAAGATTCCTTAAACGATTATTAAAACATACTTAAATTACGCTCCTTCAGCTTATTTCGCAGTGAAAAAGGCTTCCGTATAGAAGTCGGAACGTCGTCATTTCTTAATCCAAGTCTTTGGTTGGAGTTATCCTTTGAGGGCGGAAAATGAGCGCATTTCTCGACAAGAAGAGAGTTTGGTTTTCGTTTTATTGAGTTTACAGTCTCAAAGCGACGCAGTCTATGCGGGACGCCGTAGTGAAGGGTTCCGGATATTTCGACCACCTGGGGTTCTTTAACGTGCACTGACACCGCACAGTGCACGGGCCTCTAGAATTTTGCCTCCATCAAAATTCAACCACCACGGCCAGGATCGAACCCGCGTCTTTCGGGTCAGCAGCTGAGCGCCATAGCCACTGTGCCACCGCGGCGAGGCCAGACGAGATTTCGTCATACCTTAATTTTCAAAGTTAATAGTCTTTCTGTGAACAAAAATTATAGACTTGTCTACAGACAATACCAATCCAAAAGACAGTGTGTAGAAGTATGTAATCGACATTTCTCTACAGGCAGCCTATACATTATGAACAGATAAAACGAGAAGTCTATAGGAAGGCAAAATAGTCTAAAAGAAGTGAATAAAAGCTTACAGACCATTTCTTTAAAAGGGGTTCCTTCAATTCGCGGCTTCGAAAAGGGACGCTAGCGAAGCAGCTGGTCAACAAGGAGGCTAGCAAGGGCGAATCGGCCATTGCTTGCCCATAGTAAACGCGGCGAGCAAAATGGTTTGGTTTATAGGGGTTTAACGTCCTAAAGCGACTCAGGCTACGAGGGACGCCGTAGTGAAGGGCTCCGGAAACTTCGACCACCTGGGGTTCTTAACGTGCACTGACATCGCACAGTACACGGGCCTCTAGAATTTCGCCTCCATCGAAATTCGACCGCCGCGGCGGGGATCGAACTGGCGTCTTTCGGGCCGGCAGCCGAGTGCATAACCACTCAGCCACCGCGGCAGCTACGCAGCGAGCAAAATGACAGAGAATTAGTGGGGACAGACATGCGGGGCCATGCTGGAGGGAAGCCTTTGCGTCAAATGGTAGTACGGATGGCAACCAATATCCCGGAAGGATTTAAAAGAAAAAAAAAGATGCTCCTAAATGCGTACACGGAGTTCTTTGGGTAAACGGCGAAAACTTACGTTCGACGCTGGAAAGAAGACATTTCCGAGGACTGTGACGAAAAAGCGGTCGTGGTACGGATTGTGAAACCTCTTCGCCCTCTCGTTGTTGTCTTCCTGCAAGGAGGGCAGCAACGAAGGAATCATGCGACACATCGGCTGTGAGAACAATTTGGTCTTTGAAATTAGCCACGAGCTAAGTGCGCACACTTGTTTTGAATGGTTGCATGCATACGCTAAAGCTAAAGTTGTGTGTAATCCTTAGATGACACCAGGGCTTTCCCCAGGAAGTCAAATTAGAAGGGTTGGCTAAATTTCAATGAGGGGTGGAGTGGGGATGTTGAAGGAAAAGAAGAAGCGGTAGTAATTTGTTATTTTTTCAACATTCCCACCCAACAAGCTAGCTATGGACGATGTTGACGTTCCCTTCGCGCACATGTCGTTCTAGGAATGCTATAAAATAAAATTCTCCGCCGTTGGTAAATAATCGTAGGAATTAAGTGGGTCCCTTCAGAAACACCAGGGGATGCGTAATCACCCCCCACCCCCCTCTAGGCAGTTCGTAGGGAAAGCACTAGACAGCATCATTTCACTTTTGCTTGTAGCCCTATCTGAACCTTGGCTGTATAGTAACTAACAATGAGCGTCAAGAAGCTAGATTTAAGCAATAAAATGGGAACCATTTTTAATTCCTGGCCAAGAAAAACAGGACAAACGCATCAAGCGCTTGAAAATGGCTTCCTTTGTCATAAATGAACAAAACCAATTCTTTTCTTTTCAATTACTACTAACAAAGATTTCGTGGACGCATTGCTAAAGCAAATTAGAATCTCTTAGAATTAGAATCCACTTGTACCGACAAGAACCATGAGGTTCGTTAAGTTTGTGTTTCTTTCCGGACTGGCAACCAACAATTTTTTTCTGTGGCTGAAAGGCTGAGCTCATGTGGGCTGTAATGATAATTACACCCTAATTTATACTTATCGTAATATTAATTTTCAGAATAACCGTTTAGCTTTGCCTGTTTGTGTCCTCTTTCATGGAGTATAAGCTAGGAGTATAAACAACCCTTTCCCGTCGGTAGTACTACAGCCAACAGGTTGCTCAACTACGCTGGACATAAACAGATAAGACACGACACAATGAAATAGACACACTATTCAACTTTGCACAAATACTTGGCTTCCTTAAAATCTAGGTTATTGTATGTGTGAAATATTGCAGAGTGCGCCTTCAATAGAAAACAAACTCCAAAACGTAAAATTAACAAGCGATGTGTCACTGCGCGAGTGCACACAAGGATAAAAGAACCGCCTCATAGCTGGCCAGGTGGTGCAATACGTTAGGAATTTTTCAGACGTAACGACGAAGTGAACAGGGTTTGAGAAATGATAGGAAAGGAAAGCCACAAAACCGTATTGCAACCAAGGTGTTTTTACAAGCATTCAAAGTATCAGCCAATTCAATCCCTGAAAGAATGAGATGCTTACTAGTTCACAATACACCATAGCAACATTTTCGCTGTCAACCAAGCTAACGCACGGCGGGTCGAAACGTCGCCTTTCCGTTATTGTAGCCGGCGCCAGTTTTTTATTTTTAGGCATAAAACGGATGTTCTTTCATTTCACTCAACTCATTGTGGGCAAAACTAAAGCTATTTTCATTGGACAGTCACCTACCTTGTTGAACAACATCAATCCGTTGGTGAAGATCGCGCTTCCCAGAGGGCTCTGAGCGCCGTTCACCACCTCCCTGTGGGGGATATATGTAAAGAATGCTTATGCTCTGTACGCAACATCAATTCGAAGCGTTTTCATTTTTGCTAAAAGTTAAACAAAAATCTTCTGGGCATGCCTAATTCCTTCCTACATCATTATGCCAAGCCTTTTGTACACATTTTAACAGCTATCTGTTTTTTATATATTAGCACGGAAACTTTTCCTGATGATAGGCGTATGGCCTGTGTCAGAGCAATCCACAAAAAGGTGACCGCCAGCTTGTGCAAAACTACCGCCCAATATCGCTGACATCTACGAGCTGCTAAACACTAGAACAGATCATCGCTCACTACATGACGAATTTTTGGAAGCTAAAAACTTGCTTTCTTCATTTCAACTTGGATTTTAGAGAGGTTTGTTGAAACGTACCCAACTTTTAACAACTGTTCACGAAATCGCTCGAACACTTGTTTCTTCTGGGTAGGATGATCTTATCTTAATTGAATTCAACAAAGCGCTTGATCGCTTTCCTCACGGCAAACCTCTTGAAAACTTACTAATCTTGGTCTTCCTGCATTCATCATTAACTGGATAAGAGCGTACCTTTCGAACCCCACACAATTCGTGGACGTTAATGGCCAAGCCTCCAATGTATTAAGCGTTTCATCCGGAGTGCCTCAAGGAAGTGTACCGGGACCAATTCTTTTCTTAATCTATATTAATGATATAACTAATGCCATTCATCTTCATGCTAACACCAGACTGTTCGCGGATGAACTGACGATTTTTTAAACAGGTCACAGGCCGTGGTGATCAACTTTAATTAAACGATTCTTTAGCCAAACTTAATGAATGGTGCACGGCTTGGTGTATGATCGTAAATACTTAAAAAACGGTCTTCGCGTCACGAACAAAAAACAGCCAATTTCATTTTCATATTGCCTCAGTAATACTCAATCCTCATATTGCCTCAGTAATACTCAATGCTAACACCAGACTCTCCGCGGACGATTGACGATTTTTTACACAGGTTACAGGCCGTGGTGATCAACTTTAATTAAACGATTCTTTAGCCAAACTTAATGAATGGCGCACGGCTTGGTGTATGATCGTAAATACTTAAAAAACGGTCTTACTTCGCGTCACGAACAAAAAACAGCCAATTTCATTTTCTTATTGCCTCAGTAATACTCAATACTCATATTGCCTCAGTAATACTCAATGCTAACACCGGAGTGTTCGCGGGCGATTGACGATTTTTTAAACAGGTTACAGGCCGTGGTGATCAACTTTAAATAAACGATTCTTTAGCCAAACTAAATGAATGGTGCACGGCTTGGTGTATGATCGTAAATACTTAGAAAACGGTCTTACTTCGCGTCACGGACAAAAAACAGCCAATTTCATTTTCATATTGCCTCAGTAATACTCAATCCTCATATTGCCTCAGTAATACTCAATGCTAACACCAGACTGTTCGCGGACGATTGACGATTTTTTAAACAGGTTACAGGCCGTGGTGATCAACTTTAATTAAACGATTCTTTAGCCAAACCTAATGAATGGTGCACGGCTTGGTGTACGATCGTAAATACTTAAAAAACGTTCTTACTTCGCGTCACGAACAAAAAACAGCCAATTTCATTTTTATATTGCCTCAGTAATACTCAATCCTCATATTGCCTCAGTAATACTCAATGCTAACACCAGACTGTTCGCGGACGATTGACGATTTTTTAAACAGGTTACAGGCCGTGGTGATCAACTTTAATTGAACGATTCTTTAGCCAAACTTAATGAATGGTGCACGGCTTGGTGTATGATCGTAAATACTTAAAAAACGGTCTTACTTCGCGTCACGAACAAAAAAACAGCCAATTTCATTTTCATATTGCGTCAGTAATACTCAATCCTCATATTGCCTCAGTAATACTCAATGATAACACCAGACTGTTCGCGGACGATTGACGATTTTTTAAACAAGTTACAGGCCGTGGTGATCAACTTTAATTAAATGATTCTTTAGCCAAACCTAATGAATGGTGCACGGCTTGGTGTATGATTGTAAATACTTAAAATATGGTCTTCGCGTCACGAAGAAAAAACAGCCAATTTCATTTCCATATTGCCTCAGTAATACTCAAATAAACGAAGTCACAGGATACAAATACCTAGGTGCAACGTTTACAAACACTCTTTCATGCTCAAAGTACTTTGACAACGTTTGCGCATCCGCCTCTCGAAAACATGGCTTACTGCATCATAAGCTGAAAACAGCACCTCCTGATTTAATGCTCCTAGTCCACAGAACTTACATATTGCCGAAATTAGAGTACGCCGCAATAGTATGGGATCATTGTAATCTAAAGGATAAACATAAACTTGAAATGGTTCAGAGGCGAGCAGTGAGGTTCATTTCCAACAACTTCAGGTCCACTGATTCTCCGTCACAACACATGGCAGATAACCATATTCCTACCTTATAATCGCGAAGAACTATACGACGACTTAAATTTCTTTTCACCATGTGTGACAAGTCGCCAGATTTTAACGGACAGCCAATTCGACAATTCGACCCACCAAGATGCGGCGGCGCGTATTCGTCGCCGCAAACATCGTTCCCGGCGGCGTCGTCCGGTTCCACACAATTCTAGTCCACCTGGTGCAGGTGCAGTGACGTGGAAACACATGGGAATGACCACATTCCTACGTATGTTTGCGTCAAGTGGTACGCACCTACTACTCCGTCTCGCGTGCGATATACAGACTGGCCTGCCTTTAGGCCGTCCGCGGAGATTTCCTGTGTGGACCTCTCAACACCATCTAAAATAGAAGGCCTGATTACGTCCTCTCTCAGTGAGACCACGCGGTATATATGTGCGCCTACGCCAGGGTCTACTATTGACGTGGAATTCGAAAGACTACGCGCAGTCCGTCGGCGCGCCGAAAGGAAATACAGAAGAACCAAATCCACGTATGATCTTGCCCTTTGTCGCCGAGCTCAACGACAAATAAAGCGCCACCTAGCGAGACTAGGGAGACAACGTTGGAGGCAGTTCTGTTCATTGCTGGACCCTCGCAAACCACTGTCGCGTATTTGGCATGTAGCAAGGAGCTTGCGTTCACCCCCGCAGGAACGCTATCCTTTCCATACCCTGTCTACTTACCAACGCCGTAATAATGTAGAGGTAGCAGAAGAATTCTGCAAAATGATTGTGGGCACAACTATGGTACCATCAACCAGTTTGGAGGCTTTTGTACCACCTTCACCAGATGACTACGACATGCTATTCACGATGCCTGAACTAGAAGCTGCTCTTTCCTCGTGTAGGCGTCCATCTGCACCTGGTCCTGACGGGATTTCGTACGCGTCCCTCTCTCACCTTGGCCTGGAAGGCCAAACTGTGCTGCTCAGTTACTACAATGATACATGGGCTTCCGGAATCGTTCCAGAACACTGGAAGATCAGCCGCCTGGTTGCACTTTTGAAGCCTGGCAAACCTCCTTATGAGCTTACCTCATACCGGCCAGTTGCACTAGCAAGCTGCGTCGGCAAAGTTATGGAGCGAATGGTGCTGGCACGGCTCGAATGGTTTTTAGAGCAGAATGCTCTCTATCCGGATATGATGACCGGGTTCCGGAGGGGACGTTCTTCGATTCACAGCGTAATCGACCTCATATCGACAGTGGAACATGAAAAACGTAGTCGCCGACTCGTCGCTGCTGTCTTCTTGGACAGCAAAGGGGCCTACGATAATGTACTTCACGACGCCATCCTTGATGCCCTTGACGACATTGGCGTTGGCGGCCGGCTGGCTGTATTCGTGAATTGGGAGCTACCTCAACGGCCGGTCTGTTTACATGTCTACGCCTGATGGGGAGACTACCCGTCATCAGGTTTGCCGTGGAGTTCCTCAGGGAGGAGTTCTTAGCCCAGCCCTATTTAACGTGGCATTGATTGGCCTGGTGAATGAACTTCCCACTAACATTCACATCAGTGCCTATGCTGATGATATCTGCATCTGGGCGTCGGGTTCGACACGTCCGCAAATGCGTGCGAGATTACAACGTGCCGCGTCATCTACTTCAAGGTACCTACGGCGTCAGGGTTTGCGCTTGACAGCTGAAAAATGTGCTGTTGTCGCATTCACGCGCAAGTCTGTCTGCCACTACCCGGTAACTCTTCAAGGGGTTGCAATACCATACGTCTCCCACCACAGATTTTTGGGCATTATCATTGACCGCGATCTGTCACGGTCGAGGCATATAAACATGCTAAAGAAAAGACTCACTCTTTTTTGCCATGTGCTTCGCTTTGTGGCAGGCATTAAATGGGGCCCAACGGAGCGCTCCTTGCTTCGACTTTACTATACCCTCTTTATTGGCTATATTCGTTACAGCCTTCCTGTACTCTCTAACATGAGTATTTCCTGCTTGCGGACATAAGAGAGTGTTCAAGCACAGGCGCTCAAGATATGCCTCGGATTACCACGTTGTGCCTCGAACAAAGGCACGATTGAGGAATCTCGTGCGTGCCCAATGTCGGTCTACCTGTCACACGATCCACTTCGTGTATATTTACGTGCGCTTACACGGCACCGCTGTCACCCGCTGACGAAGATTTTTGATGAGCGACCGGACAGCAGTTTTGCACGCGCACTGCGCTTCCATCGCTCCGAATCGCCATCAGACTATGCCCTGCCGCATCATTCCTTGCAGCCCCCATGCGTAATGGCTCAGCCTTCAGTCTGCCTGCATGTCCCTGGCATAAGAAGAAGTCTGCGATGCCGGTTAGCGGACTGAAGCAACTCGCACTTGCCTACATCTGGTCAGAATAATACAAATGTGTGCACGTCTACACGGATGGATCTGCGTCTTCAAATGCATCAACAGCAGCTTTCGCAATCCCTGCACAACAGACGACCCGCTGATCATTTTGGGGCACAAGTCTACTTCAACCGCTGCAGAGCTTGTGGGCCTTCGGGAATCGATTCGCCACATCTGCGTAGAACCGCGTCAGGAGTGGTGCATTTTCACCGACTGTAAACCTGCGCTACACATTTTAGGATGCTTCCTACGCCACACAGCCTACCAAGCTCTGGCTCTTGATATCATTAGTCTCGTATCATTTGCTCAGGGAAACGGCCACCGTATAGTGTTTCAGTGGATCCCCGGACACTGCGGACTCGCTGGAAATGAGACCGCCTGCGCTGAAGCAAGGAGCGCCTTCAGCAGTGGCCTGCGTACAGCTGTACCGTTCTCTATAGTGGACACAACTTGTCTCCTTTCGGAACTGATGAGGAGGGCGACGGCTAGGTACTGGGCCCTGCCAGACACCCGCCACATCCGCCTTAAACGGCTAGATCTGACGATGACCTTTTCAGTTCCTCGCGGAATACCTCGCCCTATTGCATGCGTTATCCGTAGACTACGTTTAAACGTGGCATTGACGCGCAAATACTTGCACTTAATAGGACAAGCGGACTCCCCGGAATGTAGCACATGTGGCGTGCTAGAGACTATAGAACATGTTTTAGTGGCGTGTCCAGCGTATGCACGTGAAAGACTCATACTCGCATCTGCTCTGAAGCCTATGGACACATCGCTCCTCTCTGAGGATTTGATCCTCGGCGCTTGGCCAGATAGTTTTAGAACTGTAAAGGCAACGCGAGCGCTCTCACGCTTTTTGAGCGACACGGGCCTTGTCTCGCGTTTGTGATGTCAGAAAGTGTGCCTTTTTTTAAGTAGTTTTTCATCTGCCTCCTCCCATCATCATCGTCCCCCATCGTGACCTTTAATCTCCTCTTCCCGTCCCCCAGAGCAGAGCAGCAGGCCAGGTATTTATTTTTCAGGCCAACCTCTCTGCCTTTCCTATCAATAAACCGTCTCTCTCTCTGCCTAGTTTAAGTGACCATGTAGTATTAGCATTTGAAATTGGAGTCGCGAAAGTAAAATCAAGTAATACCACTAAAACCATTTGCGATTACAGCAAAGCTAATTTTGAACAAATTAACAATGACTTGGCCATTTTCCTAGATTTATTCAAGACGCATTTTTCTGATCGAAGCGTGAATACTAACTGGACTATTTTTAAATCCACAGTCAACGAACTGATTTCGAAACACATACCGAAACGTGTAATCACTTAGTATGCTAACACACCCTGGTATAACTCCTACTTGCGCCGATTATCTAACCGAAAGAAGCGCTTTTATCGAGCGGCTAAACTGGCTTCTTGCGATGATCGTTGGGCAGTGTATAAAGAAGCTAACGAAACTTACGTTTTGGCATTGAAACAAGCAAAAACTTACTTCATGCAGACGACACTACCACGCATGCTCAGCGATAACCCTAACAGATTCTGGCGCGTTGTTAATCCTTCTTCAAAGACCTCAATAACACTGACTGATTCTAGCGGAGCTTCTTTCGCTGAGTCTGAATGTCCAACAATTTTGTATAATATATTTTGCAAGAATTTTGTCTCTTGTGATGGGTCATTTTTACCGAATCCGCCCTCCTACAATTATTTGCCTACGAATTCAGTTGTTATTAATAGCTGTGGTATTGAGGCCATAATTGGGTCTTTGAAGGTGTCTGCAAGTCCAGGTGTCGACCTTATTAATGCCAAGCTTCTGAAGTGTACAAAGGTTTACTATTCACTGTGTTTGTCACTAATTTTTCAACAGTGCATTGATACAGGTGAATGTCCTGACGACTGGCGAGTTGGGAAGGTGGTTCCACTTCATAAATCCGGTAGTACCGCTTCGCCATTTAACTACTGCCTAATATCACTTACCAGTATCCCATGCAAAATATTCGAGCACATTGTTTACTCCGAAATTTTCCACTTTCTGGATTCAAATTCGTTTTTTTTCACACGCACATTACGGCTTCCGAAAAACATTGTCTTGTGAAACGCAACTAATTACCTTTACGCATAAGCTCCACCTAATCCTTGACCGACGCTTCCTTGCCGATTGCATTTTCTTAGATTTTGCCAAGGCATTCGACAAAGTTTGCCACAAACTTCTACTCTTAATGTTAGCGCAACTTAACCTTGACCCCAAAATTATTACATGGCTAGAACACTTCCTTTGTCATCGTTCTCAGTTTGTATCTTGTAACGTTCATACTTCACCTTCTAGCGCGGTCAACTCTGGAGTGTCTCAAGGTTCGGTTTTAGGTCCCCTTCTTTTCTTAATCTACATTAATGACTTACCCCAGCACGTTACTTCTAACATGTATCTATTTGCCGACGACTGTGTTGTGCTCAGAAAAATTACTAGTGACCAGGATGTCAACACGTTACAAAATGATCTCAACGCTATTTTGGATCGGTGCAATTACTGGCTCATGTCACTTAATATCAATAAATGTAAAGTCTTGCGCGTATCCCGTAGAGATTCAAGTCCAGCTGCTTATCTTCTTAACACTATCCTTGAGTCAGTAACATCTTACTGCTACCTTGGCGTACATATTACGTCAGATATAACATGGTCCCTTCACGTTAACCTTATAATATCTAAAGCCAATCGAATGCTCGGATATCTGCGACGTAATTTTTCTTCTGCCCCAGTATCACTAAAATTGCTTCTTTACAAAACATTAGTCCGCCCTAAACTTGAGTATGCCTCCTCTGTATGGGACACGAGCTGTGCTAAGCTAACTCACTCGAACTTGTTCAGAATAATTCTACTTGATTCATTCTTCATAACTACAATCGGACTGCCAGTATCTCTACTATGAAACAAACCTTAAGTCTACCGTCACATCAGAAAATATACTTCCATAACACCCACCTGCGCAATGAACTAATATCTAATCCGTTCTAGCATTCTGCCCGCGTTGGCCACTCTCACAAAGTTGGTATTATTTCTTGCCGTACTAATGCTTGTTCCGGCAGTTTTATTCCCCGCACATCACAGGATTCGAACCGCCTTCCCGGACTTATTGCCGGCATTGAAGGCCATCATGACTTTAAAAATGCAGTAGCTAACACTGTATAATTAAGAGCCTAATAAACTTGTATTTTTTATTTTTTGTTGCACTGCTTGCTTTTGCTTAATGTGTTATCATTTTAATCACTCACCTCTGTAATGCCAAACGACCCGGAGGGTATTACTAAATGAAATAAATGAAATGAACGGACGAAGTGTTCCCAGCACGCGCTAGGGAGAACGCTGGTGACCTTGGCCAGGGCCGGACGCTGCCGCCGCCGCTCTGTTGCTATCCATTCTCTGGCGGGCCTCAATAAATGTGGCCGCAGTCGCCTTCTTGGGCGACCTCCACAACTTCATCACAGAAGCCTTGGTTCATGAGGATGTCACGCAGCTACGCAGCTTAGACACATTGTCAACCAAATAACTTCACACAGGCTACATGGTCAACGGGATCACAATTTCTGACTGTCTTTCGAGACAGCCAGATCGCACTCAAGCCAAGCCAAGAGAAAACAGCTCACCATATGGGGCCAGCTCCTTGTTAACAGCGAGAAACCGAATTCCTCTGCGTGTGAGCAGGACGCCTTTTTTAAGCGTACGTTGCAGGACGTCCCAAAAAATACGTCCCGCTGTTGACCAGTACCTGTCAGCACTCTCTGGTTTTCTGCATAAGCAATTAGTCCCCCATGTCAGAAAAACGGCTCCCTCTTGTAGCCAAGCTTTGACAGGCAACGTATTGGTATGCAGTTTGAAGAGGAAGTCTCTAACTCCCGCTGGGACCATCATTTGATTAAGGCTAGACGATGGTCTTGGAATCGACATTTTTATTAAGTTATCGGAAATTATGTGTGTACGTGAGTTTCTTCTGTCTGTTTGAAAATATATTTAGCTTCAGTACATCTAAATTAGTTCGTATGTTATAGGAAAATTGCTGCAGCCTAATTAGTTAAATTCTTACGGGTAGCTGACGTTTCCTTACGATTATTTGGTTTTGATTGAAATTGGGCTGTAGCCAAACACCTGCCATCTGAAAGAATGCAATTTATTTGTTGAAGTAACCCATCATATAAAAATGTTAAATTTTTTCCAAGTGCCGTAAATATGGAGTATATTTAGGTAACATTATGGTTCACAAAATATGAAATATATGACTAAGCCAAGCAGAAACAGCACAGCTTACCATAATAGCTCTTCCTGAATAATATTAATTGAAATTGCATCCTAGAAACATAACCTTCCGTAAGGCTACTCACGCCGTCAAAAAATTGGAGGACGCTTATGCTTCGCCTTGAAGAGTGGGACGCGACAGCGTGTTGCAGCACTGCCAGGGAGTCCACGGAACGCCATCGCCCGTTCGACGCGATGTCTTGCCCGTTAGACAAATCGCCGTGCTACGTACGGTGAAACGGATGCGCTCAGCGGCAAACCACGTAGGAGCGCTGCCAGGCGCCTTGCTGAAACGAGCGGGACTCAAGTTGTAGTCGTAGTTCGTCGGCACATCGTTCTCGACAAACTCGATTCCACTAACGCCAGCATAGCTTCCGCGCCGAACGAACGAGAAGCAAGCCGCAAGCTTCGTGGTGAACGCGCCTTGGATGTGCGCTGCGTTGTTCGCCGCTCGCCGGGCGATTCCTGCGTGCCCGCACGGGCCCACTGCGCCCGAACGAGAGGAGCGCAAAGCGCTGCCATCGCGCGCTATCTGTTGGGCAGTGGGGTACATTGCGAGGAGGAGAAGAAGGAGGGAGTGGTTTTAGTGGACACCGCTTGATGGCGCAATGTGCGCGCTTCTGGGATTTTTCGCTCACTGTGAACGCCGCCGATGCGGACGACACCGGTTTTTCTGCGACAAGGCGCCGTTATTGATATCGCGTTAAAATCACGAAACTGAGAAAATAGCATTTAAAGTGCATGCGCCAGCCATTCGGAAATCGTTGTAGAGGCATCAAAAAACAGCGGAATGCGGACGCTCAAAAATATTACACAATTGTGAATAATGCCAGGTAGTGGGTAAGGGGCCCAGTTTTCGAACAAAACCAACTCGGCGGTCATCGGGGACGTAGTCGTGGAAAACGACGGGCCGCGAAGTTCTGCCGTATTTCACACCGAAATCTCTATTTCCGGGCTTCGTAAACGCAAAATATATAGATATTTGAGTAGTCGCAGTTTGAATATACAACTTGAAGTTTTTATGCAGGAACTTTAGCGTGCATTGGTCCTGAATATGCCATATCTGGAAAATCAAAATTTTAGCATTTCTTTTTGTCTTCTCAAGAGCCGCGTCTTTCCACAAGACGTTTTAGAACTTCGTAATATATACCTTGCAATCTCCTCCCTTCCTTTCCTCCACCTCCTCCTCTTCCTCGTCCTGCTGCACAGGGACATATATACATTGGTTCTGAACACATCATGACGACTGAATCAGAATAAAACTCCTTGCGTTTCACTGTGGTGAGGTAAAAAAAATCGCTGTCGGAAATCTATCGCCGCAGCCGAATACGCTTCATGTAAACTGCACCACACTCTCGCGCTATGCATGACAGAGCGTCGTCTTCATCAACATCCATCTGCTGCGTCCCGCGGCACTGCCCGCTCGTCATCGTCTTCTACAAGCACAAAACCGTGCTTTCGCGCTCATTGGAATGACGTAAACATTCTCCGTGGATTTTTTTGTAGCGTGAGCTACACTGGCCGAGGTTGAGCAGTTTCGCGTGGCTCCTGGAGAGCCGTGCTGTGCATGCGCGAGTAGCAGTGGCGTCACACGGTGCACAGCTGACGCGCCGAAGCCGCCGCCGCCGCGCGCGCCTCGCTGGTCTGCGCATTCCAAAGGTGCGACAGTCATAGCCGCGACAGACGCGCCGGCGCGGGCCCAGCAGTGCGCCTCCGTTGCGCAGTAGCCACGTCTGACTCTGCGCCGGAGCCGATTAATAGCGCCTCTCATTTTGTGCGCATGCGCAGAGTGTCAGTGGGGATATACATATAGCGGAGCGTTTGCCAGTGTGGTATAGCCATGGGGAAGGAGAGCGAAATTGCTGCTCACGCTACGTATATCCTGGCATAGCCGAGCTAAGCCACTGCTAATTTTTTCAGCTAAGCCGTAGCCTATTTAAGCGTGGTATTTTATTTTAGAGCTCTTAAGTGCTGGATGCAACAAAGCTCTTGTTAACGTCATTGCAAAGAACACTCATTCGACAAAACAGGCGCTAACAATTATTTACCTCTGACCACACGATGGAACCGAAACCGAAATCCAGAACCGTATTCGACGCCGCCCAGGTCAAACTATCTGACAGAGCGGCGCAGTCACTGACGCTCCACCCTCGTAGCTGTGCCTTCATCGCCAAGAGACGTTTTCGCAGAGTATAGTTGACAGGAATACAAAGTGGGCGGCATCTTACATATATTCAGAAAGCGAGCCGCCTTTCTTCTTTTTGCTGTTCGGAAAGCAGCACGTGGATGTGTCGCGGTGCTTCAAATCGGTTTGCAAAAAGCCTTTAACCATGTGCCTCTGAATGTTTTACGTTCTCTGCAAGAAAATGTTAATGCTGCAGCTGCTCCTGGATACATTCCCGACCGTATTGAGAGCATGAAACAGTTCTTCTTGTTGGAATGCATGTTTATGACAGAATAGATATTAGGACTTCTGTTTGGGCTAGTTGGGGCATTCCTGACTGCCGGCAAAAACTGAGCGAAAGAGCGCGGAAAACACAGGAACACAAGAAATCTTGTGTTCCGTCTTGTCGTTCCCAGTTTTGGCCTCTCGAGATTAAAAGGAGCGACGGTGGCGAGGTTTCTGCAACGATGGCACTGCATGCACTGTAACTCCGGGGCGTTGATACTTGCACAGGTGGCATACAGAAAAACACACTGCTCACTATAATGCCTGCAATGAAATGAGAACAGTGCCACTAATAGTTGTCACCATTATCCTCTTCAGGACAAAGGCGTGTCCCATATCACTTCAATCAACCCTGTAATGTACTATCGGCGGTCGCATTATCTCCGCAAACTTCCAGTACTGTACATTAGAAGCAACGGTTGCTTTATGAAAAAAGGAATAGAAATGGCCGCGCGTGCAGTTCTGCGGCCATTTCTTCCCGTCTTTCTAGCTTTGTGACGTTAATCCAGAGCCTCAAGCAATCATCCAGCTGCAGTGTTGACAACATTGTTTCAAAGTTTTTTAAGAACACTTATGTTTATTCCAGCATATATTGTCACGGTGTTGGTGACAAGACAGGGACCCGGCAAGAGAGGGCTCGGCAGCTGAGGCAGAAAGACGTTGACGCTGGTGGCGCGCGGATTGATGGACGTTGAAGTCTCTCCCACCGAAGGACGTGCTGCCGAGCTCTCTCTTGCCGGGACCCTGCCTTGTCACCAACGCAGTGACAATATTTAGCGCACATTTTCACCCAGTCTGTCGAGCATAACACAATGCCAGCTGACCGCAAGGTAACGGAGTTGTTCCATTTTTCAAGCATGGTAATCCGTATTCTCCCCTTATCTGCAGGCCTATTTCATTGACAAGCCTTCCTTGCAAACTTCTAGAGCACATTAAATATTCTATCCTCGCTTCTTTTTTGGAAAGTAACTCTTTTTTAAGCTCTTGTCAGCACGGGTTCCGAAAAAATTTTTCTCGCGGGATTCAAATCTTATCTTTCACTAATATTTTAGCGTCGTGTTTAAACAGTGGTTTACTAACTGTCTGCATCTTTCTTGACTTCGCTAAAGCTTTCGATAAGGTATCGCATCACTTACTCCTTCTTAAAATTAGTTCTCTTAATACTGCCCATACCTTCTTAAATCTATTGGACGTTTCTTGACTAACCGCACCCAGTTTGTGTCAGCTAACTACACTTTATCATCCCCTAGTGGAGTTCCCAAGGCTCAGTTGCGGGTCTTTTACTCTTTTTGATATACATTAGGGACCTTCCGATTTGCAATAACTCTTCCCTTAAGCTTTTTGCTGGTTATGTGTTCTTTTTCGTGCAATACATAACATTAACGATAGTTCCCTCCTTTATTCCTATCTTGATAACTTCTTAAGTTGGTGTAAGCGATGGTGTATGGTTCTCAATCCATCAAGATGCAAAAATATGTCCATCTCACGGCAATCTAACCCGTCTAAAATTTTCCGTTACATCATGCACATATTATATATATATATATATATATATATATATATATATATATATATATATATATATATATATATATATATATATATATATATATATATATATATATATATATATATATATATTTATATATATATATATATATATATATATATATATATATATATATATATATATATATATATATATATATATATATATGTGTGTGTGTGTGTGTGTGTGTGTGTGTATTGTATGGCATATAATATGTCATTAACATTGCAAACCGTTTACTTGAGTACCTACGCAGAAACGTCTCTCAGGCTCCATCCCATTTGAAGTTACTTTTATATAAAACACTAATACGGCCAGAGTTCGAATACGCATCATCAATATGAGGCCCCGCACAACTCACTTTAATCGATGCTATAGAATCTGTTCAGAATCAGTCAGCACGCTTCATCCTTTCTAATTATTCTCGTACGGCTAGCGTATCATTAATGAAATTTAAACTTAGTCTGACTAATCTCGCAGTTTTTAGAATTATTTCACGCTTGTCTTTTCCACAGCATTTTCTTTCATAATGAGACACTAAACAGGCATTTTGTTTCTATACCGTCATGCGAATCATCACGTGTTGATCATCCGCATAAAGTTGCCATCATTACTTGTAAAACGAATGTTCTTTTTAATTCTTTCTTACTGAAGACTAGCACTCAGTGGAGCTACCTTCCACCCATTATCGCCTGTATATAAGACGCGTCATCCTTCAAGCCACTAACCACCAAGTATGTCATCGAGCAAGCGTCTGAATCGCGATTTTTGTTATTTGCCTGTATTTTTTACTGTTTATTATATTTTTCCATTTTCACTCACCTCCCTCTATAAAGCCCTAGGACCCTGACGATTTTGTAATAAATAAATAAATAAGTAGCATCCACATCAGAAACACATTCTTTTGTCTGCTAGTGGACACGGTGGTTGCCACAGCCACCACGAGGTACACCACGGTCCATATGATAGGCCCAAATCCACTGAAGAAGAAAAGCCAATCACTTCTTAGCGGAAGCTTTACAGACGAGTCATTGATAAAGCTCTGTGCCCAACTGTCGGCGCCTCTAATGGCAATCGAGAGCGCGGGTGCAACATATGGCTTCACTGCGCTCTGAACAAGTCTGCATCCAGTGCATCCCAGAGGTTTTTGTAATACCGAAAAGGTCTGAAATATCTGCCACGTTCTCGCACATATCCCTAGCAGTGCCATGTCGACAAAAAAGTGAAACTGTAAATTGTGAACATTGCGAATTTGATTTATTTGCGCTGTCTTGCGCAAGCACAAATAAACAGTTGAAAATCGAGTATGACAACGATGAATTCCATGAAACTGAATAGCTGGCAGCCCCCTTTCTTTTCATTGCTCAACGTCAACCGTTTTGAACGTCCCGCGATTTCTGACGTATATTTAGGCTTATATTCTCACAGTGACTAAAATTCGTAATCAGCCCATAGGGTTCAGGCATGCGCACTGAACACCCGCCACTTCCCTATCCATAGAAACCTTATGTTCACCTTCTAAAACTCTGTATTGGATATGCTCTTCGTCGATTCTCTTGGAATTCCTACAATAGAGCAGCGGCGCCCGCGTGGAATGTTTTCGACGTCAGACCGCAGTCTGCGGCTTTTAGCTTGCCACACGCCTGTTTCCGTTATTACATCTATAATTCTGAGAAGCCTTCATCACGCTTTGCGCCCATGTATCTTTGTACAACACTGGCGCAGAGGTAGCGCAATCACCTGGCGTGCAAATGGTCCATGGTTCGAATCCCGGTGCCCCGCAGCAAAAACTTACATTTATAACCAATTATAGTATATGTTGCGAACGCCATAGCATCAGAACCTGTTGATGTCTTTGAATCCAGTGTTGTGTAATTCTTTCATAATTGTGTTTGCGGACCTCTACACGTCTGCCTGCACAAAACCGTTATTTCTTCGGGACATCCAGCTGGTTGTTTCCTATTTCGCCGAAGACATCCGGAGGTGGTGACACGGAAGCAATGAAGATGCATCGCAACGTGTAGCTGTCATGCGGGTCTGGTGACGTCACTTCTTTCCAGCCAACGGGAATCCTTGGGTGTTGTAGGGTCCCAGCCCCCCCCCAGCCAATGGCTGAATTTTATGAACGACGTGTTGTTTTTCCATGACGCTTATCATGCTGTCGCATTAAATAAAAAGTACGCGTGTCTATGGAAACAGGGAAAAAATTGTTGGTGGTTTAGCTCTGGTTAACCGTGGGCAAAAAGAAAAAATCTGCATCTCCTTGGCTACGTTTGTGGTCGAGCGACTGGCGGTTTCCATAGATAGCCATGCTGACACACACTCACACACATTAGTAGGCACTCTTTTTTTACTTGTTAAACATCTTACTTTTCTCGAAGCAACGTTAAAGACGCTAACACAACACAGTACATATTTAACATAGCTTCAATGACATTTACAACTGTATTATGGCTCGTTGTATGCGACAATATAGAGCCAAATTCGGTTCCAAACGACGCGCAAACTCTGCAGACAATTTCAGAAAGGCAAACTGAAAATAAAAACAGTTTTATGGGAAAGGAAATGGCGCAATGTGAGACAGACATCAGTTCCTTTCCTTAAAACCAACTTTCATTTTCCTTCATTTTATGCGCGGTACGGGTGTCCATCGAGATATGTGAGACAGGCGAAATTTCTTTTTCTTCAAACCAACTTTCACTTCACTTTCCTTCCTTTACGGCGCGGTTCTTGAGTCCACCGAGATATGTGACACAGGCGTCATTTCTTTTCCTTAAACCCAACTCTGGTTCTCTTTCCTTCCCTTGTGGCGCGATTCGGGCATCCACCGGGATATGGGAGACAGGAGTAATTTCCTTTCTCCCATATCCCGGTGGATGCCCGAATCGCGCCACAAGGGAAGGAAAGAGAACCAGAGCTGGGTTTAAGGAAAAGAAATGACGCCTGTGTCACATATCTCGGTGGACTCAAGAACATCCACCGGGATATGGGAGACAAGAGTAATTTCCTTTCTCTTCTTTCACTCCCTCCTTTATCCCTTCCCTTACGGCGCGGTTCAGGTGTCCAACGATATATGAGACAGATACTGCGCCATTTCCTTTCCACCAAAAACCAATTATTATTATCATTATAATCATTATTATTTCCTTTCCGGGTTCGAACCCGACCGCGGCGGCTGCGTTTTTATGGAGGAAAAACGCTAAGGCGCCCGTGTGCTGTGCGATGTCAGTGCACGTTAAAGATCCCCAGGTGGTCGAAATTATTCCGGAGCCCTCCACTACGGCACCTCTTCTTCCTTTCTTCTTTCACTCCCTCCTTTATCCTTTCCCTTCCGGCGCGGTTCAGGTGTCCAACGATATATGAGACAGATACTGCGCCGTTTCCTTTCCCCCAAAACCAATTATTATTATATTAATTTCCCTTCCTTTCCTTAAAGCCAATTTTCATTTCATTTTCCTTCCCTTACGGGCGAGGTTCGGTTGTCAACCGAGGTATGTGAAGCAGGCATCATTTCCTTGTTTGACTTCTAGCTACTTTCAAGGTCACACTTGCGGCCCCGCTGAGAGCTGGAAAAGCTGGCGTAGTGAAGCTTTTCGCTTCAATAACCAGACCTGGTGTGCTGCCTGCACGATACCGATGACCAGAGTTGAGACTAACTACAGCAGGATTAGGCAACAGTAGAATTTCAAAGGTCGTCCGTTTCTTCGAGGAAGGTTCACGAACCCTTCCGCTAGTGTCGTTTGGCTTAAAAGATGGCCAGGAGGCGAGCTTGTAGATGATGACAGCAGATCATATATTTACAGCATACATATACAGAAAGTTAAACTGAAAAAAGCAGAACTGAATTTACAAAAGAACAAACTTTGCGCTACTTTACTCATTGACCGGGCAGGTTAGAGCCTAAGTAGCATCACGTTACATTCTAAGCATGGAGCCCCAGCTCAGACTGGACTGGACTGCATCCGTTTACATGCGCTTTTAAGCACTTCATTAACAAAGGACTAAGGGCGGTCATTTTGAGTGGCCCGCCCTAAGCATCAATTCTCCAATCAAAAATAACATGAGAGATGGGGACAACCCCTTGGGTTGGGCTTAGCCTCGAACCCAGGGTCTTGTTAACAACACAAACTAAAGAAAAAACAAATACGCCTCCACTCTCTCACAAGTGAGAGTATCCACACGCTCTCCCTTCGGAGCTAATCCTTGCCTCAGGCATACCGCCACCCATCATCGGTCAGCGTCGCCCGTCAGAAACAGAGGAGGGGGCGAAAGGGTCCACGATGCTGCCGCGCTACCGACGGCGGGACACAGCTAATAAGCATAAAGGGGTTTGTCTGTCGCTCCGGGAAACCAGATTAAGGATCGCCCCTGCCTTCCCACATTCTTGGAGAACACTGCCTGTCCGCCATGGCAGGTGTCCGTCACGGCCCTCCTGGGAACACGCTTTTGTTCACGAGGCACGGCGGGACGCTGCGGGTGCCTTCCCGGCGATAGCCCACGTCGTTAGGGGGGGGGGGGGGGGGGCGGTGGGTCCGTGCGTCAAGCGACCATCTTCGTTCCCCATATGTACTCGGGGGCTCTCGCTTATACTGGGGAGTGGTTTCCGCGTGTGCCGGCGTACTGCTTCCTGCAAAGGTATGCAGCTGGAAAAGAGGGGCGGCCTTACAGCAACCCTTGTGCACCCCGTAGCCACCAGATCCCTAATGAATAACCTAATTAACATTCAGCCCTCAGACCACAGCAGCTGCGGAGCAACTTACCAGGTGGTGGTCATACCTGTGAGGCAGTGGGGGGGCACTACTCGTAAAAATCTCTGGCTCCGGAAAGGCTGCCATCGGAAACTGAAGCTGGCAACGTTTAACGCTAGGACCTTATCCAGTGCAGCTAGTCTAGGAGTGCTGCTTGAGTACATAGCGGGTATTAAGTGGGATGTCATAGGACTCAATAAGGTTAGGCGGACAGAGGAAACACATACAGTGCAAAAGGGCAGGCACGTGCTGTGCCATCTTGGTTTAGTGAACAGACGACCATTAAGAGTTGCACACTTCATCAATAAGGATATTAGCTGGAAACAGAGGAAATACACAGCATTAATAAGAGGGTGGCAGTTATCGTAATTATGCTTCATAAGAGGTACTAAGTGAGGGTAATACAGACCTACGTGCCTATGCCTAGCCATGATGACCTGATAGTCGAAAACTTCTATGAGCAATCGGCAATGAGTAAAGTGTCCTGCGCTGATGGCGGCTTCCATGCGGAGCTCTAAATGCAGTTGGCATAGGTTGTAAGAATAGCAGGGGAAGTTATTACTATGGTTCGCAGAGGAAAATAATTTACTGACCATGAATACCATCTTCCATAAACGTGAGAACAGGAAGTGGACATGGAAGAGCGCCAGTGGTGCGGAGGAAAGCAATACATATACTTAAGGCAGATATTGACCGCATATACGAACTGCGAAAGTGAAATAACTAAAAGAATAGAAATTGGGTAGAGCGCGTGTGGCAACTACTCTCAGATCATGGGTGGCAGTTTACCAATATCCCTGAAGATATATACCAGGTGTTTCAGAGAAGGCAATCACTAATTTTAAAAATAGGGTTTTTGAGGTGAAGAGAAGTTTTTTGCATTAATGGTAATAGTATTGGCGGACGTCAAAAAATAGGCGAATAAAACTCGAAGCACAGCAGAAGGAAGAAGTCTGCAGAGCTGCGTACAAAGCGAGTGCGTGTTCTGGCCGTAGTCGGGTGGGAAAACGAAACGGAAAGAAAACTGGAGTTCTGGAGGTCGCGGCCGGGTGAAAATAAAGGGGCCGGCAGGCGGGACAACAAGCTGCTGACCAGTGAAGTGGACACTGCACTGAACTTGGATGGAAGTAACAAACGCTGTATTTGATAAGGCGCTGGAGGGGCAGTTTGACTGCGACGTTTATCAGAGAAGAAACGCGCACCAACCGATGAGGAAACAGGCACCCTAAAGGAAGAGCGGCGCGTTTGCGTGACAAAGAACCCGATATGGTGCTGCAATCGCGGCTGGGCGTAGCCGCAACCCGTCCAAGGGGCGCAATGTGTAGTCGACACAAGGTATAGACATGATGGGCGCGGGGATGAGGCTGTCTGGAAGCTTTGATTCTGCATTGTTCGCACTATAGTGAGGCAGCACAGCCGTGGAAACGTGCAACGGAGCGCTTGGAACATCGCTGGTGCAGCAGGCGGCGAGTATGCCCGAAAGGTAGACTGTCCAGAAGTCATCGTCTGCAGGGCACAGGTGGTTTGCGGCGCTGTCATCAAAGTGGTGAAGTGGGGAGAACATCTTGGCGGGCTAGTTGGTTGATTTCAACAGAAAAAACTGGCGCCAGATCGCACAACACACAGCAAGAAAGACTGGACAGGCGCATGTCCAGTATCTCTTTATGACGGTTGCCTGACTTGGCGCCAGTTATTTCTGTTGGAATGGTGAAGTGGCACGTTAAAAGCATGAAAAAGGCGTTTTTAAGGCTGTCGTAGAGGTTCTAAACCGGCGATGGAAGGGCAAGTTGCGAACATTGATCTGCGGTGCCACCTGATCTGTGACGTGACTCCGTTCACATACAGCGGTGCTTGTAGTACCAGCAAAAACCAAGCGATGGGGCTGTGCGGTCGAAATGGTCCCAGTTTGAAATGCGAAGGGTCGTGAAGCTGGGATGGCTGGCAGTGGTCTTGAGGCGCGTCCATGGCGAAGACGCAGGGACTCTCTCTCGTGGGCTGTGGTGCGCCGGCTGCGGGTACTGTGGGTCTTGTCAGACCAGTCAGACACCTTGATGATGACCAAGAAAATGACCGCTGTTAAGGTTCTGTCGCGCAATATATACAGCCAGAACGGTCACGTGAATTGTAAGAGAACTGGGTGAGGGAAAAGAAGGCATAGCGAATATTTCAGTGCGTATCAGTGGGACGGCCGTGTGTACTGCATAGTGCTTATTACGATGACTGCCACATCTTGCCGTTTTACAAGCTCTGTGTGTTCCCAAAAAGAAACAAAAAATACAATTCAGCACTCAGTCAATGATACCGAGTCTTTTCGGCATTCGTACGCTGCGCTCATATCACGTTGTTGTTTGCACTGGTGTTGAAGTTGCATGTTCAGGTACGTTCACTTGGGTGTTGGTGACTGGTCCGGCACGATGGTCTTGCCAAACGAATCAGAAGCAGTTCGTGTCATCACGTTGTTGGGGCTTGTTTCTGTTAGCTGGCTGCTTTGTTGACGCTGATCGACCTGTGCGGGGCGCGTTTCCTCGTCAGGAAGCAGTACCAGATGACATTCGTTTTGGCAAATGGCTCCCCTTCAGTCTGGACCCAGTAGGACTATGGTGTCTAAGATGGGCGAATGACTCTGCCTCAGGCGCGCCTGTCTCGCAACCACGCCTGGTTACCAGCAGACAAATTGGGAAAAGTTCTAGCAGCATGACGTCTGTCAAAATTCAGCTTTTGTTTCTGTCGGCACTTTTCGTCTTGCTTGCTTTTTCCAAGAAGCGCCGACTACTCGAGGCTTTAGATAGAGCGGAAGGCATGCATGGCACTCTTGAGCACAAACGACGGCTCAATAGCAGTCGCGCTGCACTATAGCCGGTTGGCCCCGGGGAATTTCTATAGTTTTGCAAGACAAAGTTTTGATCTTGCGCTTTCTTCAGCAGCCTTTTGAGTCCCTACCATGCGCTCAGATTCCCCGTTAGTCTGCGGGTAACGAGGGCTCGTCATAGCATGCTTGCAGCTGTAGTATCTTGCAAACTCAATAAAAGCAAATGAGGTGAACTGTGGAACATTCTCCTATATCTCCATTTTCGGGATCCCGTGCCTGGCAAAGATACTTTTCAGATGCTGGATGACCACCTCTGACGATGTTCCTCAATTTAGCAGGGCCAGCCCACGATACCTGGAGGGGTAATGCACAACCGCAAGATAGACAGCTCCTTTCATCTAATATAAATCCACTCCGATTTTTACCCATGGAAGCTCCGTAGTTTCAGGGGGGATCATCGGTTCAAAAAATTGGGCGCGCTCTTCCACACAGGTTCGGCAGCTGCCTATGGTTTTTGCGATTTCCTGGCCTATGCCTGGACACAAGACCGATCCTGTAGCTTTTGTGTGACAGTGAACGACACCCTGATGTCCCTCGTGAACTCGTTGCAACATTTATTTCCACAGCGCTCGTGGAATTACTAGTCTGGTGTCCTTCGGAAGTAGCTTCTTGTACACCGTGGTGTGGCCGCGATATGCCCAAAACTGCTTGTGGCACCCGGCCCTTTTCAGACCAACAGCGCGCGCACGCTTCGAGCAAAGAGGCACACTCTGGATCCTTTCCCTGCTCTGAGCGTATGCGGTCTAGTATGTTATCTGAGAGTGCATATCGAACAACTCCGTCCACATATGCAGAGCCGTCAGCTTCAGACTGTTTTCCGATGGCTAGTCCCGTGTTCATCCCTCCAGCTCGAGAAAGAGTGGCCGCCAAAGCGATGCTTTTTTCCGAGACGTGCGTAGGTGTGAACGAGTATTTCAACAGACGCATCTTGGACATTTGAATTCTAGGTGGAAGAGAGTCAAGGGGATCACGACCTAGCAACGGAAGGAGGGGCTTGTGATCTGTCTCAAACATAAACGTGAGGCCTCTCAGGAATTCGTCGAAGCGCTCCGGTGCACAAGTCAAAGCCAATGCTTTCTTCTCGATATGAGAATGCCTCTGCTCAGTTTTCGTAAGCGATCTATTGGCATATGCTACAGGATGTATTTCGCCTGAGGGCTGATCTTGGAGTAAAACTGCACCGAGTCCCTTGCGAAGACGCGGTCGCAGACATGATTGTCGGGTACCCGGGGTTGTACCTTGCAAGGCACCTGTTCGAGGTGACAGTACTCTTGATCTTCTCAAAGGCGTCTTCTCATTGGGTTTCTCATGACCAATCGCTGTCTTTGCTGAGGAGGCTGCGTAGAGGTGCCGATAGGGATAGGGTTAATTGGAGAGACATGGGAGAGGCCTTTGCCCTGCAGTGGGTGTAGTAAGGCTGATGATGATGATGATGATGATGAAACACGAATGACACGAGAGGGGACGTTAATCGGTGTTCGTCCGCTTTAAAACTACACACCGCCAGACGAGAACACCGGTAAAACGGAGCACATGATATCATAAATACCAAAGCAACACCAGCTAGAACTGACGGCGTGCTAACGAGCTCCGCAATCGTTCATCAGCCCTCTCTAACGGAGTGGTTGTCGCCATTCCGAACCTTCCGAACGGTGTAGAAAAAAAGAACACCGTATGACAACTGAGATGGAGCGAGGCCGAATTGCTGCTGCTGTTCAAGAGAACGCGCCAGCGGAACTGCGTATGTACCTTTATCTGTTTCGCTTAATTCTCGAACGAAGCAGCAAGTTTTGGTTTCGGTCGAGATGCAATCGACAGCAGGCGGCGCAAAGGATCAGAAGACGGCGAGAGAGTCGTGAGTGCGGACGCTGCGACCGTATAAGCGGCGTAGGCGCTAGGCATAGCAGCGCCAGCGTGGCCGTCACGGATTGCGTCGCAGAATTGAGCACCGCGAGTTGTCTGCAGCCTCTCTTGGAACGGATATCGTGAGCGGCCACTTCGCGCTTGACACTGCTGCTTTTCGATGCGTGACGGAGAAAGGAAAGATGGATGCTTAACCGAGTTCAGTGAAGTGGATATCGTAAACGACGGCTGAGCTTGCTCCTCGCTCTGGTTTGCGAATGGCGCTATGGCGCCGTTGTGAGCGAATTGAGACAAGCGATGGCTTTGCCGCCCCCTTGGCCAGCGGGAGAAAAATTTCTACCTCGACACTGCTGCCCGGAAGGATATTCTTGAATCCCTGCCGTCTCACATCTGCCTCGCCTTCATGGTAAGTGATTTTGCGTCATAAATATCGTTGTACGATAAAGACGTCAGCAGGCTTGTGTGGAGCGCTGGAGCACTGTGCTGCGGAATGGAGCAAAAAATGAGCGCAGTTTTCTTAACGACGCGCTGCTAGTGTATGGAAGCACAAGCTGATGGGCGAGTTGGTTATTCATAGTTTGATTTGAAGCAGCGCAAGGCCGAAAGCCAAAGAAGAGAGCCGAGAAAGAAACGGACGACACAGCGCTGAACTAACAACTGACATTTATTTGGCACGCTGCACGTATAAATACATTCAGGCACCAAAAAGGAAAACAAAGCAAAGAGCTCATTCATGCACTGGGATTCTGCAAGCCAACACAAGCTAAAATGTGCGATTCAGGAAGCGAAGTTCTTTTTGAGATAAAGACACTGATGGAGCGCTTACAAAAAGAACTTCGCTTCCTGAATCGCACATTTTAGCTTGTGTTGGCTTGCAGAATCCCAGTGCATGAATGAGCTCTTTGCTTTGTTTTCCTTTTTGGTGCCTGAATGTATTTATACGTGCAGCGTGCCAAATAAATGTCAGTTGTTAGTTCAGCGCTGTGTCGTCCGTTTCTTTCTCGGCTCTCTTCTTTGGCTTTCGGCCTTGCGCTGCTTCAAATCAAACTAGTGTATGGGTTGTTTTATATGACTATGCGCCAGCGCTTGAGCGCCTGCATTGTCAGTCAATCCCGCTGCCTGCGTTATAAGTTCGCCTTCATTCCGCAAATCACCGCACGAGAGCTCTGTACAAGTCTGCTTGCGTCTGCACTGAAGTACACCATGCAAGCGGCTGTAGGTTTGTCGGAATTTTTATTTTAGTGCTCTCCGAAGCATTTTTTGTCATTTTAGTTTGGAAATGTGCAGCATTTTTGGCCACTCTTATTTCCATGCATGGTCGCAGAACGATGTATGCGGCATCACTATTAACATAAAAAATATCAGGTTGATTTTTCCTAAATTCCAAGGTTCCCCACAGAAACATATTTTTGCTTATCGTGCGCGTCGCAGCAAATGAATGTGCTCAAAGCTTCTGAAGTGTATACTTGTATTCTGCCGTCATAGATTCGGCCGCCACATTTAGAATTCCAATCTGATTATTTGTTACTTTCAGCACAATGGCGCGATCTCTTTGTCACTGGAACACGAGTGAAAGTGAGAAAGCAACGGCTGTCAGTTCTTGCTTTAAGTTCTGCGGTTCGTTGCGGCATAACTTCGATGGGCGCAGTATAAACGTGCTGCCAATATTTGCGAAAATATAACAGCTGCTTTAATTTCAAAGCATCACATACTTCATTGCCTTGTTCGCCTATCAGTATTGGAGTCACTAATACATACATTTTATTCATAATGATTTGTTTGGTATCAAACCTGACTGGACATTGTGCAGCTGTACCTTCCGAATACGCACTTTGTATTTCGCTCCCTTATGAGCAGTGGCTCACCATTTTTTCTTTAGCCTGCAGGTCGATTACAGTTAGGTTGTTGCTCAACTGGTTGCAATTAAATGAGATTGAGCAGCTCAGTTGTCTTATAGCTAGAATATGGTTTTCAAATGTTTGGTAGGGAGGCCATTGCAGCATTTTGTTTAACTTTTGCATAGTTGTGGTGACCCACTAAATGTGATCATGTCTCTAATGGACAAATCATATGTACAGTCGCGCCTCTGTAATATGGACACTTTGGTTTTCGAGAAAAATTCTGGCAAAGTGGTTTCTCCATACTAGCGAATTATGAATGAAAAAGTTTTGATACAAAACTTGTCACCAAGGTCTCCTGAACATTGTGGTGGGCAACGAAGTAGAAGCTAGACAGTGTTGATAGCTCTAAGTACATTAGCCTGGTTACCGTTATCTTTAAAAATCGGTCAGTGACATTTTTGAACCTTGCATTTCTTTGACTTTATTCTTGAAAAAAATTGAGTTAACCACGGTTTTTCTATGTAAAACTTCTCACTTTGAGGAGAGGAGACCACCCCCTCATGAATTCATCCCTAGGATAGTGTAGTCATAATGTGCAATACACTGAAATGCGACAGTATTTCTTTACACTTCTACAAGTGTTAGAAATGTAATGATATTTCCTTTTTAATTTTGCAGGACCAAGCACACAGCTAGCATGCCTCCTCACCTATCAAGGCGCAGTTTTCCAGTTCATTGGCCATCACCTTGTAGTGAAAACCTCATCGCTTCTGTGGGGATTCTGCTGTTTGCAGCCTTCTGGGTGTTCCGTTTGGAATATCTAAAGAAAGCAATCTGTCTGCTGATTTTTCTTGAGAGTGCTTTTAGAGACTTGGCTTAAAATAAACCACGGTTCTATGATATTGAGCTCATCAGTTTTTAAAAACCACTTCGTCTTTCCTTCACAGTTGCATCTTTTATCCGCCTGTACACGTTTTACATGTCTAGTTTTTTAGTGTTGTTTGGAAAACTGGTAGTGGAACACAAACTGTGCAGCTATAGCTTATCAATGTTAACATGATACAGTTGGCCATAGTGAAGAAAAATGGAAATAATATCAGCATGAATATGGGAGAAAACTTATGTATAGCCTTTGTCAAAAAGTACAGAGCCAAAGAGTTTGGCTTCTAAGCCATGTAACAAGGCCACTGAGCATCCATCGATGTCCAGCATTCACGGTTGTCAGGGCAACATTTTCTGTACCTTCAAGAGATCTGGAATACTAGCGATGCACAAAAGGCTCAGATGTGAATTCCTTGGGCTCTAAACTTTCACAAATGCTGTACTTGCGTTATGTGGCAGCATGAGAAACATAAACAGCAATATTTCATTGACCCTAAGAATCATCACCCCACTGGTTTCTTTTCCATGCATGGGCTAATCATGGTTTTTATCTTTTTGCATCCAGCTCAGACAGCTTCCTGGGAGCACTGTCAGCATTTTGTATTTTTTATAGACTTACCGTTCTGCAACATGACACATTTGCTAACATATATACATATCCTTTAATTAGAAAAAAATAATAGTGATAATGGATTTGGTGAACAATTAATTTTTCAAGCAAATATGTGCTTAGACACAGGTCTTCAGAAATTCAATTACTTATTTAATCTCAAAGTTACTAGTCCTTAATCTGATCAGTTGCCATGGAAACTTTTCTGGAATTTTTCTTCACTTCGTGCTAAAGTGAAGGTGATGAATGCCTTTCTCCTGATCAAAAAGAATGCCTGTGTCCTTATCGCTTTGATCTTAGCCCATGTGTTTTTGCTTTGCTTGTAGTGCGCACAGTCTGGTAATACATGTTAGACTAATTCCTTGTGTTTCAGCATTAGTCATTACTTGTTAGCTAGATTGATAGCATGTGTGCATGTGTTTTTGTACTCTAATTTTTCCATATAAGTTATGAGTGCTGGATTTTATTGGCGACAGGCTCCTTCAAATGGGTGGCTAACATATTTTTCGGGCACATAAACTTTCTCTAGAGCCTATATAGGCCTTCATATATTGAGTGTAAAGTTTTGTTTTGTGTTGTTTTTATGTGATTGTGTGTTAAATTGAATGTATTTTATACATTTTCTAAGGTTATGTTCGTCCTATGTGTATCTCAAGTACAAACACAAATGTTAGAGGTTGGATACCTGTGATATTTTACGGTAGATTTAGTGGGATGCTTTAGGCTGTATGTTTAGTATTTCTTTTACTGTAGTTTTTAATGTGCATCTTGAATTTAGCCACTTGGAATTAGCCACTGGGAATTGTCTGGTGCATAAAATTTTTTAGCTGATCTCATCTGACAGCACCAGTTAGCCTGAAGTGTAGCGAAGAAGTTTTCAAGTCAACTCTGCATTGTTTTCAAGATTTTCTATTGTATCATTTTGATTAATTTAGGTGCTGATTTCAAGTTAGTCCCGATCTCTAATACCTCTCCAAGAATTGTGGTTTCAAATGTTGTTTATTTTCCTCCATTTAAAAAAATGAATTTGTAATCACAGGTCTTCGTGACCTTTTGTTTACTTTACGCAGGCTCTTCAATTTCTTTTCAATTGAATAAGCTTGACATGTTAAGCAGCCTTTTAATGCTGCTGGTGTTAATATTTCAGAAATGTGTGTAGGTTAACTGACATTTGTGATAATCCAGTGCTCTTTGTAACGGTGGTCTGTGTAATTCAGTGTTTTCTAACATTCAATGGTATGAATGTAAGTCGCATGCACAAGGTAAATTGCGAACAGTGTTTTGAGGACGTGCTAGTAACAATGTTTTGTAAAGTACCTGAAACTGCAGTCTCCGAAACAAGATGTCGAACAAACTTACACAGCTACCTTGCACTTTGAAGGTAAAATCCAAGAACTATATTTTTGTTCGAAAATAAAACCACGGAGCACAAGCTATATGCCATGTTTTTGTGTAATCCTTACTGTGAATCCTTTTACTTTTATCGATTTTGAGGACTTATAGACTGGATGAATATAGTGCTCGAAAAATATTTTCAATGCGCGAGTGGAGCACGGAATTCAAAATTTTCTTTAAAAAGGTCCATTATGGACTGCAAAAACAAGGGACAGTAAAAAACGAATTTTAAGGATACAATATAAAAATGCATTCTTTTAAAACCTTCTAAAGGCAGAGAGATAGCAAACATTATTTGCCCAATGTGGAGCTGCCCGCAAGTGGCTTGTGCATCATTCAGGTTCTTTAACTTTAGCGATTCGGTTTTTGGACCACAGCGAAGAAGAGATGGTATACTTTTACGAGAAGAAAAAATGCGTTGCAGGAATTTGGCACGTAGATCCGTTAACACGGTCTTGTTTTCAGTTTCATTGCCTGCCTACTCCCCAACTCTGCTTTTCGTGCCCATTGCGAACCACTCCGTCAAGATACTTTTGGCTAGCGCCAGAGCCATGGTTTGTGTATTTTTCACAGACGTGTATTTTACACAGCGAAGTCAGATTAAAGACGATTCCTTGCCGCCGCCGCCGCTGGTCTCGTTTTGTTTCCGCGATGTACGGCAATACGCTGCGACGTGACTGCGACGTTGTGTGTATGCATGGCGCCACAATCGTGCAAAGCAGGCATCCAGGAGGAGGTGAAGACAGCGGTCCGATGCACTTTGTATCCAGCGTTTTTGCCCTGTTCCTTACAGTACTACTTTGTAACGGCATGGACAGAACGGGGCTAGTTGTTATATCTCAACATTGAAGTTCGATTGGGCTTTGTTCATGATTAAAAAGTACTTTCTAACCTGATTATTATGATTAACGAACTAGCACCGTTCCGCCTATATAGTTAGCAGTTCTAGCAGCCCTGTGAGAAAGAGCAAAAATGCAATATAGAAAAACGGACCGCTGTCATCATATCCTCCTCCTGGATGCCGGCGTTGCGAAATCATGGCGCCTGCATACACACGACACCGCAGCCACCGCTCAGCGTATCGCCGCGGCTGAAACCTCCCATTGCTAACCAGAAGTGCTTCGTATTTTTTGGTGTAAAAATCTGCACCAAATCTGCTCCCTTCGCCAACCGTAAGTCCTCCGTATTTTGGGGGGTTGAAATCTACCCCAAGTCTAACAGTGTACGTCGAACCCTGATTTAGGAGGATGCTAGAGGAAAAGCCAAAAACACCCATCTGGGTTGATTTGTGTTTAGTGTGTAGTCAACTCTTGACACCCTTTGGAAAGCCGTATTTGGTAGAATCCGGAATTCGCGTCCAGTTTAGAGAATACCTTAGCTTCCGGAAACCTCCCCATGACTTGCTCCACCGTTGGTAGCTGATAGTGCTCCCGTCGTACACAAACTGGTTCAGCTGCGTTCAGTCAACACAGATTCTTACTGCTCCAGACAGCTTCATTTCGGGGACAATAGGCGCGCACCATTCTGTCACCTCTTAAACCTTTTTTATCATTCCTTCTCGTTCTAGCTTTTCCAAGTCTTCCTTGACCCTTTCTTTCATGGGTATAGGTATCCGCCGGGGTGTAGACGCAACGTACGGGACTGCATTCGGCACGAGGCGTATTGTATGTTCTCCTGATATGGACCCTGTCTCTTGTAATACCTTAGGATACATGCTTACGATGTCGTCAGCAGTCAGCCATTCATCTAGAAAGTGTACGATTCCTAGGGTTTTTGTAGCTGGCAATCCCATCAAGGGCGTGCGCAAGTTTTGCACGACGGAAATAGTTTGCTGCGAACGGTTTTCTTTCCAAACTACTTCAGCATCAAATTTTCTGATTGTATGGATGCTTGCATTGATCGGCCCGATCAGATCGCGTGCTTGGTCCAGGGAACGTGGTAGGAAACTTTTCATCTACGACAGTCACTTCTGCTCCAGTATATACTTTCATGACATCCTCGTGGTCGTTTATCAGTACTTTGGCCAAGTGCGCAGACGCTCTGTCCTGTGATTGCTCGGCCATGCCAAGGAATTTCTTATCAGGTTCGGCAATGCGTTGAGATTCCTGTCTGCCTGCTTTTTTCGGCACGCTTTTTCGAAGAGGCCCAACTTTCGGCAGAACCTGCACCTTTCGTGTAGAGCTGGGCGACTGCTTCTCGGATGAGACGGACCGGCGCAGAAGCTGCACCTCTTTTGACGATAAGCATTCTTCTGTAGCGTGAAAATGCTCTCTTTCCCCCGGCTTTCCTCGTTAACAGCGCCGACACAAGCTTCCGGGACCGTACAGTCGCCTTTTAGATCGGCTTGCAGTTTCTTCACCCTTTCGCTCGTAAGCGCTTTTGCAAAAGCCGTGTTTAGTGTGAGCTTCGGACCCATTTGTAGTTCTTCCGATATAGCCTCATCCCGTAGACCGACTACAAACCTGTCTCTTATTAAGTGGTCATTCAAGTCTTTGAACTCGCATCTGTCTGCTAGCCTGTTTAGCTCGGTTGTGAGCTGGTCTACTATTTCGCCCAGCTGCTCATGGCGTTGATTAAAGCGAGCACTGTCGTAGACTGTATTCTTGGTGTGGACAAAGTGGCTCTGAAACTTTGACTTTAAGAAGCTGAGGTCTCCAATTACTTCATCTTTGATATTTAGTGATCGAAGAACCTCCCGCGTCTTTCTGCCCATTCTATAGAGAAGAGTTTTTACTTGAACTTCGGCTGGCATCTCGTGTTGTCCGGAGGCGAATCTGTAGTCGTCAAATTCTTCCATCCATGCGGGCTAGTCCGCGACGTTCTTGAAGTCAAAGGGCCTCGGAGGCTTATTCTCGCCATTTCGAAGTGTTGCTTGTCGCCTGCCACCGGGACGACTTGCTCTTGTTGCAGCAGCTTATGGTCATCCCCTTGTTGACAGTGCTGTTGTGGTGCCTCATCGAAGCCGGCATTGATCCCCCTTCTGACACCGTGTCAGACCACTCAGACAGGCGCTCGTGGTGGTGACGAAGAAAAGAACCCCTTCTAATTTTCCGTCACGCAGCATATGCAGCCAGAAGGGTCGCATGACTTGTGTGAGGACTGGGTGAGGGAAAGGAAGGCACAGCGCATATCTCAGTGCGTGTCAGTGGGACGGCCGCGCGCACAGTGCTTGTCAGGTTGACTGACACAGTTCTGTCCGAGGTCACCAGTTATGAAGTGCTGGATAGTTCGGGGAGTGGAGCCACCACACGCTATGCACGGTGATAATGTACGCCAGACCGGCGCAGTGATCTCGAAACCAGGTGTGAATCGTAAGTTGGGCGCGCATGCAGTGTGGCACGGTTCGAAATTCGGAGGGGACATCAGTTATATTTGTCCCCATCGGAGACACAAAAGAACAGCTCACGTCAAAACAGCATGCGTCAAAACAGCGCACAAAAGGAACACAGCGACAAAACAGCAAAGAAGAAAAACGCCACAGCGACAAAACAGCACAAGTAAAAAACACCATGGCGACATAACAGCACGCGTGAAAACTGCGTGCCGGACAAAATGGCACAGCGACAAAACAGCGCAGCGAAATAGCAGCATGACGACAGAAGAGCGCAGGAAAATAACAGCACGACGACAAAATAGCACATAGGAGTGCGGTGCACTGCTGCTAGAGGGGTGAACTATCATGGCCATAACCACAAACGGTAAATACCAACACGTGCGGCAACGATCTTTGGAGTTAGCGATAGCTCGTTTTGTTGACTTTAAAAAACAGGGCAGGCTCATTTATTGAGGAACAGCGTTGCTTGGACGGTACATATGGCAGGACTAGTGGTTATGTAATTCTTGTTATCTTGCCTTCAACGACCTAGTCTCTTTCTGTGTTATGTAAGAAAATCTTAGCAACTGAGAGAGAAAATGGCCCGGACATCTGCTCTGTGGTAATCCTAAACTATGCTTCAGTAGACTCCCACCTGTGTGCTTTAGGATAGGATAGGTTCGGCTCGTGCAATCCTGCGATCGTTAAAAATAAGCATCGCATACTGGATATTTTCAGTGTATGAAGGCCCCGTAGCTCGATCCAAACAAAATTGCTGAAGATTGAATTGCCGACAGCGAGAGTTCTGAAGAAACATATCTTTTATTACACCCAGAACCCTACGTCGGACGTATTTGCCAAAATTCAGCACCATGGTGGTCAATACGCAGAACTGCATGGTCCTTTCAGAACAGCTTCCTCAGCATTAACCATTCCATTACCCACCATAAAAAAGTCTATTATTCGATTTCGAATATTACCCTGCGCAATTCCTTACTGAGTCTGTAAAACGAGCACTCGTTAACTCCACACGCTGCTGCCGCATGTGTTGTGATTTATCGCTATGATAGTTCGCCCCTCCAGCAGCGCTGCACCGTACTCCGTTGTGCGTTTTTATCGTCGTGCTGTTTTTTCCCTGTGCTCTTATGCCATCTTGCTGTTTTGTCGCTGTGCCGTTTTGTCGGGCGTCCTGTTCTGATGCGTGCTATATTTTCCCTGTGCTGTTTTGTCGCGTTGCTGTTTTTTCCCTGTGCCGTTTTGTCGCTGTGCCCTTTTTCCTTGTGGTGATTTGTCGCTGTGCTGTTTTTTGTGCGCTGTTCTGGCGCATGCTGTTTTATCGCGTGCTGTTCTTTCATGGCACCTTGTGCCCCGTAGAACACTATTTCTGCAACTGTAATGTCACAGTGGTGAAAACCGATCGTGTTACAAACAGCTGACCGTCGAGCTGTTGGATGAAAGCCGTTTTCCTGTTATTCCTATGAGGTTTTAAATTCCGGGCCGCAAACGGCAAAGCAAAACCCGCGGAGCACCGTTGGTTAGAACCGACGGCGTATCGTCTCTGATAGCTGAAATGGGCCAAGCTTGCCGCAGGGTACACATGCGTTGGCCAAAGGGACCGAACACAGTTGGAGCTGGTCGTGTACTGCGGGTTTGCTATGAGCTTCTGTAGAAGGTTCTTTAAGCATGCAATGCTCCCGTTGTCGGCGCGCTATTTGTGACCTTGGCGCCAGAACGGAAGAGAACATGGAGGCGAACCTAATTGAACTTTGGCAACGCTTTCAGTCCGGCCTATGTGCAGTGATGCCGCCGGAGCAGCACATGCGTGAGCGAAAGCGTCTAGTTCCCATGGTGGGCGAAGCTATCGCGCTGTTCGAAGGAACCTGTTTTGTCCTGCATCCCAAGAGGTACATGCGCAGTCCTGGGGACACTTGATAACAAAAGTCACTGGAACGGGAAAGGTACCGCAACCATCGCCCGAGACGCCGACCCGCCGCCATATTTAGTCCAGCGCTGCTGAAGCGACGGCCGCGCGCTGTGCATTTTATACAGACTAAATTAAGTTTTCCGAATTGTGCGTGAGTTTACAGCAATCAATGAAGCATGCCGTTGTTCACTTCCTAATTAGGCGAAAAAAGACTGTAATAATTAAAGCCGAAGCCTCATGGAACGAAAATCTGTCCGCGGCTGTGTGACCGGATGTGTCACTCGTACATTAGAAGGTAAGTAAGGAGAGGAATTTGACCTTGTCCGATGTGGGCCAAATCCGATGTCCAATCAAATTTCACTACCGCGGACACAACGGTGACCTCAAAATTTGGTTCGAGCCACTCCCAAATTTGGCTAACCCGGCACAGAAATTCGACTTCCACTGATTTGCACCATAATCGATGTCCAACCTAGGTCGACTACGGCGAACACGAAGACCTGCAAGTTTGGCCCGGACCGCTCCCAAATTTGGCCCACCCTCCTCTGAAAGTTGCCCTCGACTAATTTGGACCAAAATCGATGTCCAACACAATTTCACTACGGCGAACATGATGACGACCTCGAAATTTGGCCCGGACCGCTTGCAAATTTGGGCCACCTATCCCTAAAATTTGACCTAGGCAAATTTGGACCAAAATCGATGTCAACCTAATTTTACTACCGCAAACATGATAACGACCTCCAAATTTGGCTCGATCCACTCACAGATTTGGCCCATCCTCACAAAAATTTGACTTCCACCGATTTTCACCAAAATCGATGTTCAACCTAATTTGTCGCGAAAAACATGACGGGGACCTCAAAATTTGGCCTGGGCGCTTAAAATAATCACAAACAGTCCGTAAGAAGGCGCAAAAGCTTTCGCATTATTGCACGTAAGCAGACTGACGTGCTCCTCTGAATTTTTACTTGCGTATGCATCACGCGTACTGTCGCGAAAAAAATGTGAGAAGCGCAGTGCGTGTGCGCTCCGACCTTTGCATTTATTAAGCCGAAAGCCTTCTTTGCCACCTAAGGGGAGTGGGCAGAAGTTGGAGAAAGACCATGTGTCCAAGAGTGCACATGAAATGTCAATCATGTATGTATGTATGGTGGTGTGGGTATATATGGTGAGTATACCCTTAACGAAAAAAGCTGTGCTAAAATGCATTTCGAACGCATTTATTAAGTTTGTATTTATTTCGCATTTTTTGTCCCTATGCTTAAGCTGCAGTATGAATGCTTTCTAATTATGCTAATAGTACTATTCTAAACATTCTTACAAATGCATCAAAAATGCATTTTCTGTCCGCTTAGTATATTTATTACACATTAAATATATACTAAAATACAAAATAAATACATTAAAGGTATACTAAAAATACACAATTATTACATTACCAATACATTCATTCGGCTCGGCTTACAGAAGGTTGGCTAGTCGGATTCACCGGATAATATTGATCAATGTTGTCAGCAGCAGAAGTAATGACTGAACTGGTTAAAAGCATCACGAGGCAGACAATCCGAGAGAAAACGCGTTGTCATCAAGAAGTCTATGCCAATGCATGGTCACGTGACGGGACCTGAATGTGAAAGATGTCGCCACGCAGGAAATGACGACGGAAATTGACGTCAGCAAACACGAACTCCTCCGACAAGCCTAATACTTGGCTTGGCTTATATATGTCCCTCGTGAGTGGACACATTATCTTGCCCGGTGAGGCGCTTTCCGCGCATAGACTGCGGGCTCCCAAATTGTCGCACAAGCGTCGGAGTGGCCGCGTTCGAATCTGCGGTCTATCTAGAACCGAATTGTGAGTCCTCACTTACGTCAGGCATCGGTCAGGAGTCGAACTGTCAACCAACAAATACATGAGCGTCTATGGGAGCCGGTCGGCCCTGCCAGTCGGTGTCCTTTCCGCTGGCATGCTCGGGCCCGGAGGTTCGCATGGCGCCCTTGCCGGTACAGTGCTAGCCCGCTGTCTACACTTAATTTAAATAAGTGGTGATTGCGTTTCTGCTAGAAGTTAACATAAACGAATGGACGAAAAGGGAGAGTTTTCAGTGTTCCCGGAAACGTGATTTCGAGCACTACGTTGTTCCACGGCAGCTTGAAGTGTGCTGACGCGGACCACTCATTTCTTAAAGTTGCAGTATACTACGCACGAAGTAATTTCGTATTTACGAAAGTACACTTTAAATGCGTTGCCAACATGTCATTTCCCGAAACGTGATTTCGAGCGCTAACTATTCAACGGCAGCTTGAAGTGTGCTGCAAATACGTTTACGCCGACAGCTCATTCGTTAGAATTGAAGTGTACTTTGGAGGCATTAATGGCGTATTTGCGAAAGTACCCTTTCAATATATTGCCAACATGCAAAGGCCATTTCTCGCAACACAATTAGGAGCACTAGATTGTTCTACGGAAGCTAAAATTGTGCTTCAAATATGTTTAAAAAGACTGCCAGTTTGTTAAAATTGAAGCATACATGAGGCGAATTAATTTCATATTTACGGAAGAAATCTAAGGTTCGACGAAATCTCGTCTGGTCGGGTGAATACATTGGCGAAAATAATGAAGCGCCGACCAAAAGGTGTTGTCAAGATGGAAGGACGTTTCGACTTCCACACGGAAGTCTTGTTCACACGTCCTCCCATCTTGACAACACCTTTTGGTCGGCGCTTCATTATTTTCGCCAATATTTACGGAAGTACACTTTTAATACATTCTGCAGATGCTTAAACCACATACATATTTTTTCACGTGTTTGAAACATGCTGGAAACACCCTTTAAGTGGCGTATACTTCGAATGCATTAATTTCATATTTACGAAAGTACGCTTTTAAAATATTGACAAGATGATAAAACCGCCTTCATATTTTTTCACATATATGAAATGAGCTCGAAGCATGCATTAAGTTACGTCTTTTTGCAAAATTTTAAGAATATATTTCGAATACTAAGCATAAAATTTCAGGAACCAATTTGCGGCACATTTTTAGCGCATTCTTGAATACGAAATATGTTTAAATACATTATAAATATCGCGAAGTATATTCCAAACGTATTAGTTTTTGCTAAGGGTATTCGAAGAAACAAATTTCTCCCGCCGGATTCTGTGGAGCCATATAGGTCGTTGCTTGGAGCATTTTTTCTGCTGGGAATGCCAAACAGCGTTTTGCCCGATTCCCGATTTCCGCACCCAAAAGCAGAGCACCCAAGCTTTCTTCGATGTCTTTATGCAGGCATCAAATGCACAAGCGCTAACACGAGACTCGAAATGCTGTGCGCGCTTATCTCAGCCCCTAAGAGCAAGTGGTAGGTAATGCTCCGAGCAATCTGTGTGTCGAAGGCCGCGAGAAAGAAGCGAGTGGACCATTTATGGCGCAGAATGACCTAGTGACCGCGGATAACGAATCGGGAGCGCGCGCGGCGGCTAGAGAAAACGAATGCGGTACTTTTCCCGTTCCGCTGCCTTTATTAATAACTAGGCGACAGCGCCGCAAGACTTGCCGTCCTTGCATTCGTCCTTGGAGTGAAAGCCCTATTGAAACCCCGCCAACGATAAACGCTTTGCCTAGACGAATACAAGTCCTCTTCCCGAAACGTTGGCAAGCAACCTGAGGCTTTCCCCTGCTTTGTTCACTTTGTGAGTGCAAGAACAATCTGCCCACCCCTGGTTACCATTGCGGTTATTAGGTAATTTACGCGAACCCTAGAACTCAGCTCGCTTGGCGCCATCTATCAGCGCGGCCGGTAACCAGCTCGATTTTTTTTTTGTTCTTCGACGTGGTGGCCTGCGGAGGCGGTGATGGCGGCGTCCAGCCGCGGTGAATGTCCTAGCACGGCCGGTTGATAAGCAACGCACTCGCTTTGGATCAAGCGGCCGCGGTCCAAGCGTTCCGTGCAGCACGTGTTGGCATCATCTCCTCTTCGACTCGTGGCGAGCGCTGGTCGCGCGGGTTACCATGCATAAAAAGCGGCAAAGAAAGCCAGGCGCGCTGTCGCCCGTGAAGAAAAGCTGAAGTAAAGAGTGGCATATGAGGGACTCTCCACAAGACTCGTATGCGGCTATCAGTACCTGCGAGCCCATCCAAGGTTACGCTACGCCTTTCCTTCCTGCAGTGCATTTCATGCTTACGTCTAATATCGACGACGATACAGTCTGTGAATGTTTTCCTTTTTTTTGCAAAGCACTTATCGTATTGATGACAGTTACCATCAGGGACCCTGCACCACCGCCGTCAACGAAATTACCAATCATGAAACTAAATCAAAGGCTTAAATAAAACAAAAACAATGACTGCAGTGCTTCCACTAGTTATCAAATGCGGCATACAAGATGCCGCAGCTGCGATTGTCCGTGTCTTCAGTGTTTTCCTTTCATTTGTGTTAGCCTTTTTTCGCACTACAGTTATGTCGAAGCTAAACAACCAACTGGCTGAAAAGCTCGTCATACTAGAGTGTTTTCCTTTCATTGTGCTCATCTTTTTTGACGATGCATTTATGTCGAAACAATTAAGAAGTTGATTACTGATCGCTTCAATTTGTGCTGTAACAACAGTCGACACACCTCAAGTGAAGCACTGCTTCCATGAGTTTGCAGCTGTGCATGCGCATCTCGCGTGCCCGATGGAGTACATTAAATTACAAAGCGCTCGCTAGCGTGTATCATATTAACCTTCCTCGCAATAAACTTTGTATATGTCTAAGTGCTAGCACCCTAAATTAGGTGATTACGTGAATGTCCCACATCAGATATATAATGATACGGCCCTCAAACTAATAGCAAATAAAAGCAGGCGAATGCGGTGTCTGTATTGAAATCAGCGCCAGTGTGAGGAGTGCACATTGACGCTCCTGCAAAATGGCGCAACTGCCGTACCCCGGTACCGGTGCTCCATATTGCGAGCGCGCCGTGCATATATTAAGACTAATGGACTGCGACGCAAACCGTGGTCGTTTCTTGCACTGTGATGCAGAACCTGCCTCTGGATCACAGCATTATTCATGCCTAGTCGCATGAGTCTATTGAACTGCTGCCAAAAATCATTTATGAACTTGGTTTGGTTGGTTTGTTTCATGTAACGTCCCAAAGCGACTCATGCTACGAGGGAAGCCCCAGTGTAGGGCTCCGGAAATTTCGACCACCTGGGGTTCTTTAACGTGCAACGAGATCGCACAGTACACGGGCCTCTAGAATTTTTCCTCTATTGACATTCAACCGCCACGGCCGGGGTTAAACCCGCGTCTCTGGGGTCAGCAGCCGAGCTCCATAACCACTGAGCCACCGCGGCGGCCATTTGCTAACTGATTGACATGTATTTTTCCCTACAGATCGTACCATGGTAGGCACTCAGTTGCCGCAAGGAAATAATTATAACACCAGCAGTACATTAGCCGAGAGCACAGTGTAGTGTACTCTACATCTGTAAGGATAGCAGGAATGCCGTTGAGCTGCCGCGAATGGAAATCAGCAGTCAGTCTCACCCGATGTTGGCCTTGGTCAGGCACTCGTGCGTGGTGCGGAAGCCATCATCCAGCTCGTGCATCAGCTCCACGTCCGTCGGCTGCAAAAGCGAAGTCACTGGCCGCGCCTGCGGGCCCATTCCCTAAGCTTATAAGGAGGCATTTGAAAAAGGCGAGAAGAAAACGTCGCATGCCTTTGATGGGCCGGCTGAAGAAAGCGACAGGTTGTGACTGCACCTCATCTCATTCTTTCGCGGCATAAATAACCGGTACATAGCGCCGAAGCAGTTTACACGACTGCAAGTTCAGTTTCATTTAATAATACCATAACAAAATATAAAGCGGCAAAAAGCTTTTAAACCGTTTGAGAGCATACCAATGGACCGAAATTGTTTTCAATACATATATTGTGTTGTATACGCGCGAGAAGGTAACAGTGTTATCAAATAAACAGTACCTATTTTGAAAGAAAGTAGAATTTTGGTAAACGAAAGGAAACGACACGGACGCAGAAAGATTTAAATACACCAGCTCGAAGAGCAGCTGCTTAAGCGCTTAGTGACTCGGTCAGCACACGTGCTGTCTGTCTCTCTAGTGTTTGCCCCTCTCATATACTGCAACAGATTCAAGTGCAATGACTGAGAAGAGAGATTTCACCTGTGTAAGTGCAGTGCAAATACGGGACTGCATTCAATACGGATAGGCACTGCAGTTTTTAAGGGACACCCTACACCGGTTGTCGCTTGCTTGAAGTGTTCCGCCATGAATACAAACCCACTCGTCCAACAGCGCACCTTAGTTTCCTTTCCATGGATTTACTAAACTCAATCATCAATCAAGGTACACATAATTGAAGAGAAAAAGACAAGACACCCCCAGCAGGGACTGAAGACATGATCCCATGTGGTGTGCACTGCTCTACCATGGATGAGTCAGTCATTGATAATTTGTCATCCCTACCTAATCGCCCGTCTCGTCACTGAAGCGAACACTCAACATGCCATCACCGGCAGTGCGACGAAAATTCGCTTGATTGTTCTTTTTTTCACGCACTGTATCTCAGTAACTCATAATTTGCGTGCTCGCATATTCATCAAACCCCCCCCCCCCCTCCCTAATATACTTCGCATCGCATCGATCATGCCGGCAAACTTAACCTTACTTTTTAAGAATTCGCCATTAACGTTTAGAGTAACATGTTTCAATCAGTTGCCCGCCGGGATCGCTATAATAAGACAGCCTTCGTTATTCACTTCAGCATTACTAACTTCTTTGGAATCCTCGCGCTTTCAGTAATAAAATTTGCTTTTTCAGATGACTCATTCGCTAACTCTTTTCTGCTTTTTCGTGCGCCTTTAAAATAATGCTTCCCTTCTGTTACAATGTGCCTGGACTTATAGCTGAGTGAAACCTAATCATTACAATTGCTTTCTGTTTGTGAAATAAGGATGTTCGCGTTTATGTCTAACCTATGTAATGCCTTCAATGGGCCTTTTGGGCATTTGAAATTTGAATATATATGTAATATATAGAACGAAAGGCAGCGCCTGGCTGTTCGTCTATTTTCCTATTTGCCGAGGCGTTGGCTCCAGCAAGGTCTTCGGACTACAGGTACCCCGGGAAAGCATAGTGAACACGCAGCCAAGGCGGCGACGTGAAATTGAAGCTGGTGCTTTGTTCAGGCTCCATTGCTGCTAGTGAGGCTGGATGTCGACTGAGTGGATAAATTTGCACTTTCCCTTCTACACACGTCGCAACCTCAACCCCATTTCCAACGAGCCGGTTGGAAACTCATTACGTTCATGAGGCCGGCCGCGAAATTCATTGGGTCGTCTTTGAAGTCGTAGCAGTAGGATAGCATTTCGCTAAGAACGATACCAAACGCTGCGCATTCATCGTGTCCTACAAGCCAGGCGTCCGCAAAGTGGCCGGCCCCGCTGCACTGTGCCTGGAACACGGGCAGCTTCGTGTCGTCTTCGAGGCGTGGCCGACCAAAGAGAATGCTGGTGGCCAGTAAAATTGTGCCAACTAACTATCTGTTCCTCTTTCGCCACAAAGGAGTCCCTCCTTCTGCAAAAGTAACTTCAGGAGAGCGCACGCAGTAGTGTTTTATGTGTTGAGAGATTCGTGTTCAGCTGCCGCCCCAAAAAAATGGGCCGCGCCGTCGAGGACATAGAGGTCATAAGCACTTCTTGGTGCCCAGCGGGGGCGCACAGTGCGGCAGCTTTTTCCTGAGCCACCCCGACGTGAGTGTACGTACCTGGAGCACGAAGAGTGTGCCGTTACCGAACGCCCATTCGATGTCCCGTGCACTGCCAAATGCGCTCTCCATCTGCAAATCACGCGACAATCACACAAGGCCCACATCGCGTACTGCGCTCGCGAACATTCCGTGCCGCTTCCTTCACAGTGACCTCCAAAATATACAGCACTGAGGTTCGGCTCCTGCCTCACTCCCTTTAAGTCATGTATCGCGTGACGATGGTCTGTAGTTATGCGTCCAGAGTCCTGTGGGCACTCGAACAAAGAAGCGGCACTCTCCGCGAGCGCCGCCCTCTGACGCAGTTGAGCTCCGCGGCTTTACTAAGGGCGCAGCGGGCTGCCTGGCATACGGTGGAGCGCGTCTATATCTGGTCCTTCTGAGAGGAGCGCCCGGGCTCACGCTAGAACTTGTTTTTGAAGCGCAAAGCTTCACTACGCTAAGTAAAGCAGTCGTCGCGTAGGCCGGATAATCGCCCTAAACGACCTTCAGCCCAACCACGTGAGCCGTAGCTTTGGTATCGAACCTTTGACCCCTGACCTTGATTCATAATATTTAGTTGAGCTTTGACATTGGGTGACCTTTGAGTTGACCTTTGACCTTAAGAACAACCGATGGGGATGTTTGAAAGCCACTTGATGAGATGGAAAGTGTACAACAAGAGGAAAGTGTACAACAGCATAATCTTACCGGTACTCACCTACGGGGCAGAAACGTGGAGGCTAACGAAAAGAGTTCAGCTTAAGTTAAGGACAACGCAGCAAGCCATGGAAAGAAAAATGATAGGAGCGACGTTAAGAGATCGGAAGCGGGCAGAATGGGTGAGGGAACAAACACGGGTTAATGACATCTTAGTCGAAATCAAGAGAAAGAAATGGGCTTGGGCAGGGCATGTAATGCGAAGGCAAGTTAACCCCTGGTCCTTAAGGGTAACGGAGTGGATTCTAAGAGAAAGTAAGCGGAGCAGGGGGCGGCAGAAGGTTAGGTGGGCGGATGAGATTAAGAAGTTTGCAGGCAAAGGGTGGATGCAGCTGGCAAAGGATAGGGTTAATTGGCGAGACATGGGAGAGGCCTTTGCCGTGCAGTGGGTGTAGTAAGGCTGATGATGATGATGATGATGAGATGCATGGTGGTGACATAAGACCATGCGATACTACGTCATACCCACGTGGCAGTGTGGGTATATATAGAACGCATGTCGCGAACGTGTAGCGGAGCTGCCCTGGACGAGCCTCAGACGCTTAGCAAGTGTGCTTGCTTTTCACCGAATTCCAGGGTTAGCCAAGTTAAGCCATTGTCAATTTTTTTTTCTAGCGGCTAGCAAGAGAGACAGTAGAAACAGCAGACATCACAACGAAACATTAGGTGTCACCCCTCTAAAATAGCCGACGCGTAGGCCTCACTCTTGAGTGCAAATTTACTCTAAATCATTTCGATGGGACAGAAAAATAATTATCGCGTAGTGTTCTCTGTATATTTTTAATCAGCTTCAACTTCACATATTGCCGCCGAAATGAGCCCTTATTCTCTTTTCAAAAGCATTCCTGCGTTCTAGGATGGCGTCTAAGTCTAAAACAAACCATGCCGTGCTAACGAAACACTTCGTGCATATTTTCTCGGTGCGTGTTCCCGAATTACCCTGTCTTCTTGCGCCCTTCGCGTTTCTATAGAAGAATTTGGCCTCAGTCAAACTAGAAAGCCGTGAGATGCGCCCCAGCGGAGTGAGCGGCCCTTTTCAGCAGGCTAGGATAGAATAAAGCGCTTATGCCGCTCCGGCGGTGGTTTTAGCATCTTCCCCTATATGCGGCGTCCATGTTTCGGTGCTCCTGTCGTGTCTCGCGTTTTTCTTTACGAGGCTCTTTCCACAGCACATCTCTTGGAACAAAACTCGAAGCAAGCTATGCATTCCAGACGGCTTTGCTGCACTCGTTCCGCTCTCTGTGGCTGCGCTGCGTGCTATGAGCGCTCAAGGGGAAGCGTTTGCGAGGGCTTCTTTCTAATCGTCTGCTGCTGCTCTTTGGCGTTTAATGCCAGAGTCTCCACTGCAAGTGGCAGTGGAGCACTGCTCACCTGCACGGCGAGCCTTCCCAGACGCCGGATCTGGTCCTGCGACAGACAGCAGCCGACAGTGGGCTCGTCCCGCCGTAGCTCCGTGCCTCCGCCGACTGCGCAGGGAAAAGGTACCCCTCATTCGCGCTGCCAGAAAGAACTCCCTTCACTCGACCGGTCATGCACAATCAAGGTCCGCGTTACAAAAATGAGCATTGAGTTTTCGTTTATATTCTGCTGAGGTTTTTTTGACTCAACGATTTTTCAATGCTAATTCAACAGTCATCGAGTTTATTCAACAAGCCTCAACCAAATTTTATTTGAGTATTTCGCTATGAGGTATTTGCTCAATACATGTTGCTGAGATTCTGTTGTGAACACAATGGTGTAGCCAAGCCTAGCTTACATAAAGTAGGCCTAATCTTGATGCGCCTGATGCACCCCAGTCTTAGCATGTTCTTAATGCTCAGTAAGACCGCAGCGCTTGTAGAGACTTCAGTAAACCGCTCAAACTCTCCCCTCCACAGGAAAAAAAAGTGCCGATGCTACAATGCACCCTCAGACCTGTGTTTTGTGGAGGGCCGTATGTTCGTTCATGCAAAAGCGGCTCTTACTATTGGCTTAGTTTTGGTGTCCTTGAAGGAATCAAGGTATTCAGGTACAAGAACATTGCATGTGAGCCTGATTAATAGTAATGGAAATGAAACAAACAAATAGTCCCGCAATAATTTAGATAACTTTAATGATTGGTAGTTCATCACCTGCGTCGATCGAGACACCCTTGTAGAGGAGCATGTAGGGATGAGGCTGAGGTAAAGCAGCAAGAGTGAATTTTGAGTCATTCAGAATTTTAAAGTCCCGTTGCAAACAGTCCCTTCCCGTGTAATGCGATGGCTGTGTGCGTGCGTGGGTGTGTGTGCGCGCGAATATTATCACCGTCTGTGTATCTGCAGCAGCACATCAACACGAGCCTGCAGTATAAAAGTGGGAGCACTGGTTGCCTCCATTTCTTGTTTAAGGATATACGCGCCGCGGATCGCAAGTGCATGGGTTTCCTGCGTAATAGGAAGGAATGCATAAAATTTTTCTTCTCAGCTCTTCGCAGGGACAGTTCTCAAAACTCTCCAGCAAAATATCAACGAAACAAAATTTTAACACAACTTCAAAACTAAAAACCACATTTCAACACAATAGTACTCAATATAATTTGGATTGTATTTCAGTGGCCAATATTCAAGAAATGTCAACAAGCCTGAATGTTTTCCCAATAAAAAACAATGCTATTTCAACGCAAATTCTCAGTACTGATTAATCATATTGCAATTACTTTTCAACAAATATTTTCTACGGAGAATTACTTTCAAACATGGACGTATCGGAAGCAAACGCAAAAGATACGCGACACCGGTTCGACATGAGCCTCAACGACGTGTGATGAATGGCGAGTTGGGCTAGGCGTTTGTATTGTGGTGGCTGCAGCGCGAAAAGACGACGGGAGAGGTAAGGGACCGATGAGCGCTGCGCTGTCCCCTACTTCTGTCGTCGTCTTTTATCGCTGTTGCTGCCGTCGACATATGCCAAGCTCGCGCGGACTGTCACACATATCACGGCGGTCAGGCCTGCAGTAACGACGCGTAGTGTGTATTTGTGTCGATTTGCTGTCATCTCCAGTGGTTGTCCCCAAATCCCTCTGTTAAATTTGGAAAATAGATAAGTATTATTTGATTAGCAGCTGAGCAATGAAAACTACAATGTCGACAATACCATAATTCAAAATCCTCAGCAAAAAATGGTTTCATGGCTCTTCATGGCTGTGTTGACTGTTGTCTGGTAGCAAGAGACGCATTTATAGCTGAAAAAGTTCGATTTCAAAATCTTCCCGCCATGCAACTGAAAGTCGTGACGCGCTGACTGAAAAACTGCACAGAATGCTCACTACATACGAATCAGTGTGAAAGCAGTGTTTTTTGCTACATTGAAGACAACGATGAGCTGGCAGTGCCGCGGGGTGGAGCGCTCGCGCTAGGCCAGCTGCGGACAGACAAGGGAACGGACAACGGACGATTTTTCTCGGGGTTGTTACCCATCGGAGTAGCGCGCACGCATTAATAGAACGAGTTGCTAGACTTTTGAACTGAGTGGTGGTGTAGAGTAGACTGAGATGCGCGAAAATTAATGGGTGTCGACGCACGCATTTTACTTCAGAAATTGACCGGTGATAATACACCTCTTAAATATTAGCAACAGTTTGTATGAATCAAATCATGCTGTTCTCATTTAATGTTTTGTTGTATTGTGTTGGGTTTAACGGCACATTGGAAGCTAAGGCCGTCATGCGCCAAGCACAAGGCATATAAAAATTTTCTGCAGAATTTTATAAAAATTCTGGAAGTTATCGGTGGTGTAGATGGCCTAAAACGTAAGTTTTACTACCTAGTGATGCCAATGAAATTATATTATGAAAATGGACATTATTAAGAGCTTTAGAGAATATCGAGTAACCTCTGCAACCATCCTTGCCTGTGCAAGGATGCTGAAGCTCCCAACATATCTAATAAAGAACTCAGCCTTCTTCTCAGGAATGATAAATTGGCTGAAGTGTGGTTAAAAAAGTCTCTTGTTTTAAATTGCGCAATATTATCATATCTTCAATTTGTTTAAGACATATGCTCTCTTTAAAAACTTTAAAACCTGTGAAATGTGGACAAGTGCATCTCCTCCTCAAAGTAATGTGGAGTGAATAGTGAGCGTTTATTGTAAAAAAAGCTGCAGAATGCTTTTGCCTCAGTGTTTCTAGTTTTTTACATGAAAAGTAAACATGGCCTACTATTAGCCCATCTTTACATAATTCACATTGGGGCTTCTCTTGTTTTGTTTGTAAGGAATTATGTGTGAGGTGTGCCTCTCCTATACGAAGACGGCAGATTATCACCTCCTTCAAACGTTCTTGTTGGGTGCAGGAATTCCATTCTCCTAAAACCGGCTCTAACAAGTGTAGTTTGTTACTTGCTTCATTGTCCCTGTCATTTTTTTTCCTATTTTACAATGTACCGAGTTCATGCAATTCTTACACGGAATATGTACTCTGCTTTATTTGCTTGCCACAAGCCTGCGCCGCGCGGAGGTCTGCTCTCTCGCTACCTTTAGTTCCGACATGACTCAGCACCCAGCAAAGTTTTATATTTTTTCCTTGATGTATGACTTTTATTATGTTGTGTATGATGTCGCAGAACATCAGAATGATTGCATTTAAAGAGTGGGGAGATGTAAGTAACCTGAGAGAATCTGTGTAAAAAATACGGTTCTTGAGGTTCTTTTAATATTTTTCCCACGGCTGCACCGTAACACTCTGCTGGGAAAATTGGTGCACACTCTGGAAGTCTGATTATTTCCTTCTCATGCCCTCGCACTACTGCGCTTCCTCCGTGGGCACCCGTCTTTGAACCATCAGCATAAAAGTCTGTGAAACCAAGACGGTTTTCCTCGAGTGCTATAAATTCTTGTAGTATATAGTGCTTTCGAGTTTCCTTCTTGCGAAACTGTAAGAGTGAACTCGCACATTGCAGGAAAATCGTACCATGGAGGCAGTGGATCTCGTCTGAGCGCAATGCTAGGTAATGTACTCAGTACGCCGAGATTGTGGCAAATATCTTCAAAACGCTGGAGGAGTGGCCTGGTAGATTGTAGTTTTTTATTAAAGAGTCTTTTATATGGGCACTTTGTAACTACTTCGTAAAAGATATGTTTCGGTAGGGCTCGAATTTTATGAATGTATGAGCACGTGAGCATGCTTCTTCTTCTCTATGTGAGTGATGGTTTGTTAGTTTAAACATAAAAGACCGTTTACGGGTGACGCCCTAAGCAGTAGTTGAAAGACGTAAATCTAAATTGTGCACTGGTTCGAGTCAGTTCAAGTACGATGGCCTTCCTGAAACGTACACTATACGACCATAGCCAAAAAGGGAACGTTCTCCAGAGCGATAAATTTGCAGAAGCCATACCCGATCAGAACCCCAGTGTTTGCGTGAAAGGACTTTCAGTTTTTTCAAACACTGTGACACTTTCTTTTTCAGCGCGTTTACGTGAGGCACGAAAGCAAGGAGGAGGAGGAGAAAGAAGAAGAGGACTGGCAGGGAGGTTAACCGGAAGAATAATCGGTTTGCTATCCTACATGGGGTAAGGGGTGAGGCGATAAAAAAATGAGAGAAAGAAGAGTATCAGAAAAATTGGTCCCTTTGAAAAGTCAGCGTACGTTAAAGTCACAACCTATCGTGCTGGCAAGAAGTTCCCAAGAAGCGGAGCAGTGCCTTGGAGGCCCTCACCGCCGACGCCGCAGCCAGTGGCCGAGAATCATTTCCGTCAGTGGACGTGGATATAGGCGCTCCAGCGCACGGCAGAGAGTCTGCGCTTCGGGGCTGTCGGCAGGGCAGTCACAAAGAATGTGGTACATGGTATCGTCATATCTGCAGATGGCACATGCAGGTCTATGAGCCATACCGATTAAGAACGAGTAATGGTTGGTGAAAGCTACACCAAGCAATAGGCGACACAGCAAAGTTTCTTCATGTCGTATTACGCCGGATGGAAGCCGGAGCTTCAGATCTGGGTACAATAATTTTAAAAGTGAATTGGGAAATTAGCTGGAGTTTCACGCGGCAAGCGTGATGTCCCGCACAAGTGCGCAAAGCCTTTCCGCTGCGTCTGATCTCGAAATGGGGATCGACACAAAATCGCCGTCGTGGTGAGCAGTTCGCGCGACCTCATCCGTGCGGTGACTGCCTACTATGCCGCTGTGTCCCGGTAGCCATTGGTAGATAATGTCGAGGCCTATATTTATGGTATAGTGATGCAGTTGCCGGCGAAGAGCAGCTTGGAAGCCTTGGGGGGCAGGTTTGAAATCGGGTAAAATGAACCACTGCTGAGGGCGCTGCTGATTGATGTGTTCAATGACGACACGAAGAGCGGTGGGTTCTGCACCCGTCGAAGAAGTCTGGTGAGCTATCTTATCTCTAATTTATGTAGTCCTTGCGGGTATGACCACAGAGCCCGAAGAACTGATAGGGTTCACAGAGCCGTCGGTATAGACGTGCACCCGGTGCTCATTGAAATATTCAAGAGTGACTTGTTTTAGTTCTATTCGCGATAAATCGATCGTCTTGCTGGTGCCAGTTTTTGAAAGAAGCATACGGAGATTGGGCAGGCGCCAAAGTGGGGAGGACAGTTTATAGGCAGGTGTAAACTGAGACGGAAGAATGGCGCGATGTGCATCAATGGTGTTTGTAAACGATGTGCGTGGCCTGGTAATAGGAATACTAGCAAGATGATGAGAGGGAACCCAGGATATGTGTTGAAAATGTGCCCTCAGTGCGGCAACTGTTAGGTAGGTAGAGATTGGATGCTCCTGGGCAAAGAGTATAGATGCGGCCGTAGAGTCCCATTTCGGAAATCCTATGCAATTCCGAAGAGCTTGAGCCTGAACGCTTTGCAGACTTCGCATGTTTGTTTTTTGAATGTTTCTAAGTGCAGGGAAGGTGTAGCGAAGAAATCCATGAATATAAGGCGTTGTAGAGCTGCATTATGTACAGCACTGACGCTCCCCACGACTTTCCCCCAAGAATGGCGACACCATGAGAAACGGCTGTCAGTCTCTTTTTCATGTATGAAATATGGGGGGTCCATGACAGATTTCAGTCGATGAATACTTCCAGAAACCGATCGCTCTTTGCTTAGGGTACTGCAGTGCCGCTTATGCATATGGTATAATGAGCCATGTTCTTGCGTGTAAGGGCAACAAGCGAGCACTTTTCGGTTGAAATCTGTAAGCCTTGTAAGTGCCTGTAGGCCGCAAGAATACTTGACGCCTTTTGAAGCCTCGCTCGAAATTGTGGGTGCGTAACCCCGGCTGCCCAGATACAGATGCCGTCCGCGTACATTGAGAGTTGCGCCCACTGTGCTAGTATTTCGACAAGCCCGACAAATGTAGGGTTGAACAGCGTTGGAGTAAGCATTCCACCCTGCGGGACTCCACGGGAAGTTAAATGAGAGAATGTTGGGCCATCCTTAGTTTGCACAGAGAGACCTGCTGGTTAAATCACTGCATATCCAGCAGAATACGCGACCACCAAGCTCGGCAGCTTCCAGAGCGTCCAAAATATTCTGGTGAGTTACATTGTCGTATACGCCTTTTATATCCAGAAACAAAGCCGCGGTCAAACGCTTCAAATGTTTTTGGCACCGGACGGATGACACCAGGTCGACCACGTTGTCAATACAAGAGCATCCATGCCGAAACACGGATAATATAGCCGGATATATACGGTAGCGCTCCAGGTATCACTCCATGCGTATAAGTACCATCCTTTCCAGTACTTTGCCAACGCAGCTAGCCAGTGCAGTTGGACGGTATGATGTCAGCTCAATTGGCGATTTCCCCGGTTTCAGGAGCGGAGCTAGACGTCTGGACTTCCACTCGTCTGTAACTGTACCCTCATTCCATGATTTGTTGTGACACACTAAAAGGGCATGCCTAGCTTCTTGTTCAAGGTTTGCAAGTACAAATAATGGCACACCGTCCAGTCCCGGCGATGATGACCGTCTTAAACAAGCCTGCGCTGCATCAAGTACCTCCACGGAGAAGGGAAGGTCTATCTGAAAATCCCGAGAAGCGGGAACATCGCTGCAGTGCAGCGTATGAGGTATGGGGTGGATGGCCCTGCTAGTGCGAGGGACTTGAAAGGGTGCAGAGTGGTTATGTTCGAATGGCATGAAAGACATTGCAGATGCGCGACAAAGGTTTCCGTGGATCAAGAGTTTCACAGAATGACCTCCAACGCTGTGACTGGAGGGCTTTAATTCCGCGCTGAATTTTCTTCTGCATGCGCCTCGCATCACTGAGGTCAAGGCTCGACTCTGCGCGTCGGTATTTTCGCTCTACCTTCGGTCGCAGTGACCGCAGGTGCTGCTACTCTATATCGAATTCCGTGTACTTCTTAATTGGGTGAATAACCGTGTCGCGTTTTCAAGGGCCTCCCTAATTTCCTCTTCCAAATCAGCGGAGGAACCTTCTCTGCAAGCCTCTTCCATAAGTGCTTGAAACACTGACCAATCGATGCGTCGCATGCGTGTGGCAGAGGTGCATGTGGAAAGGCCAGTAATGATCAGATATGTAGCGATATGGTCACTTCCGCGGGTTTCAATATCCGAAAACCAGCGGACGTTGCTGATAAGGCATCGAGAAACGAAAGCCAAGTCGAGACAGCTGTTGCAAGTTTTCCCTGAATATAGGTTGGGGAAGCGTCATTTAGACACTGAAGGTCATGGTCAAAGGCGAAGGACACAAGCTTTCGTACCGTAGTGTTCATTCTAATGCCTCCTCACATAGTCTGATGAGAGTTAAAATCACCCATGATGATCCAAGGGACGGGTGTAACCGCCATAAAGTAACTCAATCGTGCGGGGTCAAATCGTCTTATGGCCACAGACACGCACCCACAAGCGTAAACGTGAGATTACACCTCTTCACTGTTAGGCAAACGTACTGATTGTAGTTATTGGGGGAAACAGGATGAAGCACATACGCAAGTTCACGCCGAATGTAGACGATGACATTACTGTTCTTTCTTTGCGAGGGAGATGCAGACACCTCGTAGGCGGACAATCGCAATATCTTTGGTACATTCCGCTCACAAATGACACGGATGGTGAAATTATTTACGTAAACACATTGCCAAATATCTGAAATTTGGGACTGCATTCCGCGGACATTCCATTGAAATATAGAGGCTTGCTTCAGCTAGTTATCAAATGATAATGCTGGGGGAGCCATTGTTCCTGCTACTGTTGAGCCGCTAGAACTGGAGATAACGCGTCCAGTACTTGAAGCGCATTCTGCGCTGCTGGCGTGCGCAGGCCTGCCAGCACAGCGTGGATGGCACTAAGGACGCACTTGAGCATCGCTATAACCTGCAGGTCTTGGCCATGGCCGAGGTCTTAGTCTTTCTCCGAATCAGCAGTGGGCGCAGAAATTGCAGATGGCATTGACGTTCTTGGCCCATTAGACGTGCAAGGTTGCGGTAGTGATGGCTAGTTAACGTCGGAAGCAGCAAGTCCGCCTTCACAAACCGTCGGGCTCCCTCAATGCCAGGGAAGTTTTTGTAGGGTTTGAATCTCACGTCTTTAATCCCCCCAAGGATGAGGACTTCAAGGAACAAAGACGTGGCTTGCCTGTTCAGGTGGTTTATGTTTCCGGTTGGCTTATCAGGCACAAGCAAGAGAGTATGTGTCGGCGGACTTTGCGTCTTGATGATCGTAGACGTGCTTGATGAAGACGAGTGTTCACGTCGGCGCAGTCTTCGCTTGGCCTTCTTGGTGAGGACCAGTACGAACCCATCGTCCGTCGAAGAGTTATCACTGGCCACCGAGTACACATCGGTGGCCTGGCTGCTCGCGTCACTAAGATGGTACAGGCGTTTCCTCTGGGCGGCCGCTGCCGACTCACCGTGTTCCAAGGGAGGCCCATGAGCCTCCACTTGCATCACCGTGTGTGAAAGGGAGCGGTGCCTCCCTGGTTATAGCACAGATTACAAAAGAACTGCAGAGACGTGAAGGCAACGTTCTAGTAAGAACAAATTCTTCGTCTTCCCCCTCAGGAAAGCGTTTTTGTCGAAAGTTATGCCTAGGAACTTGTGTTCATTTTTGAAAGGTAGTTCAGTTTAGTTTATGTCTAATGTGCGGTCTCTTTGTAAGCCCCGTTTCAGTAAAAAAATATAAGGACACTGATTTTTTTTGGAGAGAAACGGAAACCACCTCTCTCTGCCCAGGTTGCCAATTTATTTATTGTTAACTGTATTTGTCTTTCGCATGTAGATATGTTGCGAGATGCGCGTGAAACCTGAAGATTGTCAACATAAATAGATTACATACACAGATTACAGATTACATTGGAATTTCGTTCCTAATAGAATTCATTTTCACGACGAAGAGTGTTGTACTTAAGATACACCTTTGAGGTACTCCATTCTCAAGAATAAAATTCTTTGGAAGGGGAAAGCCTAGGCGTACATCAAACAAGCGTTAGACAAGACGTTTTTTACGCCGTTCAACATCCTGCCGCAGATGTCAAGATCGGCAAGGTCTTGAAGAATCCCGAACCGCAAGGTTGTGTCATATGCCTTTTCTAAATGGCGTTGAGTTAAGTTGTATGTTAAAGGTGGGATTAGCCTTGCTAATTCTGCCGGCAATTGCTCCACCGTAGCGTCACTTATATGTTAATAATGAACTAAAACCTGTCGGATCTGCCCCGCTATGCGCACAGTCACTAATAATAGTTCTGAAGGAAGGCAGGCCGAGATGGCAGGACGTTTGTGGACGAAGGCTAGACCGTGCCTTGCGTTTATTCTAATGGTGGACCCGAGGCGCGTGCCCCAGGCGGAGTCGTGGGATGATGATGGAATGTAGAAGTGAAAGAAGATCCGTGGAAGGCACACACAATCTGCCCCGGTGGTCGGAAGCGGCCGTCCTGACCGCTCCTATGCAACCGAAGCTCCGCGGCACACAAACGGTTTCAAACGGGAAACGTGGACAATTTCAGTACCACGGTGGCGTCGATCGACAGGGGGAACAACATGTGTGACACTGTAGTTCACTGGGGAAGTGCGACTGATGACCCTGCAGGGACCAAGGTAACGGTGGAGAAAATTGTCACTAAGGCCAGGTGTGTGCAGTGGCGTGAAAAAAACTACTTCGTTATTGGTCGGGAAGAGATCACACGATGAGGGAACCGTAGCGACTCTTGCGGTCTTCCTGGCAGGCTTCAGTGTTGAGGCGAGCAAGGTGACGGCATCTGGCCGCACGGGATACGAACTGGGCAGGTACTGATGTGGAGGTGTACTCAGGCGTTGAGAATAAAGAACTGTTCAGAATTGTGGTGGGAGGACGGCCGTAAACGAGGAAGAACGGAGAGTAACGGGTAGTCCGCTGTATTGCTGTATTATAGGCGAAAGTGACTAACGGTAGAATAGTGTCCCAATTTCAATGATCCGGTGTCACGTACATGGAGGTCATATCCGATAGGGTGCGATGAAAACGCTCAATTAGACCGCTGGTCTGGGGATGGTAGCTTGAGGTTGTCTTATGAAGGGTGGATGATGCGTGAAGAACTTCGGCAACGACTGTCGATAAGAAGGTCTTCCCGCGGTCACTTAGGAGCACCCGGAGAGCACCATGCCGCAGTACAATAGATCGCAAAAAGAAATTAGCAACCTCTTGAGCCGAGCCAGTGGGCACGGGTGCTCTCTCGGCGTGCCGCGTAAAATGGTCGACACCTGTGATTACTCAATGATTACCTGGATCGGAGAGAGGCAGAGGACCATATAAGTCGATGCCAATAACTTCTAACGGCGTGGCGGGACAGTGAAGGGGTTGTAAGAGGCCAGCGGGTAGAGAAGTCGGCCGTTTGCGACGTTGACACAAGAGGCAGGAAGCGACGTATTTAGCAACGGTAGAGGATAGCTCAGGCCAAAAGAAACGTCACTTCGCGCAGTCGTAGGTTTTGTGGAAACCTAGGTGGCCGGCAGTAGCGTCAGCGTGCAAAGCCACTAAGATATGGGAGCGAAGCACCCGCGGCACGACTGGGATCCAGCGTGTTCCATCGGGGCAATAAATTTAGCGGCGTAGGATGCCATCCTCGAGGTTGAACTTGCGTAGCTGTCGGCGAAGGCGGGCATTGGGTGGGTTCGAAGCGCCGGTAAGGCAGTCGATGATGGGACGGCAGTAGGCGTCGGCAAGTTGCTGCGAGCGAAAACCGTGTTTGTTGTCGGAGTCGTCAAAAGAATATGTTGTGATGTGCGTCGGAGAGGGTCGACTCTGGTCAGAGGAGGAAAGGCTTTGCGTACAAAAACAGCAGGCTGATTCCAAAAGTAGGCAGCGAGAAAGCGTGTCAGCGTCCTGGTGTTGGCGACCCGATTTATAAAGGATGTCGAAATGGTACTGTTGTAAGCGGAGAATCCAGCTGCAAAGTCGTCGTGTCAAACTTTTTAGCGAAGACACCCAGCAAAGAGCATGGTGATCGTTCACAACTTTGAAGGGCGACCGTTTAGGTAAGGGCGGAATTTTTGGACTGCCAAACATTCCTGCTAGGTAATGGTGAAATTTTTCTCTGCTGGAGTTAGGGTCTGGCTGACGAACACAATCACTTTCTCACGCGAAGTAGCGTTGCGATGCAGAAGTACAGCGCCGAGACCGTGACCACTGGCATCAGTATGCAGGGTGGTTGGAGCGGTGTCATTGAAGTGGCTAAGGACAGGGTTCGATTTGAGGGCGTGCTTGAGGTTGGTAAAAGCAGTATCGCACTGGTGAGTCCAAACTAATGTGCTGTGCACTTTAAGTAGTTCATGAACTGGAGCAGCAATATTTGCGAAATTTCTAATAAAACGTCGGAAATAGGATGCAAGGCCGAGAAAGCTGCGCAAATTTGCTGTCCGTTGAGGATGAGGAAAGTTCAGGACCGCGATGATTTTTTCAGGGTCTGAACGAACGCCGTCGTGGCTAACGAGATTTCCCAAAATTTTAATTTCCTTCTGCGCAAAGTGGCACTTCTTGGTGTTCAGCTGAAGGACCGCTGAAGCGAGGCACGTGAAAACCTCAATCAGGCGCGTGAGATGGTCGTGAAAAGTTGAAGAAAAGATAACAATGTCATCCAAGTAATACAAGCAGATTCTCCACTTCAGGCCACGAAGTACAGTATCGATCATTCTTTTAAATATGCAAAATCAGTGAAGTTTCGGCCAGTTGGTATTGATCTATCTTGAAAAAACGTAGCAGCAGGAACAAATGGGGACGAAATATACACACATACGACAGGATGAATGGTGCACTTCCAACTAGTTTTTATTGAGAAGACCAAAGCTTAAGTAGAGCGCTACAATCGCCTCGTGGCAATCAACCGCAATGATTCAATAACACCATTTCATTATCAAGAAGAGACAAGGAAGCGGTGCTGACACACTGACCACCTGCATTTCTTATGTGATATGCCTCAATAATCTCTCTTTCTATCGAATTTTTTCCACGCCCAAGAAATTTAGTTTTCCGAAATATAGGTTTACACTTACAATCCCAGCAGTGGATAGCAAGATCACCACTCTTCCCTTCTTTCACCAGATTGTAATGCTCCCTAGCTCTTTCATTAAAACAGCGTCGCGTTTTGACAATGTACACTCTATTGCAAGTGAGCTGAATGCTGTACACTACCATCGTAGTGCAACGGTTGAAACCGAGTCGGTGGTTTATAGTGTAAATCGGCTTTTTCTTACTAACCATGATTGTAAAAACTTTTGACAGCTTGCTTGGGGCGGAGGAGAGCACTTTACCATCGTATCTTCTTGCAACTTTCTTAAGATTATAAGAAACTCTGTGAAGGTATGGAATTACTGGAGTTGACAGCCTCTGATCTTGCTTATCAGTCTTTTTGATGCGCTTTTTCTTTTGTAGTAGCGTCTCTGCAACAGCTGAAAATAAATCTGGAGGAAAGCCTGACATTCGCAATCGCTCAGTTTGCATTTGAACACTTTCAAACAATTTATGCGGACATGATTTTCCGAAAGCCAATTGCCTCAATTCCGCTTTGGAAAAATTTTCGGTTTCGGTTTTAGTTGCATCGACCGACCGATGGCTTTGACGTGCAGTTAGGTTTTAGGTCACGTGAAGGATCAGAAAAAATTGCAGGCTTTCAAAGTAGTCAAAGCGAGTAGACGTCCGAAAGCTTGTGTTTGATCAGGTTGGCTCGTGGTCTTGCTTTGCTGGGTCGTCGGTACTTCTGGCAGCGATAGTAGACTCAGATTAAGCTCTGGTCGAGGTTAAGCTGATCTGATTTGTTCGCGCCATCGACGGAAGTTGATATGCAATGTTCAGCGCGAGAGTGTGTTGCAGGTTAACACCATGCGTGATCGGCAGTGGCTATAGCGTCGTGCCCTCGTGCAGTTGACAGCGAAGCTGATCTTTTCGCGCCACCGTGGGTATTACCCGCAGTCACAGGAATCATTATTTTATTTATTCAAGGTAAATAACAATGCCAAAGCTTCAGCGATGCATCAGCTTTTACTGCTTTGGTCATTAAGTAGAGCTCTCACTCTTACACGGCAATATAACTGCTGATACGTTCACTTCTTGCCCCTCCAGTTGTTGAGGCAGTTGGTTTATGTGTTGTGATGCATTAAAACTACCTATTAATGTTTATATTGCAGATGTTTTTGTGCTTAAAGTGGCCTAAAGGCCTACATGTCACAGCCATCGCTCTGTTGATGATACCGAAATAGTACGAGAAAAGAAATTCAAATTAAAAATTATTCAGTGGCAGTAACCGAATACCACGCGGTGATCCATGTATGCTAACATCAAACACATCATGCTAAAGAAGAAAACACGCAACTAAAATGTGTGAATAGTCTCACAGTCCTGTCACTAAAACTTTGCGTCCGTCTTGTTCCTTCCGTTTTCATATCATTTTGTTCCTTATCCTTCTTAATATACCTCTTCACCCTTCGTAATCCGCATTGCACTCAAGAGCTCTACTTCACGACCAAAGCTGCAAAATCTGGACCATCGCTGAAGACTTGACCTTTAATAGCGTAAATATTGCCGAGACCGTGGCTAGAATACGCAGCGACGTGAACAGATCACTTTCGCTGGCCACTGCACGAGAGCACCATCACCGTAGCCGATCACGCCTGGTGTGTTAAACTGCTACACACACTCGCGCTGTGCATTGCACATCGTCGTCTTCATGAACGTCCATCTGCGGCGCGAACAGATCATATAAGCTGAACCTCGATCAGAGCTTGACCCGAGTCTCATATCGTTGCCAGACGTGCTGACGACCCAGTAAAGCAAAACCATGAGCCAATCAGGCCAAACACATGCTTCCCCATGCTTGCTCGCTTTGAATACGTTAAAACCCCAACATTGTTTTTTTTTAATTTGCTGGCAGGTCCTTTTCGGTTGATATTTCGTGGCCACGTGGCACGTGTGACATCATCGCCGTTTCGACCGACCAAGGAATTTCGTCACACCGGATGTCAGCGGGGCTTTGGTGCGACGATAACGTTTATGCTATGGCGTTAATAGAGCATCCAAAAATTCAAGGATGGTAAAGTTGCAGACCAGTTGGTAAGACAAAGTTACTAAACCCGCAGCCTGTTGTTGCCTGCCTCTGTCCTGTGTCTGCTATATTTTTAGTAGTTACATTGTTATCCAGAAATTACTCTTTGATAACGTAGTCAGCAGAGCACGTAAACGCCACAAGTAGCACACACAATACTTTTTCTGTTCTGATATGCGTACAAAATGCGCGGGAAAAATAGGGGATGATCTAGAATTATAATGCAGTCAGCATTATCCGGTTGCGTGTTTCGCCTCTTCTATGGAAACCTGTGGTCCTCCAAACACTTTGATAATCCTAACAGTGCTTTAATCTCTTCAGAAAATCTCTCCGGAAATTAGGTTATATTGTCGCCGACAAACGTAGGGCGGCACGAAAAAGGGGCTTTTTTAATCCGAAGGCCAGAAACCCAGCCGCGCGCGTTCGAACGGGAACGTCCTCTTCTTCGCTCCCACGCGAGCCCAGTAATGCCGCTCGGCCGCATGGCGGCGCTCGCAGAATGTGAGCAGTGTGGCATTGCCCCCCTCCTTTCAAGAGGCATCGCCTCGATGCCTCCGGCAAGGGGGATAAAGAGTGTGGAGACAACGAAAGTGCGATGGCGTGTGGTGGCAGCACTGAATGTGAATTCCGGGAGGGGCTAACGGGCGTAATACGGTTTCATGCGGGACACGTGGACGACTTCAGACTTGGGCGGGCGAGAAGACCGGACAACTCCTTGCGGGTACACTTCATAGTTCACATCGCTGAGTGGACGTAGCACCTCGTAGGGGCTGAAGTAGCGCCGCAGAAGCTTTTCAGAGCGACCGCGCACACGTATAGGGCTCCATACCCAGACGTGCTCGCCGGGTTGGTAAATCACCTCCCTGTGTTGGAGGTTGTAACGCCGGGCGTCAGTTGTCTTCTGGTGGCGAATGCGTTGTCGAGCAAGGTGGCGAGCGGCTTCTGCATCGCAAACGAATTGGTCAGCGCCTGGGACAGACGAGCGGGTACAATCCGGGAGCAGCATGGCGTCAAGCATGGTCAGGGCATCTCGGCCATACACCAAACGGAAGGGGGTGAAGCGCGTCGTTTCTTGGAGGGCGGTGTTGTACGCAAACGTGATGTAGGGAAGTATTTCGTCCCAGTTGCGATGGTCAGCGTCGACATACATAGACATCATATCTGTGATGGTCTTGTTCAGCCTCTCAGTAAGTCCATTGGTTTGAGGATGGTAAGCAGTCGTTTTTCTATGACTGGTGCCACTAAGACGGAGGACCTCGTGTGTAAGAGCCGACGTAAACGCAGTTCCCCGGTCAGTTAATACAACCACGGGGGCGCCGTGGCGAAGCACGATGTGGTGAACAAAGAACTGTGCAATTTCAGCCGCGGTGCCACGGGGAAGAGCCTTGGTTTCACAAGAGCGACTTAGGTAGTCCGTGGCAACAACAATATACCGGTTTCCCATGGAGGACACCGGGAATGGGCCCAGCAAGTCCATGCCGACTTGTTGGAATGGGATTTGCGGTGGATCAGTTGGCTTCAGAAGGCCGGCCGGTTTTGTCGGTGGTACTTTCCGTCGTTGACACTCACGGCAGGTTCGAACGTAGCGTTGGACGACCGCAGCAAGCCGTGGCCAGTAGTGGCAGTGATTATTCTTGGCAAGTTTGTTTTTCTTTGAAATTGTCTTCCACAATGAAAAACCTGCCCACACTTTCAGTTTTTCATCTTAATGCCAGGAGTTTACGCAACAAGTATGATGAAGTAATTTCTTTTTTGTCGGAACCTAATCATTCCTATGACATCATTTGTTTTACAGAGACTTGGTTCTCATGTGATGACGAGTGTTTTTCACTTTCCGGATATGATGTTGTATCTGCATGTCGCTGTAGGAGGCGTGGTGGTGGTATCGCTGTATACATCCGATCAAAGCTTAATTATAAGGTACTTCCGGAGTTCAAGATAATTGGCGATAATTATGAATGCATAGTTATACAGTGTCGTGGTATGATTTTCTCTGTCATGTACCGTCCTCCATCAGGCGTTCTCCGTGACTTTATGCAGTTTACTGAAAAGATACTTGAACTCAGTGTCCAGCTGAAGTCTGAAAGCGTTCTTGTGGGTGATTTCAACCTGAATGCTTCCCTTGACAATCAAGCCTACTTACAATTCAAAGAGTTATACGAGTCTTATGGTTGCTCCAACGTAATCACCACACCGACAAGAATTACACCAAGTTCCCAAAGTATTCTTGATCTGTGCGTTACAAGTTTCCCTCGTGAGAATGTAAAATCAGGCACCCTGGTCTGCAGTTTAAGCGATCATTTGCCAATATATTGTGTGTTACCCTGCAAACACACAGTCGCCCCCGAACACAAAGTATTAATTAGAGATTACTCCGAGTACAATGTTAACAAGTTTAGGGACATGCTGACAAATGTTGACTGGAACATAATTTTGGAGCTCTCGAACCCCGATGCCGCTTACGACGCTTTCCTTTCATGCTTTGTATCTGCTTATAACACATGTTTTCCCCTCAAGCCCCGAAAAAAGAACAAAAAGTACGAAAGCCCTGGATTTCTCGTGAATTGTTTCAAAGAATCAAACAGAAAAACCGACTTTTCCAAACATTCTTGCAAACAAAAGATGAAAGTGACTTTCATGCATTCAAGAAAGTACGAAATCTGCTAAATTCAGACTTAAAAAAAGCAAAGCTCAAATACTACACACATAAATTTACACAGGTGAACGGTAATACACGACTGGTATGGCAAACCATGAGAGAGTTAATCTATAAGAATGCAGAAACAAAAAAAGTGAAATTTCGGAATGCCGATCTGTCTGAAGCAGAGGTTTCAAACCTGTTTAATGAGCATTTTCTCGCTGCTGGTGCTCCTTTAGCCGACGCAACAAATGTCCCTTCTTCTACACCTTGGGAAAATTATGTCACTGCAAGTAATCCGAATACAATATTTTTGTCCCCCACTGATTTCAGCGAGGTGCAAGATATAATTATGTCTCTAAAAGACGGTTGTGCATCTGGCACTGATGAGATCAGACCAAAACCACTGAAGGCTGTGAGTCAAATAGTTAGTACTCCTATTGCACACATCTGCAATCTTATAATGGAAAAGGGAGTTTTCCCAGCCAAAATGAAACTTGCTCGTGTGACGGCTATACACAAGGGAGGCTCTTTCGATGACGTGAACAATTACAGGCCGATCTCTGTGCTTTCTGTATTTTCGAAAATAGCTGAGCATATTATAAACAAAAGGCTTGTTGGATTTCTAACCTCGCAAAATATTATCGTAAGGCAACAGTTCGGCTTCCAGAAAAACAAATCTTCAGAAACAGCACTACTTGAAATAAAAGATGAAATTCTGCACAATATCGAAAACAAGGCATTAACTCTGGGTATATTCCTCGATTTTAGAAAAGCGTTCGACAGTGTCCAACATGATATACTTATAAAAAAGCTTCAGCATTACGGTGTCAGGGGTATAGCTGGTACTCTCCTCATGAGTTATTTAACTTCACGTGAGCAGTATACTGTCATCAATGGTGAATGTTCAGAGACAAACACTCTGTTGTATGGTGTACCACAAGGGTCCATCCTAGGGCCAGTCTTATTTCTCATCTATATTAATGATATTGTAAATATACCGGGTGCCTCGAATTTGGTTTTATATGCGGACGACACCAATGTGTTCTTTTCGGGTAGGGATTTAGATGCGCTGTTCAGAAAGGCGAACAATTGGATGTTGGGCTTAACCTCATGGCTGGGAAGTAACCGGCTCGCATTAAACATAAACAAAACAAAGTATGTACTCTTTCGCTCCAAAGGTACAGAAATGTATACAATTCCGTGTTTAAAATTTAATGGCCTGGACATACAACAGTCTTCTACTACCAGATTTCTAGGTGTGACATTCCACGAAAATCTCTTATGGAATGCTCACATCCACACACTTAGAACTGATCTCTCTCGTGCCTTAGGCATCTTAAACAGACTGAGGTGTTACCTGCCAGCTTCTATCAAACGACTAGTGTACTACTCCCTTATACATTCACGTTTTAGCTATTGTTCTCTTGTGTGGCAAACCACAACGAAAACGAATTTAGATTCCTTACTATCAATACAAAAAAGAGCAATACGCGCTATCAGTAACTTAGAGCTGTCCTCTAGTTGTGCGCCCTACTATAGATCGCATAGAATACTCCAAATGCCTCAGTTCTACAAATACAGACTAAGCCTGGAAGTTTACCGCCAATACCGGTTGGATAAATCTACCTTTGAAACAAAATACCAAGAAAAAAGAAGTGTGTACGATTTAAGAAAAAGCATCATAGTCAAGCCCCGAGCTCGAACAAACTATGGACATCAAAGATTAAGCTGTCAGATAGCAGATTTACTAAACAACTATCCCGTCATTCACGACCTATTAACTGAAAATCTTTCATTAAGCAGGTTTAAGAAAACACTCAAGGGATTATTCTTAACGGAAGACTAGTGTGTTATGTTTTCATGTTTTTCTTCTTGTTTTCAATTTTATGTTCCATGTGCTTCAAGTTCGATAGTTTACATGTATTTTATGTTTGGAAGTGTTTTGTTAACATGTATTGCTAGCAGAAGTTGCTGCACTTATTCTTGTACTCTGTTTCCTGTACATATTCTTGCACTGTAAAAAAAAATATATATATATAATAAGGGGGTTGGGGGATACAGTTTCATCTAAGACATTTCTCTGCATGTAAACTCTGTTGAAACTCTGCATGAGTGTCAAACCGCTGCTTGCCACAGGGTGGCGTGACCTCGTCAGGCACTTTTCCGCCTTTTGTCACGTCCCCCAAGACAATAGTCTTGTATTATTGTCTTGAATAAAAAATGATTGATTGATTGATTGATTGATTTAACCCTCTGGTTGGCCGTGCGGCATGCTGTCGGCCTTGGCTGTGCCGTCACGCGCGTATGTAGTCTTTGCATTGCGCGCGCGGCTCCGCGGGCCCGCTTTCGGGTGCTGCGGCTGGGCCATGGGTTTTTACTGAGGTCTGGGGATTAGTGAAGTGTTGTGTAATGCAGCTTCCTGTGTAATAAACACTTGTGCTCTACTTGTGGCGGAGGCGTCCCAATGTTCTGGAAAAACCGAGGTGGCCAGAAAAAAGGTCGTCGTGGCATGCAGCGAGAACTTCCTTACGAAGCACGGTTGGGACAACGAGGAGATACGCAGTGTCGGTCGGACCGTAGTTTTTCTTGTAGAGGACTCCATCTATTAAGCAAAACGACGAAAGTCCGCGCGAGAAGAGTCTGGGCGGAGACGGAGCGGTTCCTTCCAGGTACTCGATTAGAGGCAGCAGTTCGCAGTCGGCCCTCTGGTGATGGGCAAGGTCGGATGTGGTGACAGCGCCGACGAAAGCAGAATCGTCGTCGGGCTCATCTGGTGGGCACGGAAGAGGAGCTCGGGAGAGACAGTCTGCATCGCTATGTTGCCGACCCGACTTATACACGATGGTGACGTCGAACTCTTGAAACCGAAGGCTCCACCGTGCAAGTCGCCCCGATGGATCTTTGAGGTTCGCAAGCCAGCACAAGGAGTGATGATCGCTGACGACTCGAAACGGGCGGCCGTACAGGTATGGACGAAATTTTGTGATTTCCCACACAACAGCGAGACACTCCTTTTCCGTTGTGGAATAATTCACTTCGGAACGGGACAAAGTGCGACTTGCGTATGCGATCACGTGTTCCACACCGTCTTGCCGCTGCACAATCACCGCACCGAGGCCCACATTGCTGGCATCTGTGTGCAGTTCCGTGTCGGCCGGCTCGTCGAAGTGGGCAAGGATAGGCGTAGATTGGAGGCGGGCCTTAAGCTCTATGAAAGCTTTTTCCTGATCTTGGCCCCAGAAAAAGGGTTCGGAGTCTTTTGTCAGGCGAGTCAGCGGCTCTGCGAGCTTGGAGAAGTTTTGAACGAACCTCCGATAATAGGCGCAAAGCCCCAGGAAACGCCGCAAGCTTCGTTTATCTGTTGGCTGGGGAAATGCAGCAACGGCGGCGGTCTTTTCTGGGTCGGGGCTAACGCCCTGAGCGCTCGCAATGTGGCCAAGAAACTTGAGCTCCCGAAATGCGAAGTGACACTTTTCAGGCTTGAGAGACAGACACGCAGAACGAATTCCTTCGAAGACGGCACGCAAGCGTTTCAGGTGCTCCTCGAACGTGTCGGAGAAAATCACGACGTCTTCGAGATAGACAAGGCAGGACTGCCACTTCAGGCCAGTTAGTACGGTGTCCATCATACGTTGGAACGTCGCAGGGGCTGAACACAAGCCGAAAGGAAGCACCTTAAATTCGTACAGTCCGTCAGGAGTAACGAAGGCGGTCTTTTCTCGGTCACGTTCGTCGACCTCGATTTGCCAATAACCGCTACGAAGGTCGAGTGACGAAAAGTAGGTAGCATGGCGGAGGCGGTCTAATGAGTCATCAATGCGCGGCAGTGGATAGACATCTTTTTTGGTAACGTTATTGAGACGTCTATAATCTACACAGAACCGTAGGCTGCCGTCCTTCTTTGCGACGAGAACAACAGGTGACGCCCAGGGGCTCGTCGATGGTTGTATGACGTCGTCGTGGAGCATTTCGGCAACTTGGCGGCGGATAGCATCGCGCTCCTTCGACGAAACACGCTAAGGACGCTGACATAGCGGTCTCTGGTCACTGTCGACGATAGTACGGTGCTTAGTTATTGGCGTCTGGCGAACCTTGGATGTTGATGCAAAACAGTCGCGGAAAGAGTCAATAAGGCTTTCCACGCGGCGTTTCTGATTGGTCAGAAGGTCAGGGTTCACGTTGGTCCTAATGGCTGTCGCAGTGTCCTGTTCAGCTATTTCGGGGGCCGTTGTTGATAAGGCACATTGGCCGGCATGTTCGTCAAGTTCTTCAAAATGGGCAATCACCGTGTTTTTCGTCAAATGTTGGGGTTCACAACTAAAGTTGGTCACTAAGAGCGTGGTACGCGCGTGAACAAGGTCGACAAGGGCGCGAGCAACGCAAACTTGCCGAGACAGTAGCAGCGACATATTCGCTTCGGCAATGCACCGAGTACCGGAGCTGGTATCACACTGGACTGTGACAAACTTGCTTGCTCTCGGCGGTATCGTTGTGTGGTCATCAGAGATGCGTAATGGTGCTCTGTGCGGCTCGGGGTCGGTATCAACGGCTCGCTGTGTCGAAAACGATACCAATTGCTCGTGCAGGTAGATGACCGCCCCATACTCTTCAATGAAGTCCATGCCGAGAATCAGTTCTTTAGAGCACTCTCGTAGCACGGCGAAGGAGCCAGTGAAAGTTGCACCGCGGATCTTCATACGGCTGGTGCAGACGCCAACCGGCGTTACCACATGGCAACCAGCTGTGCGTATCTGCGGCCCATGCCAAGGTGTTAGAACCTTTCTGAGGGTTGCGGCTAGGTTACTACTCATGACAGAAAAGTCGGCTCCGGTATCGACGAGTGCAGATACGTCATAGCCATTGGCGGCAGCAAGAATGTGGGCGGCGGAAACAATTGTTTGACAATTTGTCGGCGAGGTTTTTGGTGCCGTCGTCGATGGGGTCGTCGCTGAGGTCGTCGGTGAGGTCGGCGGTGGGATCGTCTTTAAGGTCGGCGGGAGGGGTCGTCGCATAAAATCGTCGGATGGAGGCTGTTCACTGTCTGCGGCAGCGGAGGTCCTACCCCCAGAGGACGCCGTCTTCAGTTTTCCCGGCGGGGAGACGTGCGTCTGAATTGACCAGATGATGGTGCATGACTGGGTGGAGGAACTCGTCTTGGAGACGGCGACCTAGACTGGCGTCGTGGAGGCGTTGAGGGCAGCACATTATCGGCCAGGTACTGCTCAATGTCTCGCGGTCTCTCACCATAGCGCGGTCGAGGTGCGCTCGGTGGAAATCCTCTTAATCCCATCCGCCGGTAGGGGCAGTTGCGGAGGATATGAGCGGGCTCCCCGCAGTGGTAGCATAGTGGCCGGTTGTTGGGTGTGCGCCACACGTCAGCTTTTCGAACAGGGCGCGGGTCACGCAGCTCGGCGGAGGGAAAGTACCCCTGCGTTTGTTCGGCAGCAGGGCGGAACGCATGTGGAACTGGCGCATGTCTCCGCAGAGCTTCACTGTAGCTCATGATGTACGGCTCCGGCTGCGGTGTCCGTAGGGCTTCGTTGTAGCTGCTGGCGTACGGCTCCGGCTGTGGTGCCGGTGGTGGCTGGACTGCTCGCCGAATTTCCTCGCGGACGGCATCGGCTACAGCTGCAACACTTGCAGGTGGAACATCTAAGCGGAGGTTGCGCAGTTCTTCGCGAACTACACTCCGCACAAGCTCCCGAAGAGCCTCGTCCCCGGCGACTGGCAGGGACGCACAATAGTTGCTGGCCGCAACACTTCCCGGACGACCGTACTGCGCACTGCGTTCCTGTAAGGAACGTTCCATGCCTGTGGCTTTTTTAGCGAAGTCAGCGACGGTTCTTGGTGGGTCGCGTATGAGGCCAGCGAAGAGCTGCTCCTTCACACCACGCATGAGGTGGCGCACCTTGGTAGCCTCTGGCATGGCAGGGTCGGCCCGATTGAAAAGACGTGCCATGTCTTCAATAAACATAGCGACGCTTTCGTTCGCCTGCTGTGACCTGGTGCGAAGGGCGAGTTCGGTATTTTCCTTGCGGACGTTTGTGCTGAAGGTAGCCAGCAACTGACGGCGGAACGCTTCCCAGTTCCTAAAAGGTGCCTCATGGTTCTCGAACCATGTCTTCGCAGAGTCTTGGAACGAGAAATAGACGTTTCGTAGTTTTCGGTCGTCGTCCCACTGGTTAAAAGTGGCCACACGGTCAAAGCTGGACAACCAGTCCTCGACGTCCTCAAACCGATCGCCGTGGAAGGATGGTGGTGGGCGAGGGGTGAGAACTACAACGGGTGGGACAGTGCCGGAAGGCTGGCCTGTCTGACTGCCTGTAGTAGACGTCATGGTACGCACCGGCCTCGTCAGTGGCTGACACTCAGGTTGCAGGCCTCGCAAGCGGCGGCTCGCTTTGTGGATGGGTGTTGTGTCCAAGCGTCGCTGATCAGCGTCAGAGTTGCCCTCGGGGTGAGCGTTCATGGAACGATACCCAGCGGCTCCACCAAAGTCGCCGACAAACGTAGGGTGGCACGAAAAAGTGGCTTTTTTAATCCGAAGGCCAGAAACCCAGCCGCGCGCGTTCTAACGGGAACGTCCTCTTCTTCGCTCCCACACGAGCCCAGTAATGCCGCTCGGCCGCATGGCGGCGCTCGCAGAATGTGAGCAGTGTGGCAATATTATCAAAACACGAGAGGGCTCCGAACTAGAAGAGAGCGCTCTTCGCGAATGCATGCCATTGGGGGTAAGATATTATATGCGTTACAGAAACATGGCTAAACTCATCATGTGGTAGTAACTCTTATTTATCAGATGGGTATGCTGTCATCAGAGCCGACAGAAATTGCTCTGACCGGGTTAAATACGGTGGCGGACTTCTGATAGCGTGCAGGACAGTATTAGGTTCATTTAAAAGACAAGACCTGGAGACCTACGAAGAATGTGTGTGGTTGGAAATTCGACCACGTGATATATCTCGCTGTTTCATTGGCTGTCATTACTTTCCACCGAATTAGATCTTAACGTTTTCATGAATCATTTTTTGGATATCGGGGAAAAATTGATTTTTTAAAGTGCAAGGCTCATATTTACGGTGATTTATTCTTCCTAAAGTCGAATGGGCAATCGATTTGGTCAGCAGTGACTACGTAGCCGCATTGAAAAAACTCGATGTCTATTTGATTTTATTAACTTACATGGGTTACGTCAATATAATGTGATGAAGAACTGCAGTGGTAATATTTTAGATCTAGTTATATCGAAGGTGCCTGTTTTTGGTGTATAAGCGGAGCGCGATACTCTTGTTTTAGTTGATAAGTTTACTGTCCATTTACAGTCATTTGTTTTTGTTTTTTCGTCCAGCGCGTCAAATGAAACCACAAAAATTCAGGTACGCTTACGGCGATTATCTAAGGCTGTACAAGGAGCTTTAGAGCTACGACTGGTCTCGTTTCTTTGATATCGGGAACTTTGACTCATGCGCTGAGCTATTGACCTCAGTTCTACAGGAAAAAATGAAAAAAATTTTTCCCTGGTGTCCTCAGAGAGGGTCTAGATTCCCATGCTGGTTCTCTTGTGAGTTGAAACCCTATTTAAAGAAAAACAGCGTTATCACAAACGATACGTTAAATCAGAAAGTGCTTATTGGTACCAAACATGTTCACTATGCAGACAAATTACAAAAAAGCTTATTGCACGCGATGAAGCACAATACCACAAGCATCTTGAAGAGACCCCTAAGAACCCAACTGTTTTTGGGCTTTTTTGTGGAAGCAGATTAATGAGAAAGTTAGTGGTGCTGTGCTTAAGATACGTGAGAACAACTGTTTCAAGCCACAAGATCTATGCCAAGCTACCACTGAGCACTTTAGCTCTTGCTTTGTGCGCCCTGACAACACAACCAGTGTTATCACTTTTGATGACAGCCCTGACTGCTTTGCGCTTGAAGGTGTCGCTCAGTATGAAGCTTTATCGGCGATTCAGAAGCTGAAGCCAAAACGTTCCCCAGGAGTCGATCAAATTCCCAGCTTCATAATCAAAGGATGCAGTGACATTGTTGGTCCTGCTCTAACGTGTTTCTTCAACTTATCTATGCACACTAGTGTTTTTTTCTTGTTTTTTGGAAACTGTCTGTAGTTGTTCCTGTATATCAGTCGGGCGATGCTTGTGTTGTGGATAATTTTCGGCCAATGTCCCTTATTTGTTGTTCTCCAAAAGTTTTAGAAATGGTAATGTACGAACCCATGAGTTCATATTTTAAACAAAAGATAACACCTCTGCAGCACGCTTTCTTAAGAGGACGATCCGTTGAATCGAATATATGCATTTTTCTCGGGTATAGTAGACCTCACGCATTTAATCGCAGTAAAGTGGACACAATCTACTTTGACATGACTAAAGCTTTTGTCACTGTTTCCTATTAGATACTTCTGACGGAGATGGAAAATTACGGACTGTATACCATGTACTGCAAATGGCTCAAAAGCTACCTTGGGAGCCGCCGTAATGTGGTCAGAGTTTCTAGCTGTGTGCCTGACGAGTTCGTTTCAACGTTTGGAGGGCCTCAGGGTTCTAACTTGGGACCGCTGTTGCTTTTAGTATTTATTAATGATTTGCCGCTGCACGTCAACTCAAAGGTTTTAATATTTGCTGATGATTTAAATTATTCTGTAAGAATGAGACCCTGGAAGACTGTCGCCGTTCGCAAACTGACATTAGGAACATCGAGAAATGGTGCTTGGTGAATAGGCTTATGCTGATCATTAAGAAAACTGTCGCTTGGTCTCTTACTCGAAAATACAACACGTATACCTTTAATTATACTCTTCTTGGCGGACAAATATCTCGTGCTGCCCATGTACGAGACATCGGTGTTATTGTTGACTCAAGGCTCGATTTTCGCTACATGTCTCGTCGACGGTCTCTCGCGCATTGAGACATATGGGTGTTATTTCGCGTTTAACAAGAAAATTTCGTACATACGAATGTCTGCGCACTCTTAACTGTGCTCTTATGAGGCCAAGTCCTAAGTTCGCATCAGTAGCTTGCAATAGTGACTCCGTTACTTCTGGCATAGAAATCTAAAATGTTCAGAGGAAGTTTGTACGCATCCTTTATGATAGACACATTGGGCGCCATCGTTTCTATGACTACTATTCTCTTCTAGCAGACCTTGGTATGTCTGCACTTCATGACGGGCGACTCGCGCGCTACAAGCATTTTCTACACAAAGTTGTGCTTTGCTATGTTGACTGTTATCAGTTATTGATGTCACTGCAATTTCATGTGCCTCATAGAAAGCCAACCAAGTGCTCTTATACATTTTATCCTGACATGCATGCCATTCCGCTAATGACTCGTTTGCAAATAAGATATAATTCAACTGTTTATGACACAGATATATTTGCTTAATTTGCTGTTTTCATTGTTCATTTTATTATGATTGTTTTTTATTATTTTTATTTGTAATATTATTGTCGTATTTGTGATCATGTTTTTCTTTTCGTGTCATGTTTGTTCACGTCTTGGAGTTTGCATTGATTTAGTGTGCGCTTGTTTAGGTCAATTGGCTGTTGAGGCACACTAAAAACTAAATCTCTATCTATAATTTCATTTAGATAATGTAAGGCTTAGAGAAACTTGGCATACAGACCTGCATAAAGTACGCACATCACTTTCAGAATTTAAGAAAGTTGTCTGTGACAGGAAAAGATTACAGGCGTGGTGCACTCGTGTGTGCATTATGTGGCATGACTGAGAATTTAAAAATCCTGACTCTGCCTTACGACCATTGCATTGTTGCGGTATATCGGTCGCCATCGGCTTATGTAAGCAATTTTGCAGCCGCCTGGAACAGCTCTTAGGATATCTCTACGTTACAAACTTGAAACCTGCCATGAAGGGCCGCATGTATATTACCCACTCATTAAAGAACACTTAGGCGAAAGGCTCGCGTAATATTATAATCAAGCAGGGCTTTAACTTCTAAATATATATAAAAAGCCGCATAACATGTATTTGTCCTTCTCTAACGCATGACTGTCATCTGAACTTGTAGTGTAAGCTCCGCGATAAGTGACCATTGCCTTCACGTTTTACGTTCTTCCATGGTATAGCAAACGGCTAGCAATAATAAGAGAAACAAAACTAGCACTTGTATCGAACGGGTCAGTTGGCGACATATCATGCTTGACTTGCCGGCGAAAGTTAATCGCCCAAGTTTATTGATCACTGTTTTATAGTTTGTGCGCCGGGGAGGGCAACATCCTTTCCCGTGGGGTGCATCCTGCCACGAGCATAACGCGCCCCACGTGATGCACAGTTTGTGATTGTGGATACTTTTTACCGCGCTCGTTTTCATTGCCTGGAAACCAATACAAGCTGGATCGTTCTATTAGCAGGGAACGATTCAAACAGGCTGCTTCTGATAGTTGTGACTGTTGTGCAAAACATCCACAATTAGACATTTCCTGAACGTAAATTCGAAAGAAATAAAACGCACTAGCGAGCCATGAAAAAGATATATCTAGCCATCATCACAATCATCAGCCCAAACCCACTGCAGGACAAAGCCCTCCCTCATATCTATTTAACCCCGGCGGCCGCATCACTGCCGCAAACTTTCTAATCTCACCCGCCAGTGCTTTGAATCTGCTACGTCATCGTTTTATCTTGTCTTCGCAGTGCACGGACTTCCCGTGCTGATTTCTGCTCCTTAATTTCGACTACGGTGTCATTAACCAGCGTTTTTTTCACCCTCCCTGCTGTCATCGCGCATCTTAACGTTACACCTATCATTTTGGCTTTCTATAGCTTGCTGCGTTCTCCTCTACTGAAGTAAAACGCTTTGGTTACCCTCCACTTTTAAGACACAGCTATCAAAAAGTATCTTCGTGAAGGATTCTCTTTAAATGCTGTTTCTAACATGAGAGTACTAGCCAAATGCACTCCACCCCCTTTTTATTCCCTTCGTTATTTCACTCTCGTGAACCAGTGAATAAAGAAGCAAATGCCCTTTTTTCAGCATTCCACAAAACTAAAAGTGATTGATGCATTTCTTTTAAATCATGATTAGGGCGCGCACACAATACACACATACAGGCCTACCAAAAATATTTCACAAAAGATAGGAGCTCTCTGTAGACATGAAAAACATTCAACAGTGTCGAAACCAACATAGAATATCATTGCTCAGCTCTCACACGGAATCGCTGACGTGGTGTAAGAACAAGCTGCTTAAGCAAACAATAAGATTTAGTAACACCGGTCGTATCAGAATGCACACCTGTGGAGTGGCACACGGCTGGCATGCCTGTTCGCTCTAAATCCTTGCCCAGATAGTAGTTAACCATCAGTGAACATCCCATTTGGAGGGTTCTTTGTCCACGGTTTTCAGTATCAAACACGTCGTTTTACACCTGAGTATAAAACCACGCATATACAAAGTGCTGGAGGATGTCATAAGTGTCTTCTCTTCTGTCCCTCGTCAAGTCGTCGAAACCATCACCGAAGCTTCGAAAAGTACGAGTGACATATTGTGGGATGACGTGCGTTTCCGGCTATAACACCTGCCGAGCTTCAACAACTTTGCACGGCAGTCGCGAAACGAGTGTGGCCCTGCTTCTGCTCCGCTTCTCCAACCCGCGCCTCGGGCACTTTGCGCGCCTTGCGCTCGAACGCAGCATTCTGTTTCTATCGCGCACTCATAGGGTGGCGTTGTACCGACGGTCCTTCCCCCCGCCGTTTCACTTGTAGACGTTTCTGTGTCCTTACATGTGAGATTTTTATGACTAACCAGCCTATGTTTTTTACTATCCCCACCGTGTATTTTCGGGACAACTGCCAACACGTTCATGTAGCGTGGTCTCATGACGTCATACACCCTTCGAGCAATAAGCGCTCGCCCATGTTACGTGACCTCATCACTGTCCCAACCAGGCATGGAGTTTTGTGGCAGAGGGCGCCGGGTTGGCCATTATTTTCTGTGTCTATGGCTGTTTTTGCTAGTCTGCGGCACTGGGAACACTTTACGATGCTTTCAGAAATGTCAGCTAAGGACAGACCTTGATGCAACCCGAGTCGCTTTCTGCTGGGCGGTGTGCCTTTAGAGCGCTATCTGTTTGAGACAAGATTCCCGGCCACCGCGTGTATTATACTAGCCTTGGCGTCATTTATCCAGCGTTCGAATCACGTGACCGGCACGTCTAGTGCTAGCTTGGTCGTCATCATGTGCGGAGCGCGGTCGCAACAAGGTGGCGCCAAATGTCTTGCAGGACAACTTAAGAAAACATCCCAAATTTACTACCTGCGCAGCAACTTTCAGTGCCTACGCTGGAGAAGCCGCAGCAGTTGTGTTGAAATCGCCTGCGGCAGCATGGCACATCAGTGGTGTCGCGGGCGGGCAATGAGTGCTGCCGAGGCAGAGCATCATGGTCTGAAAGCTGCACGTACGCGGGAGACCACGACATGAATGTGCGGTAGGCCGAACAGAGGACCGACGACGTCCGGACACTGCCCGCACACGCAGTGCGCGACAAGTTGCTCAAGTTCACTCCAAGACATCGTTCGTAGCACGAGGCACTCGCAATCATCCGTAAACACCAGCACAATCATGACACTCTCTTGCATGGCAGCGGCATTCAAGGCAAATGCAACAATCAGAAGAGCATGAAGCGGACCAGCCAGCGCTGATTATTGTCTTTACGACGGCTGTATTCGCCATTCTTTTCTTTGTCCACGGCTGTTCCTGATAGTCTGCGGCACTGGGAACACTTTGCGAAGCTTTCAGGAATGTCCGCTAAGGACAGACCTTGATGCAAGCTGGGGCCTCAGCGTCCACCCTGAGTACATCACTAGATCTCGCTACGTGTCAGCTTAATTGGCGGCGTTTCCGGCAACACTTGAGGGATCATTTCTGCTGACGACTCACCTAGTATGACGGTTCGGTGTTGCTTGCTGCCGACGTGCACCTCGGCGACCTTTGGTTCGGCTGCCAAGGTGGAGCGCTCGAGCACCACCGTGTCCGGGTCGGCTTTGCCGGAGACGACGGACTGCACAGAGGGGACTGAAGCTCAGGCAAAGCAAACACGCCGTGGAGACGTGAGGGGCGCGAAAGGCTCTCTGTGGTAGTGAAACGGTACATTGACTTAGCGCAGAGTGGCCTTCTAGCTACACCGCCATGGTCAAATTTGGACGGAGTTGGAATGCTTCATTGTAGAGATAGGGAAGCTTCAGTGTACGCAAGTCAACCACGGATGGCGGAAATTTATTCCAAGCTCACCACTACGGTGGCTTCATACACCACTACATTCTTTACACCGCTGCATACACCGCAAATTCCAAATTCGATATAATGAATAAACCGAGCTAAAGACGTGGACGAAGAGCAAACAGGACGAGCGCTGTGCGAGCATGCTTTCGTAGCAAGCGGTTTATCTTCCAAGAATGAGCAACAAGGCTAGCGAACGCAGGGTTTCCCAGTCACGTCATAATAAGAACGTGTGACAAGTTGCTGAATGAAGTAAAACAGTCGTGCACAATTTCGTGGGAGCAGGAGGGGGTCGGACAGAGAGAAGCTAAAAGACCTGTGGTTCTGCCAAATGTACATAGACTGTCACATAATTTTTAAAATGTGGCCAGAAGGTATGATGTTGGTGTGGTCTTCTAAGCACCAAATAAGTTGTAGAAAATATGCAGCATGGTTAAGATTAAAGCAGAGAAAAAGGTTAGGGAAAGAACCAGTTGTCGGGTGAAGAATTAGTATGATTATGTTCCTTGCAAAGCGGGCGTAATGTACGGAATTCCGTTATCTTGTGACCAAGTGTATGTGGGTCAAGTTTGCAGATGTAATAATGTTCGCTTCATGGGACACTACAGATCCTTGGAGATAGGTAGGGGGTCAAATCTGGTTACGCATTACAAGGGGTCTAAAGGCTGCAATCCTTTTCTTTCACTTACAGTTGTTTTGTACGCCCATTTGGCGAAGATCAACCGGGTAATCATTGAGGAGAGACATTGCATGCGATAAGGGGAAGAATGTGCCAGTGACCTTTTTAATGCTTGAAGAGATAATGAGATTAGATTTCTTGAACAGCGCACGTCTAGCGGGTTGTCATGACATGATATTTTGGTTTTTGTTTGAGCGTTTGGTGTTGGTGCTGCTTGGCTTGTATATATTCTGTCTTTTCCTCAATAGGTGTTAATATCGAGCCAGCGTACGTCTTGTTCGCTCTTTGTCCCCGTCTTTAGCGCTGTTTATTCATTATGTCACCGTAACAACTAGCCCAGATGTCTCATCTCTTGGCATATTTGATCGCAATCGGCTGCCTAGTCAAAACAAAACACACAACTTCACTGCAACAATATAAATAACAGCCACAATAGATCAAGCGGAAAATCTCAGCTCAAATTCGGTGCAACGAAATACGTAGTCACAAAAACTCAATGATATGAAGTGTACCGAACTAAGTTCTCTTTGTAACTGTTGACTGGTAGCTTCCAGCAAGTGGAAGGTGCTTGGCAACATGAGACATTCTACTTGTCCATTCTGCGCTGCCATGCCGTCTTGAACCGAAATATCGGTTCTGACCTCTGCGCTGCGCCAGTAACCGCACGGACCAGAGGCTGACCTTCCCAGAGGGGCCCTGGTGAATGTAAATCCGGGGCGTGTAAACCAGTCATTTTGTGCGCATCATTCTGACGACTATCGAGAACAGCGCGTAAAAAGACATCATATTCAAGGGAGGACGAATGACACTAGAAGACAGATTGAGAGAGAGAAGGTATTTAATGAAAGGCAGAGAATTTAGCCGGTATTGTAACAGCGCTGACATGTACGTGTGTGGTTTTTAATAGGAGGATGATTACGTTGGTCCCCGTTTAACTGCGGGAGAGAGAGAGATAAAACATTTAATATTTCATTGAAGTGTTCTACGAGTCAGGTAGGCGGACTCCTCACTTCAGGACTCCGGTGGCTTGGGCAGATGCCTGGATCAGTCTGATGATGCGACACTGGTCCTCCAGACCATTGCTGGTCAGGGCTGCCTCCCACTGCTCGTATGATGTGCCTCCCTCAAAGGCACCCTCAGCACCTCTCAAACTTGGACCATACTAAGAAGCTTAATTGATCCGAGCAAAACCAAAATCACAGTCAATCGCACGTTGCAAGAGATTGCTTACAAATTTCGAGGAACATATGAGGAATTGAAACAAGCCCTACAAGACCAGTACATTGGCACTCAAAGAATCCCGCCATGCAATCTTCAATACACAGGAGCTCTGAACACTGATCTAGACGAGCCCATCACGGTGGCTGAAGTATATGCGGCAGCAAGAGCCGCCAAACGCAATACAGCCACAGAAGCAGACAAAGTGACCAACGCAATGATAAGAAACCTTTGCTCAAAACATATTGAGCAAATGACCGACTACCTTAATGGCCTGTGGGAGGAAGGACGAGTCTCAAACGAGTGGCGACATGCAGAGATTATCACAATTCCTAAGGCCGGAAAACGGCCCACCCTTGAAATATTAAGACCGATCTCCCTTACATCCTGTCTCGGGAAGCTCTATGAGCGAGTTATCCAAAACCGCCTCGTGAATTTCATTGAGGACAGGGATCTTTTTCCACAGTTCATGATTGGCTTCAGGCGCGGTCTCTCAACCCAGGACGCCTTTCTCTTGCTTAAGGAGGAAGTTCTTACAGGCATCCCACGAGGAAGCGAGCATCTGATCCTGGCACTTGACCTTAAGGGAGCTTTTGACAATGTCACACACGAAGCTATCCTCCGCGAACTGAACTCCCTGGGAGGTGGACAGAAGATATTTAACTACATTAGAGCTTTCCTCACGGACCACACTGCAACAATTGGAATTGGAAATACCAGATCAGATACCATACCAATGCCGAACAAGGGCACTCCACAGGGATCAATCATCTCTCCCCTCTAATTCAATATTGCCATGACAGGATTGGCTTGTCGGCTGCAGGAATCACCCGATATAGGATTTACACTGTATGCAGACGATATAACTATCTGGATGACTAAGGGATCTCTTGGACAGAAGGAACAAGCCCTACAGGAAGCGGCATCGATTGTCGAAACATTTGCCGCTATTAGTGGCCTTCGCTCTGCACCGGAGAAGTCAGAAGTAATCAGGGTGCACGGTCGAAATTACAAAAACTCTGGACCAATAGATCTCTATGTTGAAGGCCAACCGATTCGAGAGGTCTCGGTCATTAGAATTCTCGGGCTTTGGATTCAAAGTAACCTACGCGCTGGACATACCATAAAAACTCTCAAAACAACCACCCACCAAATTACACGTATGATTCATCGTACAACACGCCACAAGAAAGGCATGCGCGAGGAAGACACTCTTTGTCTTGTACAGTCCTTGGTTATCTGCAGAATAGCATACGGCCTTCTGTATCATCAACTCACAAAAGGAGAACTTAAGCAGGACGACACTGTCATTCGCAGCGCGTACAAAACAGCTCTCGGCCTTCTTCCAAGCACCTCGACCGAACGTGTAATCAAGCTTGGAGTCCACAACACCTTTGAGGAGATCAGAGATGCGGTCTTAGCATCGCAGAGAGCCCGACTCCAACAGACCACCCCCGAAAGAGCCATTCTTCAGCGCATTGGTGCACCATGAGATCTACAAGAGCTCTGGCGACACACTTCCCTACTTGCCAACATAAGAAGACAGATCTCGGTGTCTCCGCTCCGAAAACATATGCATCCAGAAATCTACAAAGGAAGACGGGAGGCTAGGGTCACTCATCTACGCCGGCGTCTAGTGTCAGATCACAAAGCAGTCTATGTAGACGTGGCGGCGTACACTGAACCGAGCATCTTTGTTGCAGTCGCCCTTGACCACAATTTTCAACTACTGACGAGTGTTTCGCTCCGGGCTGAGGATCTTGCCGCGGCGGAAGCCTCCGCCATCGCCCTTGCCATAAGGCATTGTGATCTGGCGGACAAATTGGCTCACATAATAACTGACTCGAAGCGAGCCTGTCAATATTACATTACAGGGAGAGTCCCAAAAATGACAGCGGCTCTGCTCATACCGTCGGGCCTCTCACCTACACTTCAACGCCCCCATAACATTACTTCGACCCCGGGCCATTAAGGTCTTGAAGGCAACGAGGCGGCAAACGATCTAGCTCGTCAGCTAACAAACCGAGCGGATCCTTGCCCGTACCTCACCCCTCTACCATCAAACTATGGGCAACGGCTGCAGATGCTTAGATTAGATCGTAGAATATATCCCCCTTCACATATTAAACTCACCACAGAATACGCCACATTTTGGAGGCGAATACAAACGAATACCTTCCCTAACCTGTACTTGTACAGCTTCATTCACCCTTCCATATACCGCCCCTTCTGTCCATGGTGCGGCGATAAGTCTACGCTGTTTCACATTTCCTGGAATTGTAACCGCGGCTAACACAGTTAAATATAGCCAGACCTTTCACCGTGGTTTCGCGCTGTACTGAGCGCACGTCGACCACGGCGGGCTTTGCTCTAAGAGGGGAACAAAAGAACGAGACTCGGGCTGACATTGCTTTATTGCTTTGTAGGGAATTTGTGGGGTCGCAGCAGAGCGCCAGAGCAAGAGGACCAGCGCAGCAGGCTTTTAGCGCCGAACAGCCCGTGCCGAGGGTGCGCACCGAGCCCCACGCGCCTTTCATCTTTATTTTCCTCTTTCGCCGGCTGGGAATGCCGGTCTAAGCGCCTCCACTTTTTTTTTTTTTTATTCGAGAAGTGTGCCATGAGGCATAAGTTGAAAAAGGAAAGGGGGGAAGGAAAGCACGGGATTGAAAGTTAAAAGAAGGAGTGAAGAACCGTTGCGCTGAGGTAGTCGCAGAGGTTGTTAATGAAACGGTTGTCCATTGTCCACTTCACGAAGTCACTTTCGCGGTTCCACCGCAGGCCCACCTCCCTGAGGAGCCGTTTTCTGATAGCAGCCGTCGCTGGGCACGTCCACTACAAGTGCCGCACATCACATATGTCCGGTGCAGCGCCACAGTGAGGGCACCTGTCAGGTAGTGGCAGATCTTTGGCACGCCACCGATGACGGACAGATGGTGTCAGAGCCGCCCCTGCCCGAATCCGGCGCACGGATACCTCCTCCTGCCGAGTAAGACTACGGGGGAGAGGGTGCGAACACGGAGGAATTAGAGCGCGTGTTCGCTGGCGCAGAACTTCGGAATCGGAAACGTGGGACAGGAACGGATCTGGGGGAAGAGGGGAAGGTGGCGGATCGTCTAATGTATGAAGATGAGTCATAGCATCCGCTTGAATGTTATGTGGATCCTGGGCATGGCCGCGAATCCAGTGTATGCGCACAGGACATGGATACTTTGCGCAGAGCACATGAATAGATTGTGAAATCTGGAACGTTCGTCGAACAGCCTTCAGCTGTTTAAGGGCGGCGCGGGAGTCGGTGTAAATGTGAACTGTATTGAATGTTGGAACGAGCGGAAGGGAAGCAATGGCGTTGTAAATGGCTTGAAGTTCCAATGCCAGGGGAGTGCACGTATCCGCAGTATACGTCGCGCGAGAGTTGAGATGCGGATGAGATGGACTATACACAGCAGTAACTCCCCTCTCTGCAGAATGAGATGCATCCGTGTATAATATGCACCCTTCAGGCAGATACGCTGCTGATACCGACGGGGAAACAGTGGGGCGATTGTCAGTGAGCTGGCAATAGGACCACGGTGGAAGTGTCTTTAAACGATGAAGTTTGAGAGACTGTTTTCGAGCTCTATTTTTGCAGCGTCAGTGTGCGCTACGGGGCACCCCGCCCAGACAGAACGGCGAAATGTGCTCGCCGACTGGGCAGAGATGGGGCTGCCTTGGCGGCAGGCAGGTCGACCGATCAGCCCGCAACATCCGTGGGGAGCTCCTTGGGAGGTGTCTCTAGGTTGCGGGTTTGAGGCAATCCAGAGAAACTACCTCTTCACGACCATTCAGCAGGATAGTCGCCTACTTAGTCGTCATCTTGAGGACGTGGTATCGGCCGTCGTATGAGAGGGCAAGAGGCGTCTTTGCAGCGTCTCGCCTTAGAAAAACGTGTCGAGGACGCAAGATCAGGGTGCACAAAGACATGATGGTGAGATGATCGAGGCGGGACTGGGCCCAGCTGTTGAATACAGGATGGCTTGTTTGTACGAAGAAGGTCGGTCAGGGTCTGGAGAAGCTCGGCGAAGTGCGGGATAAAGTGCCGTGAAAAATTCATTAGGCCCAGGAACTCACGGAGCTTGCGTAGGGTAGTGCCTTCTGGGAAGTCTTAAACAGCCTGGGCGTGAAAAGGCAATAGATGAATTCCCAGCGCCGAGATGTGGTGGCCCAGGAACTCCAGCTCAGAAGAGCCGAAGACACAATTCTGGGCGTGGAAGACCAATCCAAATTCTTGGAGGCGTTGGAAGCTTTCTCGGAGGTGGCGCTCGTGATCTTGTGGAGTACGACTCGCGCCAACGATGTCGTCAATGTAGGCAAATACAGCTGGGAGATCGCGCGTCACTTCAGTAATGAGTCTGAAAAGTTTCTGCTGTTTTGCTTAGCCCAAAGGGCATGCACCCGTACTTAAACAGAGCCAAGCGTGTAGTGACGGCCGTCCTCAGGATATCGGCAGGCCGAACGGGGCTTTCATGTCACGCCGTGACAATGTCGACTTAACTAAAGATCTTGCATCCATCCACATGTCCAGTGAAGTCTTGGATGTGTGGAAGGGGATAGCTGTCGTGGACCGTGTGGGCTTTAAGAGCCCGGTAGTCGCCGCACGGACGCCAGTCACCTGGTTCTTTCTTGGGCACCAGATGGAGTGGTGAGGCTCAAGTTCTGGACTAAAGGCGAAGAATACCCTGCTGGAGCATGTGGTCGAACCCTTTTAGCAATCGCCAGACGCTCACCGAAGAGGCGGCATGGCGAGCTGTGACACGTGGACCACGCGTGAAACTGTGGTGGGTTATACTGTACATGGGTGTGTGATGGAGATTACAAGGCCTCATGACCTCTGGAAAGTCTCTGATAACTTGGACGCACCGCCAGAACGGAATCAGCGTGCGGATGCCAGTGGAAGCGACAGCCGGTATAACGTCAGATATGGAAAGGCATGTCTTCCTGTTGACGAGACGATGGCGAGGCATGCTGACGTCTAGATAAAAAATGCGTCAAGAAGTCGGATCCGAGGATGGGTTCATGGACGTCGGCGACGATGAAGACCCATCGAAACGTGCGCTGCAGGCCAAGGTCCAGAGTGAGGGACCGGAGAACATACGGAGAACATACGAACGGTCCGCGTTGAGGAGCGGCCGTGTTGGTCATGAGAGGATGTCCGAAGGGATCGAGGGAAGAAGCGAGCTGGTCGATCCAGCCTCTAACCATGAAATGACGGAGGACTCCGGTGGAGAAGAGAGGGCGCTGACGGAAGAAGTCGCGTCGTGGACGCGATCAGCTAGCTGGGCGAGGCGGTCAAGCATCAAGTACCCCGCAGCAGACAAGAGGGGGCGGGTGGGCTGCGGCAAGCGCAGCAGGAACAGCTCCCTCAACAGTGCGCCGTTGGAGTCTTCGTTGCTTTCGCCCAGGAGCTGCCGCATGGCAGTGAGCAGCTGGGAGAGCCGGTGGTCTCCAAGCTCTTTGCAGGTGAGCAGCTGGTGGAGGTGTGTGCTCTCGGACGCCGTGGTGCGGTCCAGAATGAACTGTTTAAGCTGCTCGTACGGGGAATCACCCAAGGGCCCAACGATGACGTCCGCCACCTTTTAAGCCACCTCAGGAGGCAGGTTGGAAAGTAAGTGACGAGACCAAGATGCATCAGACGTGACGTGATGCAGATGGAAGGTGGCAAACCAGATCTGCGGATGCTTGGGTCTGAATGTCGGCAGGCGGAGCTGGATAGCTGCGACATCCCGTGGGCGCAATGTACCGTGAAGCGGAAGGTCACCTGAGCCTTCAAATAAATGAGTTGTGAGTGGCGCTCCGTCCTCTCTTACTATCTTGTGTCGTGTCTGTTTCCGTGCCTGTAAACAAAAATATACAGTTACCAACTTGCCCAGCAAGACGTCCTTTAAGTCACCTGAGGATGGGAGGTTACTGGGGTCGGTGATCTCTTAGGCCGGAGCCGCCACTGTAGGGAATTTGCGGAGGCGCCGCGCAGCGCCAGAGCAAGAGGACCAGCTTAGCAAGCTTTTAGCACCGAACAGCCCGTGCGGTGCGTGCGCATCAAGCACGCGCAGTTCATCTTTATTTTCCTGTTTCGCCGGCTGGGAACGCCGTCTTAGCGGAACGTCCTTTGCGCTATAACTTCAACAACAATAACGCCAGCTAGCAACAAAACACGCAAAGGAATCGAGGACGTCCGACTCCCCATCACGGTTAAGAGCGAACGTTGGCCCACGCTAGGGCAGGGGAGAAACTGTGGCCGGAATGGAAGAGCTGGCTGGAAAATGTTCTCACAACAAGGCCTCGCCTAGTTGGCGGAGACCAAAGCGCCGCGCTTGATCGTCAGCGCGCGTCGGATTCTCGAGCCGAAGAGAAAGTTCTAACCTCGCACGCGCACAGCAGTCACGCTGTCCGTGTCGCAGCGATGCATGTGCCCTCCTTTTTAAAGTAACTAACCAGAAAGGGTGCATCGCGGGAATGCAAACGAAAGGGGAAAAATGCCCATGCATGCGACTCTGCTATCGAACCAAATTTGGGAGAGAAACGATGAAAGAGAAGAACGGAGGAAACATAAATATCAGAAGAAATTATAAGACAGAATGAAAATGTGCGATCACTAAATTGTAAGTCAAAACAGAAGCTAATGAGGTCGAGTTGTAAAGGTAGTGAACAAATGCACTGTTTTGCAGGTGGGCGGAGAAAAAATGAATGTGGATTAGCTCAGATAATCAGGATATACAAAACGAAAGCTGTCGGCGTTCATTGTGCTCGTTGGCGTTAATAACGTTCTTGACGCCGATGCTTTTAAGGAAATGAAGTGCGCTTGCGCCATGAATTAGAAGAAGACGCGGCTGGTGGAACGTTAAGACGCTTGGCGAGACATTATTCACGTACTTCGGGCATCTCCGACATGCGCTTAGCTCTCCGCGCTTCATTCTTACGTAGACGGGCAGGCTTACGCCAGGCTATGACTTCGAGGCAGCTTCCCCGAGGCTCTGAAGATGCCGCTTGCTGTACACGCGTCCACAAGCTGCGTCTTCTTCTATGGTGCCTTCTCCCAAGGTTAGTGGGCGCTCCACGGTTTATATCCTCCGCCGCGGCCCAGCCGCTAAGAGCATAGCTTTTGTGCAATTAGGCGCATAGCTAAGTGTGACGTCACGCGCAGCGCTGCGCGGAGACCGAAAAGGCGACGGCGCGCAGCGAACCCCTGCGACTCGGCGCAGCTTTTAGACATGGTGACGGCGCTTGCGCAGAAGTGACTACATTGGGCCGCCTGAAATGGCTGCTGACTAGCTCAGTGTAGCTTCCGCTACAAAAGTTAATTGCGTGGCGAATACACATGAAGGGATGCTCAAAGACGTTTCAAAACTTATGCGGGACTGCATTTATCCCCTGTATGTCTGATGTTTTACGCGTCGTTTTCTCTATAAGTCATGTGCCAAACGGTCCGTATATTTTCATTATGCAAATAAAAGTTACGCATTAAACATATTTACACTACGAGGGTTCCGTAACTTTATAATCCACCATGTTATCTCAATATTGATTTCCAGTATTCGGCAAGGAGAGCCTAATGTCAACGAAACTACTAGTCTTGGACAGATCTGATAAGCGCGGTTGGCATTCAGTCAACAAGCCATACCACTTGTAACAAACGGCAGCCGCGAAACAGGAAGGTCCGACGTCACTGGACTTGGAAAGTGTGATGAAAAACATTCCAAGTGCAGCACTTTTAAGAGGATAAACTGGTTCTCTACCCCTACGCATCACGTGGTTCCCTCGGTGCGGCTGTGCTGCAAAGGAGCCTCAAGAACTCAAAGTACGGCCGCACTTCGTGAACAGAAGCTTTACTGTGATATACTTGAAAACTCATAGAGCAAGCGCGCCGGCCAGCGGTGGCTGGCGCAGTTTGCATAGACACAGGCAGGTTAGTCCACAATCATGGGAGCTGGGCGGCGGAGGGGATTATGGGGTGCGCGGCTCACGGAACGTCGGGACGCCGCTGTTACAAAAGTGAAAAACGTACCCAAGCCCGCTCCGATTTGGGAGATGCTGCAAAGGGTTGAGGCATTCGACACACACATGTCACTACCTTTTCCTTAGAGGAGATGCTGTTTTGTACATGTACCCACCCTGCCATGGTCTTCAGGACGGCAGCAGTATGTATAACTAAATAAATAAATAAATAAAGCAAACGGAGTAAAAAGAACTTCCTTTTGCCCGCAAATGGCCTCTCTAGGCTGCAGAGCACGTTGGCCATCAGCGCACACAACACATGTATTTTAGCGAGAGCTACACCACGCTACCCAGTCGAGCATTTCGCCGTGAGCCTGGAAGGAGGCCGATGGTGCGCATGCGCAAAACCAGAGAGGAGCCGCATTGGTGCGGCGCATGACGTCAGAGTTCTCCGCCGCCGCGCGAGGAGCCGCGCCGGCGCGACTACGACCGCCGGCACCGTGCGTGAATGTGCATGCGCGGCAACTGCAACGCAGCAGAAGGGCAGCAGGTGCGCCGCGCATTACGTCATAGCTCGGCCGCCACCCCAGCCGCGTGTTGGGTCGTGTGGATAAACTGCGTATGTGCGGCTGTGTGTATAAAAGCTGAGGTGATACGACTCGGTGTATCACAATCGCTTCCTACGGGTGACGAAAAGGCGACTCCAGCCGCCGCTGTGTGGCAGTATCATCAGGAGAAGATCAATTCTTCGGGCCCAGAAGTCGTCGCCTTTCACTTGGCTGCTCTACAGAGAAAGAATGAACACCAGAAGGCTAAACGAGCGGAGGAGAGACGTCTTGCCAAGCGGAGACGCCAAGAGGCGGAGCGTAATAAGCGGCGCATAGCAGCTCGCATGGCTCCTTTGAAAGAAAATCAAGATGAAGCAATAGCAACATCATCATCAACAACAACTGAAGAGGAGTATGTAAAGCCTCGTCGTATGAGTAACCATGCAATTGGACCAGGGGGGAACTGCAGCTGTCGCAACGCGTATCCATCCTGGCATAGCTGAGCTAAGCCACTGCCAATTTTTTCGAAGTTTAAGTAAGTCGTCATTAGGAGTGCTGCGTCAACGGCAGGGCACCCCCATTTATCTCAAAAAATCCCGAACCCGCACCAGCTGCTTCTACCCCGTCCGGCGTAATGTTCTATATTCATCTCCTCACCTACCCTTTCTCGCAAATTGCGGCGCTTGCCTTGTCTTGGGATCCAATCCGTTGCGGTAATGGACCATCGCATATTTTTCTTTCGCATTACATACCCTTGGCCAATTTTTCTTTATTTGGACTTGCATTATCGTGCTTCAGTTCCGTAGCGCGCTGTCCTCTCTCCCTGTCTCTTGAAGGCACTCCTTTAGTTTTACCAGCAAGTTCGTTGCGCCATCCTTAACTTCAAGCCTTTTCGTTAACGTGTGCTTAATGCGCTCCGCCCTATTGTTGTTGTCTTACCTGTTCAACCCTTGTGGCCGACACTCAGGTAATTACGCCCCCTAAGTACATGTATGCCCTTGTTCCAATATCCCATTTCTTATCGAAAACTGTTTTCCCGCCACCAGGCTCTCCAATTTTCGTTTTCCCATTTGTCTCACAAATGTGCTTTCCGTGTTAGGGGCATTGCAGCGCATGTACATCGAGCCCACTTATAACGGCCGCAGTTATAAAGAACGTTCACTTTTAACGAACGGAGCTGGTGTAGCGTCAAATTATGCTTAGGGCAATGGGACTGCGTCCCATATATACATAACGAACAACTGTGACCATGTAACTCGTTTACAACGAACGAGGTGGCGCAGTAAGCGAGACCTTACATTTGAAAACTTCAACATCCGATAAGCGCGAAAATGGAAGAGCGGCTCCGGGTGCCGTGACACCCTCCTGCGAAAAGCACGTGGAGAGGGTGTCGCGGCTTCCTACAAAAAGCACGTAGGGACCATAAAATGCAAGAAAAAAGTAGGCGAGGCACTGTCGACAGAACGGAACAGTTTTTCCAAATGCTTCCGTAGAAAGCACATGCCTTGAAAGGCGAAACCTTCACTGGTGAAAGCCACAGCAAACTTTTAATACGTTAACATTCAAGTGTGCACGAGGAAGAACGGCAGCGACCAACAACGGCCCGTTATCATCGATAAGTCTCGCGCACTGCGATGGTTTAGGAGCTACGTTTTCGTACGCCCCAGAGCGAACATAAAAGCCTGAATGACGCGTGACTTTTGTTTTCACGCGACAAGCGTGCAACCAAGCATGAGGTTCAATGGCTCGTTGAGTAGTGCGCACAATTGGCTCGCTGGGTGGCTTGTTGAGCTTGAACATAACATTGTGAAAAGAATACGAGCTCCACCTCGTGCGTGATAACGCTGCAATGCATCAGGTGTTGCTTTCTCTAGCTGTCGTGGTAAGAACTTTCTCGTCACCAAATGCCAAGTGCAAGATCCAGCCACCGTACATGAGTTTCCTTCTCACGCTCCTGATGTCCTATCGTCACTGCATCATCCAGCTCATGCCGATAGCAGTTCATAGATCAGATGGCGATATACCGGTTCGGATATCCGTTCGCTCTTGTGAAAATGAAGGCCATCTGGATGGGACTGACTCCGGAGTGTATCAGGAATGGAATTTGTAAAGCATACTTTATGGGCCAATTTACGGCTGAGGATACTATCGAACATGATTAGAATCATGTGGATTTGTAGCAACGCGCTCCAAAGATGGCCGGACATGATTTAGCTTGAGATGGCTTCGTTCGAGGGGATCATGACGCGGGAATCGCACAGCCGTACACTGACGAACCCGTTCGCGCAGCACGAGTGCTTTCCTACTGCAGAGAATGTGATGACGATGACCAGGAGGCCGATCTGCCACTAGCTGCCGTAAACGTTCCAGCAATGATAAATTATATCTTGTCCTTCGCTTAGAGCAGCTTAACGGTTGGCACATACGGCCTCGGTGAGGAACATAAAGTATAACCCATAGCCTCTTGCATTTTCCATGCCTGCTCATCGGCACCAAGATCAAAGGATGCCGACCGTCGCACTAATCAAGGCTGCAAGCGCCGCTTCTCGGCTGACGGCATAAGTACGCGTGCAGCGATGAATGAGGCGCTCGCCAAGAAGAGGCCCTCACATCGAAAAATACCTAAAACCTCGTTCATTGCCTGGTTCATTGCGGCGCGCCTATTTTTGCCGCTGGCCGTGATGAGGCATTCGCATCGCAGACAGCCCGCTCGCAACAAACTGATTTAACTGCGCGCGAACCAGAAACACGCGCCCATTGGCGCGTAGTGTAACCTTCTCCGGACCTCCTCACACTTCGGCTGCAAGGAGCGCTGGTAGCCTTGATTTTGCTTGAAAGGCGGCTTTTGAGCTGGGCCCGGGCACGGAACACATGGGAGGCTGTGTATGACCGCTCTGGAAAGCTTGAAAAGCGTCGTGTTCCGACGCGTATGACGATCTGATGTAAGAATGTCTAGAGGAAGCAGCGCGAAAAGACGAGGACGAACGCAAAAGCTAATGGGATAGGAAGGAAGGAAGGCCTCAGACGTTGCTGGCACATAGCCACTACGGGGGAGTGGCCAAGACACAGGCGGCTAATTGCTGGATACAGGAAAGTTTTGACGGGAAAAGGAGTGGTAATAGGATGTAGCCTGACAGATTGGAAGACGGAAGGACAGGGGTCCTTTTAACTTGGAGATCGAAGACGGGACAATGGCTTAATGTGCATAATAGTATACAATGCCTGTAATGTTCCAATGTCGAACTGACTGAGAGCGGGAAGAAAAAATTAGAATGGGAGGCGCTGCGTTTCTTGAAGAAAATTTTGCACAGCAGAGCGCACACTCCTGTCGCTTCGTCCGAGCAAAGAAGCGCCAATTGAAAGTACAACCGCGGAAGACACACGCAAGCCCAGTTGATGAAATGGAATTTGCAAAAGACGCTTCCTCAAATGAGAGAAGCGGCGGCCGAACAGCAGGAAATGATCTATTGTCTCAGGTTCGGCACAAAAAGGGCACAGTGGGAAAGCCGCCAGGCCAGATCTGTGAAGGTAGAAATTTAGAAGTGGAACCCGGCAATGCAAGCGCGTGAAAGAGACCTCTAGTCTGCGTGAGCGCCAGTCTTTGCTACTCCGAGGATGCAGAAGATGCTGATATTTGGGAGATGATGTAAGAGTCGAGGCAGCAAATTCCTCAAATATTGTGTAGCTGCGAAACCGCACCGCAGCTGTATATGCACACGTTGGTAGGACAGCAACAATTGGGCCGCAGAGAGAGGCTCTTGCTAAGGAATCTGCAACCTCATTTAAGTGAAAACCCATGTGACCTGGTACCCAAAGCAACCTTACCGAATTTAGATGGAGCGGAATAAGGAACCTAAAGAGGCGTAATGCTCGAGACTTAGTGGGTGAGGATAAGGAAGAGCAAATGGACAGAGAGTCAGTCATAACCACAACCTGGGAAACGGTAGTTTCTAATTTTCGTAAGGCTAAGATTACTGCTAATAATTCAGCCAGAAAAATGGGAGTGAAGTCAGGAAGACGGAGAGAAAAAGACCAATCCAGTAAAGGCGAAACAATTCCCACACCTACCTTCTCGCGATCCTGCGAGGCATCGGTAGCAATAAGAACATGAGAGGGAAAAGACCTTAGGTGGTCTTATTTATTTATTTATTTATTTATTTATTTGAACATACTGCTGGCCTCACATTTGAGGCCGTCGCAGGAGTGGGACATCACATACACAAAATAACACAGGTCAAGTAAGTGCCAACACAAAGGCGATCGTAGTCCAACAAGGCAATATGCATTATACAAAAGGTAAAACAAAATAGCAAAACAGGAGCAAGTAGCATATTTGAGGACTTCGGCACGGTAAAAAAAAAAAACACAGTAACAAAAATGCAGACAAGTTTTTAAGGAGCAAGAAATGAAACAATAGCTGCTGAAGAATGATACTGTCATGAGAAACGAGCAACATGGTTAAAAAATATAATAAGCGAGAGTCAGATAAGAAAGTCGGGATGTCATCGTCAGCAAGGAAAAAAGAGTGCAAGAGTTAGCGCACCAGCATCGTAGTTGTTATTGCAAAATAAAGCGTGATATGTTGGCGATGAAATCTTTGAGTGATGCGCAGTTGACAGCATCGCAAGGCAGACTATTCCACTCACGGATTGCTTGTGGGAAGAAAGAGTACCTGAATATATCGTTGTGAAATCTGTACTCGGTTAAGTGCTGTTGGTGTTTTGTTCTGGTAGTGCGCGTGTTTGACTTTATTAAGTACTTACTCGTATCGATTTTCATACCGCCATTAAGCAGAAGGAAAAGAAACTTGAGGCGCAGTAGTCTGGCTCGGTTATGTATAGTGGGAAGGTCGGCTTGTCTTAAGAGCTGTGTAGGGGAGTCATGACGGCGATATTTGTTAAAAATAAATCTGACCGCTTTTCGTTGTACGCCCTCTAATCTTTCTATGTATTGTTTGCGGAAGGGGAGCCAACATATTATTCCATAGTCCATTATGGAGCGAACAAGTGAAGTGTATGCTAAGAGCTTAGTGTCGACTGATGCGGATTTAAGCGATCGTTTAATCGAGTAGAGAGCTGCCAGTGCTTTATTAGTAATATAGGCTACCTGCTTGTTCCATTTAAGATCCGAGGAAATTATTACTCCTAAATATTTATATTCTTCTACTTTCCTTAACATCTGTCCTTGTAGATAATAAGGGAGATTTATTGCCGCTCTCTTATTTGTTACTGTCATGCAAACCGTTTTTTCTACATTAATCGTCATCTGCCATGTTTCACACCATTGTGCTATGCTTTCAAGGGCACTATTTAGAATTGCTTGGTCTGCATGGCAGGTTATTTCTTTGTAAATGATGCAGTCGTCTGCAAACATTCTTACTGTTATGTTAGTACTATTATGCAGGTCGTTGATAAAAAGAAGAAAGAGGACAGGGGCCAGAACGGAGCCTTGTGGCACGCCAGACATCACATCGCCGCAATCTGAAGAATGCCCTTTAAAGTGTACATATTGGCGCCGGCCTGTAAGGTAGCCTTTCAGCCATTTGGTAATATTATTGTCACCGAGATAATGGAAAAGTTTTTGGAGGAGCTTAGGGTGGGAGACCCGATCGAACGCTTTCGAAAAGTCTAAGAATATCATGTCTGTTTGGCCACATTTGTCTATTGTAAACGCTAGGTCGTGAATTGTCTCTATTAATTGAGTAGTCGTAGACAAACCTTTTCTAAAGCCATGCTGGTTAGGCACAATTATGTTATTTTTTTCTAGAAATGATAGGATATGTTTCAGAATTAAATGTTCGAGGATTTTGCATGTTGTACAAGTAAGCGAGATTGGTCGATAATTGGATGCGTTGGTAATGTTGCCCGATTTATGTATAGGAATGACCTTGGCAATTTTCCATTTCTCCGGGATTTCGCCTGTTTGCAGTGATTTTTCAAAAATAATCAGCAAGAACTTTGACATCCATTCCGCGTAACGCTTAAGAAATGCATTTGGTATGTTGTCGGGACCACCGGATTTTTTAGGGTCTATTTCAAGTAAGAGGGAAAGAATGCCCGATTCATTTATGATCAAATCATCTATTTTTGCTGTGTTACTCGGAGGATATTCTAGGTCAGGTTTTTTTCCATTGTCGTGCGTAAATACTGATATAAAGTAATCATTGAAGTCTGTAGCCTTCGCGATAGCCTCGGCGGGTGGTGGATTACTGTCCTGACGTGAATTCGAATTGAGGTACCGCCAAAACTTGGAAGGAGATACTTTGATAAAATTACTTAGGGTGACGTTCATGTACTCATCTTTAGCCTTTTTTATAGCTGCCTTTAGTGCATGAGACTTTTCGCGTAATTTATCAGTGTAGACGGGTAGCGGCAGTTTATTCCTCAGTTTCCTATGTCTTGCAGTCTGGCGCTTTAATTGTATAATTTTTCTTGTTATCCAAGGGTTTTTCTTATGCACCGGCTTGACCTTTGTGGGAATATATGCTGATAAGCAGTGCTGAATAATTCTTTCAAACGCTGACCATAATGTGTCTACTGAAGCTGAACTATTGCAACAGACCCTGAAGAAGCGGGAAGGGCTGCAGCTTTGCATTCGATGGGAAAATGTCATCGAATTCAATCTGGACAGATGATGAGTTGTGATACAATTGGCGGACATCTGTGAAATGAATATTTATGGGATCAAGGAGGGACTGCACGTAACATACCTGCGGGGTATGAAAACGAGACCAGGCAGCACTAAAAAAGGCGGAAGGTTGACTAAGAAATATTATACTGGAAGCGTGAAGAGGTGAGTCGCACAATTTTAAAAATGTTTGAACTGTTAAAAGGAGAAACCTAGCTGGTAACGATGGCATTCGCGCCTCAAGGTGCAGAACAGCATTGGTGACATATTTTGGAAGCCCAAGACAAAGGCGCAACGCCTCACGCTCCAACAGCACAAGAGGACGAAGTTTATAGGCAGGATCTCCCGAGAATAAAACACACCCGAACTCCATAACTTGGGCGGACGTACATTTTATAAATCAGCAGAAGTGTATGCCTTCTCATACCTGAGCTAGCACTACAAAGCCTACGCAGGATTCCAATAGCCCGAACTCCTTTTGCAGAAAGTTGCTCAATGTGTGGCCGCCAGGAAAGAGTATAGTCGTATATTACTCCGAGTTACTTCACCGTCTGAACTTGAGGTATTATGTTATTTCTATAGACCAGGTAGATATTTACAGGAACAGAAACTGGAAATACTAACAATGCGCATTTCTTCACATTAAGGGACAGATGAATTCTTCCTAACTAGCTGTCAAGAACATTGAGGTAATTTTGCAGTGTTCGATAAAGAGTGTGAATGTCACCTGCTGTTGCAAAAAATGCAATATCGTCGGCGTACACATAAGTGTTCACATTTTGAATGCATGGAATTGAGCTTAGAAAAATGTTAAAAACAACAGGTGAGAGAAGTGATCCTTGCGGTACACCTCTTGTCTGTGGAAATCTCCTTGAGGAAACACCATTTTGGCAGCAGTAAAATTCTCTATTTTCCAAAAAAGCAGAAATCTAGGCTACAAAATAGCATGGGAAGTTCAGTTCCTGTAATCTTAGCAATAGAGTCGAGTGCTCAACGCTGTCGTATGCTTTACTGACATCCAAGGTGACAAGAGCCGCAAACTGTTTTCTATTGCGAGCTAATTTAATACGACTCTCTAGGTCAGTATGAGCACACCAATTTGAACAACAGGGCCTGAAACCAATTTGACATGGGTTCAATATAGCATTTTCTGAAATGAATGACATGACACGGCTGAGAAGGACCCTTTCCACCAATTTCACCAGGTTCGATGTTAAGAAAATAGGGCCTATATTGTCTAAAGTTAAGCCCTCCCCTTGCTTTTTAAGCAGTGGAACTATTTCAGCAAGACGCCACTCATGCGGTATCCAAAGACCTTTACTAGAATGGTTAACTAGAGCCAACAGGTCTGCAGGAGATTCATTGAAGAAAATTTTGATCATAGATGAAGTGACTTTATCGGGGCCAGGAGCCGCTGGGGATAAGCGCAGAAAAATTTGCGACAGCTCAGGCATAGAGACATCAGTCAAATCACTTGAGGTGCATGTAAATACAGTAGAAGGTAAGGCAGATGTAAAGCGAAGCTCTAAGCCACACGCAATATCCTCTAAGGCCTTTGCGATGTCAGCAGGGGACTGAACGAGAGATTCAAAGTTGGCAGCTGGTGGAATCACCTTGTTGCGCCTCATGAAATTAAACAAAGCTCGTTTATTTCCTGGTTGTGAAAGAAAATTGTAATGATTTGTATTATACTCCTCCTTTGCACGGGCGACGGTGCGCGTAAATGTTGCTGCAACATACTTATAATCCAACCAATTTTTTGAGCATTGATTGATGAGAAGTTTCTTCCAAGCTGCTTTCCGTCGTCTATATGCACGCGTGCACTCAGCCTTCCACCAATTGTTCGCGATTGCACCCTTGGTTCTCTTAACCAAAAATTCAGACTTTTGCCTTTTATGGTCGAGTACTGAACATAGATGTGCAGCCCTGCTTTCGGTACTCGTCGGTACGCAAGTGTCTGAAGTGATTTGGAGGGCTGATTTCAGCGTGTCTTTAAAGCAACTGTAATTTATTAACGTGCGCTGATGTCGCTCAGGAAGAGTTAATTTACACGCAAACTTGAAACTAATCGGTACATGATCACTGCTTGTTGCATTGTGAACAGGCGCCCAAGACATAACAGAGACTCCTAGGGAGGAAAAAGTTAAATCCAAGGCAGAGCGGCATTGGCTCCGAACAAACGTAGGCAATCCGGAATTGTTGCAAAGCAAGTTGCTTTCAGAAGCCCAATCAAATAGTCTAGAACCAAAGCTGTCTGTTTTAAACCCCCACGCCATGTGGTGCGAATTGAAGTCTCCAATTAATAGAACCTGAGATCGGCTACTACACATGAATGAGTCAAGGGGCCGAGTGTCACGCACACCAGACGGGAAATATGCATTAGCTACCGTAAAGGGCTGGTGACCTGGGACGCTGAGGTCAACAGCAAGGATTTCACATTCATTGTCCGCATATTGGAAAGAAATGCATGCCCTGTGGCAAAAATTTGTAGAGATGAGCACTAACAACCCTCCCCCCGTGATGACCGGTTAAGCCGGAAAGGATGGTAATTCTTGAGATTATAATTGAAATTTGAAGTCAGCCATGTTTCTTGTAAAGCAACTAAATCTGGTAGAAGCTGATTGCATAGGCAATTTAAATCTGTTCAAGCTGAGAATAAAGATCGACAATTCCACTGTAATACACTTAAGAACCCTATCTTGGCGGGAGTGCCGCAGCCGCGACTGCCTTTTCTAAAATCCTGGTCTTAGCATTTTGAATTGCGTTACTTTTCTTTGTCTTTGATTGGGGGCAAGATGGGCCTGCAATATTCAGAGCAGACCCACTTCGTTTCTGGACGCGGAGATCAGACTCCATATCCATACAGTCTATAGAGGAGGAGACCATAACGCTGGTCGAAGGAGAGGCATGAGAGGTCTTTTGTTGCTCACATTGTTTTTGTCCCTGTGGAGCGGAATCGATTACTACAGAAGGAGGGGTAGCTTCCGAAGCCAAAGAAGACAAGAGCGGAGCGGTGGACGCCTGTAGAAGATTGGTCATCTGTGCAGCTATGTCCTGCGAAATGCACGCGGACACAGTTTCCATAATGCGATCCATTGCATTTGCCACAGCTTTCTCAACTGCCGCATAATAGCCTGGGACCAACTAGAATCCATTATGGGTGGGCATTTGGCGGCCACACTAGAGTAGCCTGAGGCTCTCTCCTTGACTGCGGCAAAAGCCTCTCTCCGCGTGCATCTGCGCTTGTCTCTAACCTCGAGAACCTGAACTTCTTTTGCTCGTGCAGGACAGTCAGGTGAATCAGCAGGGTGAGCACCGCTACACAAACAACATTTCTCTTGCTGTTCAGGAAATTCCTCTCTGCAATGACGTTCCCCACGGGCACAGCAGCGTAAGGCTGATTTGCAGGCTTTGCCGCTGTGGCCAAAACGCCAGCAGTTTGGACACTGAAGGGGCCGAGAGTTAACGGCATCTACTCGAAAAACCACTGGCCACACCTTAATCTCTGACGGGCAAAATATTCCTGCAAATATGGCAATGACGGACTCCGTAGGAATTTTTACTCCGTCAACCATCCTGCTGCATCGATGGACAGCAATCACTCCTGCAGGCGAGAGGTTCTCAAGCGTTTCCGCAGGGCTCAATCGAGAGTCCGCCCCTCGGACCAAGCCCTTGGAACATGCTAGATGAGGCGGAATGAATGCGCTCACCGGGTGGTCGACGAAGGTCGTACACTTTAGAAGGTCTTCAATACAGTCTATCCGGCGACCTGCACAAAATACCACCCCTGCCGAACTGCCGGACATTGGCAATGTGCATAAAGTGCTTCGATGTGGACTGAAGGGCCGCCAGCACTGCCTCCGGGTTGTTCAGTCGGATGGCGCCTGCATCGAAAGGCACTAAAGGAACCGGAATTCTCGAAACACCATTCCGCAAAAAGAGATCAATTGGGAGCTGGTCATGAGGAAGAGATGCCGACCAAGGGGAAAACCCCTGGCCGGGAGAAGTAGACATTAAGCTCTCGTCCATCGCCCGATCACCCCAGAACAGGAGCAAGCAGGCACAGACAAAAAGAAGGAGAAATTAGGAAGCTAGCGCAACACCGCCAGATACTTAGCCACAACCCCGAAGCCTGGGTTGCTGGGCCACGTCACCAAGACAGAGAACGGAACCGCGGCGGTTGCGCGGCACCTTCGTCCTCGTCTTTTAGCGCCCCTCGCCCTAGCTGTCCAACGAGACCAACCAGCCCGAACGACGAGCATAGTTGTAAGAAATCAAGGCCCTTTCATTGGACTTCGTATATCTGGCTGTAAAATGACAAGTCCATCTACTACGAACCACAACTACAACGAACATAATCCGCGCAACCGACAAGTTCATCAGACGTTAGGTGCATTCTACACAGAAAAACGCCCATCCCAGCGCTGACGTTGTGCCGCAGTATCTGCTTGGTGCCCTCTGCCCCACCGGGCGATTACTTTAACTTTCTTCTTTGCTATTGCCAATTTTTCCTCCGGGATAGTGCCCTATCTCGGCGGTATGGAGTTATGAATGAGCATGCAAAGTACTTTTATATTGCGTGTTCTCATAAGCGAGTAATGGCGGTGGCATGACTGTACTGCCAGCAGGCCCAACGCGACGGCGAAAGCCAGCAGATAGACCTCGTGGACAGCAGTGCCGACCGAGAGGAGGCGTTGTACGCACGTCTCCGAGCCCGTGGTTGGCCGTGATGAGGATGCGCCGGGAGTCGCCCGTGCGGCTGTCGCAGGTGAAGAGGACGCCCGCCACGGCCGCCGGCGCCATAGCCTGCACCACCACGGCCATCGGGGAGCGCAGCCGCTGGCCGTAGCGCCTGCGCCAAAGAACCCATGGCAGAAACCATGATGCGACGGCTGTCTCGCACACGCACAACTAATGCACGGCACAGATTATTTATTCCTCAAACACATTGAAAGGGTTTAACAAATCCCCCAAGCGAAGCGGTGCCACTTACGCAGGCCCCTAGAGAAAGAAGCGGTCTGTCCAGGTTCACTAAAGCGTTGGGCTCGCACATTTCACGCTCGTCAAGCTTCCCTGCAGAACTCGGAGAAAAATGGACACCATTTGGTGCAGTTATTCTTTATGCTACTTTTCCAACTTACTTTGCCGCCAGCAGAGCTGGTACCAAGTGCAAATACGCTGGTTGATTTTATATATATATATTTATGAAGGGAGCTAACAGTCACCGAAACCAAGGTGCATAGGGGAACGTTATTTTTTTAATGTGTTATGCTTATCAGTGGGATAATAATACTTATTTATTAAATCGCTTAAAGAAAATTACTTATAAAGCAGCAGAAAAAACAACCATGCCGCCGGTGGGATCCGAAACCACGACCTCCGAATATCGCGTCCGGTGCTCTTACCAACTGAGGTACGGTGACGGCTGTCCAATCTGCTGCTCTCGTGGGTATTTATGTTTACTTGGTGTAAGCGAACCTTGAGAGTGTTCACCAGCGCCACCCTCGACCATAGCGGTGGACGTAGCACGTCCTGTAATACCGCGAGTGTGACGTAGAACGTCATCTAACGGCGAGGGCGGAAACTGTGCGAGAGCCCTCTTATGCTACCTATGGCAACAAGACTGCCAGAACCGAGACCCCCGTTAAGCTATTAGCAGACAAGGTAAAGGAAATGTGGGGCAGAGGGTGAAGATCGGATGGATCCGGTACAACATAGACGCAAGAGAGTGGGCGCATGGTGGAAAAAGTAACAATCTTTATTCTAACGTTTCGACCAGGAAAGAACAGACCCTGTCGAAAAGTTAGAATAAAGATTGTTACTTTTTCCTCCGTGCGCCCACTCTCTTGCGTCGGATCCATCCGACCTTCACCCTCTGCTTATATATATATATATATATATATATATATATATATATATATATATATATATATATATATATATATATATATATATATATATATATATATATATATATATATATATATATATATATATACAATAAGTGCATCTACCCCTTCTTAATAAGTCCACACGGTGTTTCGACAATAAAAAGTAAAAATTCATACAAATCGTAGTTGCCCAAGTATTTTTTGTCGCGTTAATACAGATATCGATAAGAGCAGAACCTAGATTTCCAGGTGTAACCGGATATTTCGCTTACTGCACATGCAGTGGAAGATACCGGGTTAATGCGAAGGAAAACGGCATATTAACTGTCTCTTTTTATGGGTTTGCGCTTTTCATTGCCAGACTACCCTGTCAAGGCGCCTTTTAATTTGTCGCACTGCGTAAACGTTTCTAAGGAACAATTTTCGATACCTTGTGCTACTTTAACAAACACATTAAGCACCTTTCACAGGCCAAGTCACGGGCATCCACCAGCGCCAGCGGTGCGTGACATGCGTACAGTTACAGTAGGAAAGAGACGGTCACTCCGGTCACAGCCTTCAAGGTGCTGCAAACTCTACTGCACCTTTCTACAGAAACTGTTTATTCTCCATCTTATGGAAAAAAAATAGCGATCAGCATAATGCGCTTTATGTTGTCATCATTTTTTTCTCAAACTTTTCTCCACTATTGAGCGCTATGTTAATAAACAAACCGTAAAGGCACAGTTTCTTTCTGATATCGGACGCACGTTAAATAAGGGGTTCATTGAAATTGGGGAATAGATGGAATGTGTTTTCGGCAACATTTTATCGGTCGGTGCTATTTAGTGCCGAGAAGGGCACTAAATAGAACTAAATGCCACCTGACTTCGGTTGTTTACTGCTTCCAACGCGCTAACACGCGTGCCAAAAAACCTTGGATCCTTACGTTAGGCTTTATACTTTTAACCTTCGAACCGACCGGGACCAAGCACACAATTTCATAGAGTGAAACTGGAAAACTTTTTTCTACTAAGTTTTCTTTCGCCCCTTTTCCTTCAGACACATGCACTAATAGATCACGGACGCTACTAGTATTGGTTCAGCTCTATTGGTTCTTATTTCTATTTCTGTTTGAAAGAGCGTTTGTTTGTCTAAAGATTGGCATTTCGTTATATAAAACGTAATTGAAGTCATCGCTGGCCCCTTTACACCTTTCTTGCATCACTGTTCGTTCCCCTCGCTTTCTATATAATTACTATAACATGCAACAAGACACCGCTGCCTAAAATTGTATTGTTTAACTCAACGCCAACAAAGAGTTTCCTTTGATCAAGTAGAACACACCGATGCCTGCTGGAGAAAACATGGCTGTTTGGTTAATCTACTCGCTGCGAACGAGTTTTTTGCATGTTCTAAATGTAGTGGTGATAACGCGTACTGTTCGCTTGAAGTTACGCATTGTCATTTTCCCGACGCATATTTGGCGTAGAATAATGAAGCCAATATTGGAAGTAGGAAAGCCGCAGGAAGAATAATAAGCAAAAGGAAGGTTCAGCTCATTTTCCTTTTCCGTAAATTCGAATTTTACCATAAAAAACGGTCGCTTTATTCATATTTTTACCTTTTACGCAATAAATGTATGGGCGACCTTCTGGGGAGTAATAATTTCGGTGTTGAGGCAAACTACGCGAGATTCTCAACGAAAATTCTGCTCATACAAATGCGAGGCGGTAAAAGCATGTGGGGCCCATCCATGGCCATGTTTTGTCTCGCCCGGGGGTTTTTTGAAGACACCCCGCCAGTGGCCTTGCTTCACTGAGAGCCGCTGCGCTTCACAGCCGCCTCCGTAATGCGTTTAAGTTGTCGGCGATTAGCGAAAGCCACTTCTCGATGGTTCACGCTGGTCAAACTTTAATAAAATTTTTTGCGCTGGCACCTAAAAGTATTTTATGCTGATCAAGGCTGATTAATCTGATGTCGTAAATACCTACCTTGCCCATCACGTTGCAGGTAGCACTTTCCAATGTACTATCAGGGTCAAAATAACTAACCCTGCGCCGGTCTCGACACCAGGAGTGCAGCGTAAGGTGGCACCCACATGCCAAGTGGCACGGTTGAGAACTTGGGGGGGGGGGGTCTGTTACTTTTTTCATCTGTAGTATATTCTTTGAAAGTGGCACCAGTAATGTTCGATAAACGTAGCATGACATTGTCTTCTGCACCTCGTTACCTCCCACTGGGTGTGGAATGGCTTTTCATCATCCAATTAAGTGTCAAAATTATATGACACCAGCGTCTGATTGAAGACCACTCTGCGAGCGTTTTGGGGCCTTTAAAGAGATTATAGAAGAGTGTACGAGCCCATTTCCGGCACTGGTGCAGCCATGCATCCGCAGCCTCGTGCTCACCTTTTGTAGCCGCACGCAATGTGGGTGAACTGCGACGACCAGCACTTCGCCACGGTCTTGATGACCTGCGGAATATGTTCAAAACATCCAGTTGGAACCAATGGCGGCCGCTATTACAACACAGTGTGCTCCGCTGCAGCACTGTAATGGTCGTGCACACTGTTATTTACCTAAAGTTATGCCTGCCGTGCTAGAATTGCTATAAGATGAGGAAGATAATGTTGAATGTTTATGGCGTAAGGGCATCTGTGGCCAAAGAGCGCCATGGCACAAAGCACAAGAATAGTCAGGGTTGAAAGTCCTAGAAAAACGGTCGTTCAATGTAGCTCGCCACTGTGACCACGGGCTAAGAATTAGGTTCAACTAGCAGAGCAAAATACACCTGTTATCTGCACTAGAGACATAGCAGGAATGGCTGTGATATTGTGGCATGATCTATCCAATTCTTATGTACATCATACGAGGTGAGTCAAGAAGACAATTCAATTCAGACGTAACAAAATGCGAACTCTGGCCAGTTAAGCAAAATGGGTCCGAAACACAGTGTCAGGTGCTATGTTTAAACAGCAGTGTAATTGACAACAAGAACCGAAGTACTATGAAAGGTAAATCTGATTGGAGTGCAGAAAAATGAAAAAAAATAGAACATATCTTTCGTGCATTTTGAAAGAAAACAGATAGCTCTCTGTCGATGCAAACATCCGACCACCGATGCCCACTGTTTCCAGCGCATCAAGGATGGCTTCTTGGGCCACGTTGTCGTTGGCACCTTTCACATCAAGAAAGAGTGCCACGGACAAACGTTACATTCGCCTCTGCTGCTGAGCCGCGGATACGGGATCAACAGCGTTGTCAATGGAGGAGCAACCCTGCCGAAAACCGGCTTTTGCATTGGAATATTTTTTATAGTGCCCAAGATACCATTCAACACGCGTCAAAATCATTCTCTCCGTGACTTTTCCCGTGAAAGTGGCCAAAGCTATTGGCCTGTACAATGTGAGCTCGAGTGGAGATTTCCCTGGTTTTAGTAGGGGCATCCGCTGACTGGATTTACATTCTTCATGAACAACGCCGCCGAGCCCAGAGTGTTTATAATGTTTGAGCAGCTCTACACGCGCGTCGTTGGCAATGTGGGAGAGCACACCATATGTGATTCCATCTGGCCCTGGTGATGTCGAACGCCTAGATCCCGCAAGAGCAGCGTCGAGTTCCTCACGAGAAAAAAGGACATTAATAGATGTTCCCATAACGCAGAAGGAACACGCCAGAAATTCGAGGTAGTCGTTACACACGCAATGTTCTTGCTGAAGTCTGTTGCGACCTCAATCTCCTGTCGATCTTGATAGACAGCCAACCCATTGAATGGCTGTCTTTGCTGTGGAAGCATACAAAGGCCCCGCACAGTCCGCCAGATGAAGAACATGGGCTTTGAGGGATCCAAGTGCTGACAGTAGGGCGTCCAGCGCTGGTACGCCAGCCTCTGCAATCTACGCTTGATTTTTTTCTGCACACGTCTAGCATCTCTTAGATCATTCCAGCACTTGGTTCGTTGTATCACTTTTCTATTCGCCGCCGAAGAGCACGTAGGCGTTCTTTTTCGACATTAAATTCGGTGCGTATTCTTCATGACGTGATGTGACTTGTTGTAACATTCATAGCATTAAATATGATCTCCTCCAGCTTGCGAGTACGGGTCCCTTGGACGCCTCCTCCATATGCTTCCGAAATACAGTCAAGTCAATGTGCGCGAGCTTAGCCGGGGCGAACGCACCAAGTCCATTTATTTTGAGATAATTAGGAATGTCATCACTCCCATGAGTCTCAAAATAACAAAACCAGCGAACAGTCCGGTGCAAAGACATCGAAGCTGATGTCAGATCCAGGCAACTGCTGTAGGAACAGCCGCGCATGTAAGTCGGACTCCTGTCATTCATTGCACGGAGATCAACGGCGGAAGGAAATGACGCCAGATTCCTTCATTTGTCGTTAAATCTGGTACTTCCCCACAGAAAATGGTAGAATGGCCACTAGTGATAGATGGAGCACGGGTTGCCTCCATGATGGCCTTCAGTCTTTCGCAGTCCAATCTAGAGGAGGGTGGCACATTTACTGCAATCAGTGTGAATTATATTGTTTTTGCCTTGATTATGAAACAAGCATGTTGATTGTCATTGTCAAAGAGTCAAAGATTCGAAGAATTTATTCAGGCGACGTGTGGTACAGTTACCTAGGGCGCAGACCAAAAGGCAAATGGATGTCTGACAAAGAGTCTGCGCCCTTCTTGCTCCCAGTCGAGAGCACAAGACATTCAGCGTATAAAATAAACACTAAACGAGGAAATACAGAGTGGATTGGTTAACATTGAAACTAAAGTTATTTAATATTGAGCATATATGTACAACAGTTCGACAAATACTGCGAGAAACAACAGAATAAAAGCAAAAAAGTGGTCATGCCTGCAGTGACAACAGATACACAGTGGTGCTATTTTTGAAAGCTTGCAATGATTTACTTTCTTGAATAATCCTTACAGCAGGATGGTGATCATTTATAAGAATGGAAATTCTGTAGCTAAGTTTATGAGTGCCGTAGTTTGTGCGTATTTTTTTCCTTATTATAACATATTTGCCGGGTGTTGTAGGTGTCTGTTTTCGTTAGATACTGATGACAAAAAGCAGTAGGATCGGAATGCATTTGCACGTAAGTGCCTAACGCTATCTTGTCAATTGTCACATTCCACAGTGTAAGAAATTGGTGTTTTCTAAACAATGAGGCCGTGTGGCTAAGGTATGGTGCATTATGTATTAGTCGCAAAAATTTCTTTTGTAATAAGTATATGTTTTCGATGCTTGTTTAAGGTGCTGTGACCCAGACAAGAAGACAATAGTGGAAACGCAAATGTACCAGCGAGTAGTATAGTTCTTTCTTTAGCCAGATAGGCAAAAGGTCTTCTGTTTTATACATGATACCAATGGACCTAGAGATACCAATGCGAACTTTCTCAATGTGAGGTGACCAGTCTGGATGTTCGTGAAATATGACACCAAGAAGTTTATGTGGTATTACACGTTCGATAGATTCATCGCGAAATTGGATAAGTATTTCTTGTTTTATACACTTGTTACGAGCGCGGAATAAAATGTGCTTTGTTTTTTTAGTGTTTAACTCTAGTTCATTACCGTGGAGCCACGTAGACAAATTTCCAGCCATACATTGGTTTCTACTTCGAGGACTTCGAGATCTTGTCCGCAGACGAATACATTGGTATCATCAACGTACAGTATTATTTCTGGTGTAGACGGCACGTTAATTATATCATTTATATAAAACAGAAATAACAGTGGTCCAAGGATTGATCCTTGCGGAACTCCCACTGTATCTGACCTAAGCTGGACTTTGCATTTGTAATATTCGTGTACTGGTGACGATTTAAGAGGTAATTCTTTAGTAATGTGAAAGCCATTCATCTAATGCCATATTTATACAAGTTGTATAGTGAAATATTGTGCCTAACGGAGTCGAATGCATTTTTAAAGTCTAGAAAAACACCTATTATATATATTTTTGCTCAAAATTGTGTATTGTGTATTATCTTGTCTAACTTTTATTAGCGCCATGTCACTAGATTTCTCTTTCTGGATATTTTTGCTCAAAATTGTGTATTTTGTATTATCTTGTCTTTAACTTTTATTAGCGCCATGTCACTAGATTTCTCTTTCTGGAATCCATATTGCTGCTCGGCGATGATATCGTTTCACTTGCAGAAGTTTAGTAGCCTGATGTTTGCAACTTTTTCGACTACTTTCGAGAGTATTGGTAGGACCGAACTTAGCCTATAATTTTTTATATCATTTCCATCCCCTCCCTTGTGTATGACGGAGACTTTAGCAATTTTTAATTTATCTGAAAATATTCCGGTACTCAAAATCAGGTTGCATAAATGCGTAAGTGGCTGACTAATCATGTTACTGATCGATTTTAAAGGTTGAACGATATTTCATCAGCATCACATGCACTGCTATATTTTAGGTTTTTGATTTCTGTGCAGATTTCTAATTCTGTAGTTGGAAAGATTAACATTGAGCTTTGGATGTTGGACGTGATATACGCTGTAAAATCACAGTTACTTGCCTGAGATTTATTAATTATTATTTTATTATTTTTAACACCTCAAAAGCCCCATTGAAGGGGTATTACATGAGGGTGTGGAACTTCAGCAGTAAATTTCTTCAATTGACGATCTGAATGACGATGAGTCGATCTGATCAACGATGGCGTTTGGCAGGTCATTCCAGTCCCTTGCTGTATGAGCGAAAAATGATGACATGCGCAGAAGTGCGGGCAGGGGGAGGGTAGACTGCCTTCCCGTGGTTTGTACGATTGGAGATGCGATGTGCGGGGCTGATAATGGAGTTGAGATATGAATGATGATAGAATTTATGAAACAGACACAGTCTGGAAATTTTTCGGCGGTTCGCTAAAGTTGTGAGTAGAGCATTGCGTTTTAGTTGAGTTACACTTACATGATAAGAATAGGTTGAGAAAATGAAACGAGCTGAGCAATTCTGTACAGATTCGAGAGTAGTGGAAAGGTTATTTTGATGAGGGTCCCAGATCGCGCATACATATTCTAATTTTGGGACGGATAAGTGTTAAGTAAGCAAGGGATTTCACTGATGGGGGTGGTAGTTGCAGGGTTCGTCGAAAGTAACCAAGGACGCGATTTGCCTCGTTAGTAATCTGAAATACATGAAAAGATCTATTTAGATCAGGTGTCAAATGGATGCCTAAATACTTGTAAGTTAATACTGAAGCGATTTCAGCATTCCCGATCAGATATCTTGAAGATGGTTGTGAATTACGTCGGTGGAATGATAGCAGAGATGTTTCTTTCACATTTAAAGACATTAGCCATGTATTACACCAGGTTAGTACGTGGTGAATGTCAGACTGAAGAAGCAAAATGTCATCGCTGTTAGTAATAGGCCGGTAGATAACGCAATCATCAGCGAATATGCGAATAGTAGAACATATGTTAGCAAGCAAATCGTTAATATAAATGAGAAAAAGGCGGGGGCCCAAGACGGTCCCTGAGGTACCCCAGTTATAACAGAGGCTTCAGGATATACTTGAAGCCCCTGATGTGAGAAAGTGCTCATTAAGTGTTTCGGCAAGCAACGCCCCTGTGTAAGGGAAACCATTTATAAAGAGTTCAGAGATGCCGTCTCTTTTGTTGTTGGACATTAGCTTGTTTACTGTATTCCATACTAGTTTAGGGTTGTTGCAGATATCAGTAAACCTATGTTCATGATAACTAGTCCTGGCTTTTTTAATATCAGAGCTTAACATATTGCGAATTCGTTTATATTCAGTCAAACAGTCCATATTTTTCGTTCTGATAAAAGCGGCAAATAGTCTGTGACGCTCTCTAATTCTTTTCAGAAGGCCGACATTTTTCCATGACTTTCTGGCTTTTATACACTTTTTGAATTCTACTGTAGGGAAGGCTTGATTGTAGATCTCGGAAACTGTTTTAATAAAGACGTCATATGCTGCAACGGGGTCAGACCGTTGAACATCTGCCCAACTTGTTCCTGCTATTAAGGTTCTAAATATTATGGCGTAGCTTCATTATTGATTCTCTATGCAATGGGTGCAGATGTTTTGGAATGACTCTGTGGTGCACAGTAGGGTTTAAAGAACATAAAAATAGGTAAATGGTCACTAATATCAGCTATTAGTGCACCTGCTTGCACATAATTCTTTTTGTAGCTTGTAAAACACACATCTAGTTAAGTATTTCAAATGGCTGTCACACTAGTTGGCATATCTATTACATTTTCACAACGAAAGAAAAATGTGAAGTATTATTTGCTAATTAAATCAAGCAATAAAATATCGATATTGAATTCCTCACAAAGAACTACAGGCAACTTAAACTGCATGCACTGCTCTAACATATCTTCAATAAGTGCTAAAAAATAGCCTGTGATCCAGAAGGCGGCCTGTATACAGCGGCAAAGCAAACGGAGGTCCTGTCAGTGCCGACGTGTACCAGACTTGCTGCGCTCCCCGCATGTAAGGGCGAAGAAATAAATATTCGTACCCAAGATCCTGATTGCTTGAGATAAGTTAGGCTCGCAGAATACCAATATCGGGGAAATAATTATTGAAGGCATATTGACACAAACTAAATATTCACGACCTCAGGCCCCTGGTGTTCCACTGGAAGATAGCGGCGGCTCTGGCTTCCTCATAAAAGGCGGGAAGTTGGCCACCCATTTTAGTTTAAAGTTCCTGAAGCGCTCGACCCAAGGAGTCCTGCACTAGTAAGACGCTTCGAGCAGTTGAGAATTGCGCAACATGTAGAAGAGGTCGAATGGCGTTTACCACCGTCCTTAAGGTCACGAAGGTTCGGCTGTCCTGCTCCGGGAGTCAGTCCGCAGCGGCTGGTGTCCTCAATGATGTGAGCTTACGCTGAGGAGCCTCAAGAGGACCTAATTGCGGAAGCACTGGCCAAGAATCCGACCCTGATGACATCTGGCCGCCATTTTCCATAGAGCACGAACGGTTCACACTAGAACTAGGTGGAACAGGAGAAGAAGGAGGTTGAGGAGGAAGTGGCAACAGCACGCCGGCGTAGCTGTCTTTGGCAGCAGCCTTTCTGGATTCCCTCTTGCGACGGGCACGTCTCGTGCGAACAAACGCTTTCCTGAAATCAAGAAATACTGCATCTGCATGTTATATTTTTGTCAATGGAGTCACGTATAAAGCGTTGAAATTCAACTAATTGTATGGTGCATGAGTGACCGTTGCAAAAACTGTGCTATGATGAAGTAAGAGTTAATGGATTAGAGGTATTTAAATGATTGACAGTATAATGTATGCTCAAAAATCTTGCAGGAAGCTGAAGTAATTTTCACCAGTTTATTGTCTCCTGATATAAAGATTGGATTAACAGCTGCAACGTTACAGTCCTATGGAGCCAACCTAGCCTCAAACGAGGCTTCAGGTATGTTAAGAGGCATAGCAGTGTCGTCAATAGAAAATGCTACAATGGTGTGCTGGAAATTAAATTCAGTTGGAAGGAACTACAGGATTTGGGCTTGGCTAATTCAAATTGGGATCCATTTCGCTACTATCAAGAAGAGCTACTGGACCCATTTTTATCTACCTGATGTTTGTACCGATCTCGCCCCGAAATAGCGCACGCTCGCCGAGCGGGCGGGCAGAGCCACAGCCATATTGGCGCACTCGTCTTGCCAGACGAGATGGCGCCTCGCAAGACCGCCCACAGATGAGCTCTTTTAAAGGGAACGTTGACGTGCTGCCGTCGATACGATGTAACACAGGGCGAGAGCGCCTACAACATATGCACAAGTAGATCATCTCTTGTAAGCAGTGGAAGCAAAAGTCCCTACAAGAGACACGGGTAGCTGACCGAAAATGGCTGCGCCTGCAATACCACCGAAGAATATGAGGCGAGGTTTGAAAGGAGGCTTGAAGTTAAGCGTAATCTAGTGCCATGCCAAATACCCACTACTAGGGTCGATGACAACATTGTGAAGCAATCCACGCAACACGAGTTCGTAGTGAGTATCATGACGGATTCCCTAGTACTTCGTAGACTTGCGCAGCGCAGCGGTAAATATTTTTAACCATCGAGTTGACTCTACTTTACGCCCAACACCGTCATGAGTTAAGAGCTCATGTTGATACGCGGTGCCCGAATTGGCAGGGCTCACAACACAAAAAGGTTGGCACTAATATCTGACCAGGATGACCCGCATTCGATGTGCGTGAGCACAATCATCGTGGCTCACAACAGCTGTCTGTTTCTTTCCCGTGTTTTTATCTCTTCTAGTTGCGCACGGCAGCCGAAGTTGGGTGACGGTGTTCGCCCCCTCCCGGCGCTGCCCGTACTCTGTGGAGCGGGATTATGCAGTGGGATCAGTACAAACAAGTATCAAGTGCGTCTCACTGGGATTCGCATTCTCCGTGCGTCGCACAGAAGACAAAGAAGGAAGGACAGCACAGGGCGCTTCTTGTTCTGTCTCTGCAGCTTCTTGTCGTCTGTGTGCTGCTCGAAGAATTCGAATGCTTGCCGACTTGCACCGCGTTCTGTCTCCAATTTATTTCTCAACAAGGCGAGGTTTTTCGAAAACCAGAATTAGCGTAAACGTCCTGTGGACTGATGGCAGTATTTATACACACATCTCGTCTCGCGAGCAGTTTCTTGAACCCAGAGTGCGCGAAGATTTCCTTTTTCTGGGAGCTTCTCGCACTCGGGCATGGAACACACCGCAGCGCAAACAGCTCAACAAAAATAAAAAATAGCCGTAGTTTCCCCTTCTTTGTCTGCCCAACAGAGATGTGTGGTTTAGAGAGGTCAAGCTTGGCAAATTGCCATAAATACAGGATTATTGGCAGCAGCAGCAGACATGAAAAGTTCAGGCCGCCGAGACCGGCCTTGCGCATCCGTCGAGCTCTCCTCGAAAGTGGTTTGTAAAGGCATAACTCACCTCGTCCACTCCGTTGACCGCTAGGAAGGTGTCCATCTGGCCAGCGCACGACATGTCTTCTGAGTCTTCCCCTGGAGAGCAAACAGAAGCCACTTAGTCTCAAGAAGAAGTGTGAATAGCTCGCTCTCACTGCCCTAGTGGCCCAGACATTTTCTACCGTTCAAGGAAGGAAATAAAGGCAGTCGCGTAATTCACTAATTTTCAATGATCAGATGCATAAGTCAGCAACTGAGAGACCGTCGTTGTCGGGGGAAAGAAGCCATGGCTCGCGCAGAAATTTAACGAGGACCGTTCAACCGCCACATTGCTCAGCATATAAATGAAAATCTGTCAAAAATGCGAGCAAAAGAGTTGGAACTGTGCGTGACCGATCACTGGTTAAATTATTCAGCCGTGCAGGTTCTCGATGCGTTTTCTTGCCGTAGCGTAAGTTCCTACAGGGCATTTTTAGGCGCTTTGAAAACATCACTCACGTTGTCTAAGTTGTGATATAGGCCAAGACAATATCGGTAATCAGACCACTGGCCTAGCGCATTTCGGGCAGAAGTTTTCTAGGAAATTCCCACCGACTTGAACCTTTTCATTTCTGAGCCGCTTTTTTACCTGCAAATAGTGTGGTGAGCGCAGGGAAACCCTATTAAAATATTGTCACGTAGTGCTGACGGCAGTCGAAGCAGCGATGATGACGGACGAAAGGGGCTTCTAAAAGAACTGTTTATTGGGCTGACTTGCACCCAAAATGGACTGAATCACTCGGCGGCGGCGAAGCGACAAGCGTGCTCGGCGGTCGTCGAACAGAATGCCGGCCGCTGTCGGCCGTGCTCAATTTAAAGCTGATAGCGAACTTTCGAGATAAAGAGCGCAAAGTTACTAGAACAGTCCGGAACAACGTAGAATCAGCTCTGCCTGGCTGCGATCAATCGAGATAAATCTAGTCGCGTCTTGCGTAGCAAACAAAGCGATAAAGTGATGTGGCGGCAGATTTGAAAAACGAACACACTGCAAATATTGGCGGCATTACTCCAATCTCAAAGAAGCAACGACCCGATGCATTAAAACAAATAATGGAACTAGTAAGGAAAAAAAACAGATCTTGCGAAAATAGGGCATGGAAAGGCAGCGGCCTTTAGCGCGCATATTACGGCTTCAGACGAACTACATGGACAACTTCTGGTCGTACGCGGCGACGCTGGGATGCAGTCATTGCGTCAGGGATGACTTCATAATCCAGTTCACCCAGCCGACGAAGAACCTTGTACGGGCCGAAATAGCGGCGCAAAAGCTTTTCACTCAATCCACGGCGGCGAATGGGCGTCCACACCCAGACTTGGTCTCCTGGCTTGCATTCCGCATTGCGTCTTTGTAGGTTGTAGCGTCTGGCGTCGGACCGCTGCTGATCTTTGATCCGTAATCGGGTAATCCCTCGACCTTCTTCTGCGTGTTGAAGGTAGGCGGCAACGTCGACTTTCTCTTCTTCTGTAACGTTGGGCAGCATGGCGTCTAGCGTGGTCGTGGCCTCCCTGCCATGGACGAGCCTAAAAGGCGTCCTCTGGGTGGTCTCCTGCACTGCGGTGTTGTAGGAGAAGACGACGTAAGGCAGGATGACATCCCAGGTTTTGTGTTCGGCATCGACATACATAGCGAACATATCGGCGATGGTTTTGTTCAGGCGCTCGGTCAGTCCGTTGGTCTGCGGATCGTATGCAGTTGTCCTCCGGTGGCTGGTTTGGCTGTAGCGCAGGATGGCTTGCGTTAGTTCCGCCGTGAATGCTGTTCCTCTGTCCGTAATGAGCACTTCGGGGGCGCCGTGTCGAAGAAGAATGCATTCCACGAAAAGTTTGGCGACTTCTGCTGCTGTTCCGTTCGGTAGGGCTTTCGCCTCGGCGTAGCGGGTCAGGTAGTCGGTCGCTATGATGATCCACTTATTTCCAGATATTGACGTTGGAAAAGGGCCAAGCAAGTCCATGCCAATCTGCTGAAAGGGCCTTGAGGGAGGTTCAATGGGGCTCAGAAATCCTGCTGGTCGTGTGGGAGGAGTCTTTCGTCGCTGACAATCTCGGCAAGTTTTCACATAGTGTGCGACATCGGCAGACAGTCGGGGCCAGTAATACTTCTCTTGAATGCGGCGGAGGGTGCGAGTAAACCCGAGATGTCCAGCTGTCGGCTCGTCGTGTGAAGCCTGTAGAACTCCTTCGCGGAGACAAGTAGGTACAACAAGGAGGTAGGCTGTTTTGTTCGCTGTAAAGTTCTTTTTTCACAAGGACCTCATTCTGCACACAGAAGGAAGACAGTCCTCGCTTGAATGAAGCGGGGGGTGAAGAAATCTTGCCTTCCAGGCACTCGATGAGGCCTTTTAGGACGGGGTCCGAGCGTTGCTGCTGAGCAAAAGAGCTGAGGCTGATGGGTCCCAGGAAGGCGTCCTCATCGTCGTCCGGCGGCGGTGCATCTACAGGGGCTCGTGAGAGGCAATCGGCGTCAGAGTGCTTGCGGCCGGACTTGTAAACGACGGTGACGTCAAACTCCTGGAGACGCAGACTCCATCGAGCGAGTCGGCCAGATGGGTCCTTCAAATTGGCAAGCCAGCAGAGCGCGTGGTGGTCGCTGACCACCTTGAACGGCCGTCCGTAGAGGTAGGGGCGTAATTTTGACGTAGCCCAGATGATGGCCAGCCACTCCTTCTCAGTTGTCGAATAGTTAGCCTAGGCCTTGGAAAGGGAACGGCTAGCGTATGTGATGACTTTCTCCAGCCTGTCGCTTTTTTGAACGAGGACGGCGCCTAGTCCCACGCTGCTTGCGTCGGTATGAACTTCAGTATCGGCGTTTTCATCAAAATGCGCAAGGATGGGTGGGGACTGTAATCGACGCTGAAGTTCCTTGAAGGCTTCTGCTTGCGGCGCTTCCCATTTAAATGGCACGTCTGCCTTCGTCAGTTGGGTCAGGGGCTCGTCGATGCGCTAACAGGTTTTCACAAATCGTCGGTAGTATGCGCACAGTCCGAGAAATCTGCGCACTGCTTTCTTATCGGCCGGCGGCGGAAACTGTTCAATAGCAACTGTTTTCTGCTGGTCTGGGCGTACTCCTTCCTTGCTAACGATGTGGCCTAGAAACAGCAGCTCTTCGTAAACAAAGTGGCATTTCTCTGCTTTCAAGTTTAGGCCAGACGACTTGATTGCGTCTAGTACTGTTCGAAGTCTTTTGAGGTGCTCTTCAAAGCTCGAGGCGAAGACAACGACCGCATCTAAATATACTAGACAAATTTGCCACTTCAGGCCTGCCAGCACTGTATCCATTACTTGCTGAAACGTCGCTGGTGCGGAACAGAGACCAAATGGCATCACCTTGAACTCAAACAGCCCATCCGGAGTGATGAATGCTGTCTTCTCGCGATCTCTTTCATCGACCTCAATTTGCCACTAGCCGCTCTTGAGGTCCATCGATGAGAAATATTTGGCGTTGCAGAGGCGGTCCAGTGTGTCGTCGATGCGGGGGAAGGGGTAGACGTCCTTCTTTGTTGTGTTGTTCAAGCGGCGGTAATCCACGCAGAGTCGAAGTGAGCCGTCTTTCTTTCTCACTAGAACAACCGGTGCCGGCCATGGGCTGTTTGAAGGCTGGATGACGTCGTCGCGAAGCATTTCTTCGACTTGGTCCCGGATGGCTTGTCGTTCTCGCGGTGACACACGGTAGGGGCTTTGACGGAGAGGTCGGACGTGTTGATCCGTTATAATGCGATGCTTGGCAGTTGGCGTCTGTCGCACCTTCGGCGATGTCGAAAAACACTCACTGTAGCTTTGAAGCAGATTGCGGATCTGGTCTTGTCTGTTCCTGTGCAGGGCTGGGTTGATGTCGAAAGTGGGCGAGTTCTCTTGGTCAGGCGAATCCTCTGCGGAGGGGTCGGAGAGGGCGAAGGAGACTCGTACGTCAGACATTTCGTCGAAGAAAGCAATCGTCGTTCCTCTGTTAATGTGCCGGTATTCTTCGCTGAAGTTAGTCAGCAGTACGTCGGCCTGGCCATTGCGCAAATGTGCGATGTTTCTTGCGATGCTGATTCTTCGGTCTAGGAGCAACTGCATGTTGCCCTCTATGATGGCTTCAGCGGTAATGGCTTTCGTGGCGCCTACGGTCAGGATAACGCTTGATCGGGGTGGGACGCTCACTTCTTCCTCTAGGACACTCAGGGCAACGTGAGGTTCCTGAGTTTTCATCGAAGCGATGGCTTCGTCCGTCGAAAGCGTGATCAGCTTGGAGGGCAGGTCAATGATCGCCTGATGCTCATTAAGGAAATCCGTACCCAAGATCACTTCGCGGGAGCACTGCGGTAGCACAACAAAGGTCGCACGATAGGTATGTCCTTTGACAGTCACTCGCGCTGTGCATCGTCCTGATGGCGTAATGAGGTGGCCCCCTGCGGTGCGAATTTGTGGGCCATCCCAAGCCGTTGTGACTTTTCTCAGCTGCGCAGCGAATGTTCCATTCATCACCGAGTAATCGGCTCTTGTGTCGACTAGAGCTGTAACTTTCCGGTCGTCGATAGTCACTTCTAAATCAGAGGTCCTGGCTCTTGCATTGCACGTCGCTGTTGGCATCGGCTCACGGCTTCGTCGCGTATGCGAGTCGCGGGTGGGGCGTGTGGTCGAAGCTCTTCTGGGTGGCGGCGTCGTTTTCAAGGCAGCCTGCGTCGTGGTCGGGGTTCTCATTGTGTGCGGCTTCGGTGCAGCGAGTGCCGGTTCTTCATGCGGCGTCGCGTGTGCAGCGTCTTCATGGGGCGTGGTCGGTGGAGGATCTTCGGCGTTTCGCTCTTGGGCAACCTCACCTCCAGAGGTTGCTGCATTCAGTTTTCCCTACGGGGGCTGGGAGACCTTCCTCGTACCGCGGCTGCGTAGCTGCGGCGTGGCGACGCAAAGCGCGAGGTTGACGGCGATGGTGAGCGTCAAAAGCGGTTCGGCGTGTACTCTTCTCGACGCAGGTACTCGTCGATTTCCTGCGGACGTTGCCCGAAGCGTGGTCGTGGGGCGTTAATGGCAAATCCTCGAAGACCAAAAGTCAGTACGGGCAGTGACAAAGATTATGGCCGGCCTCACCGCAATGGAAGCACAACGGCCGGTTGTCGGAAGTCCTCCAGGCGTCGCATTTCCTGGTGCTTGAGCGTCGGTCATAGGCTGGGCGGGAGGGGGCTGGGAGGCGGCGTTGTGGAACAAGTGGCTCATCTCGGGGAGGACGTGGGGGTTGTCGTTGGGGCTGGGCAGTCCTTACTGCAGCGGCGTAGGTCATGGCCTGGGGTTCCGTGGCCGTCGGGGTGCCAAGTGCCTGTTGCACTTCTTCCCGTACCACGTCCATGAGAGTCGCTGCTTGTGGCTGTGGGGAGGATGGCAGGAGTCGGCGTAGCTCCTCTCGGACGATTTCGCGGATAACTTCCCGCAAGCTGTCGCTGGTGGTGGCCGGCGTGTCCGAACGGATTGCACAGGCAGAGGAAGGACGATTGTACTGCCGAGCTCGGACGTCGAGGGTCTTCTCAATCGTGCAGGCTTCTTGCATGAATTCCTCGACTGTTTTTGTGGCTGGCGGACGAGGCCGCCAAAGAGTTGTTCTTTTACGCCGCGCATTAAAATGTGAACTTTCTTTTCCTCGGTCATCCCGGGGTCGGCGCGGCGAAATAGGCGCTTCATCTCCTGGACGTAACCGCAGGCGGGCTCATTCGGAAGCTGGATCCTGGACTCGAGGAGTCGTTCGGCTCTTTCTTTCCTCACGACACTGGTGAATACCTTCAATAGTTCTCTCTTGAATAGCTCCCATGTCGTAAGGGACGACTCGTAGTTTTCGTACCGCGTTCGTGCGGAGCCATCCAATGAAAAGAGCACGTGTCCAATTTTTGCCGCATCATCCCACTTGTTGAATGACGCCAAGCGCTCAAATTGATCCAACCATTCTTCAGGGTCTTCGCCTAGGGATCCATTGAAAGTTGGCGGCACCCGTGGCTGCTGCAGTATGATCGGTGTCGACATCTTCGGCGAGGTTGTGGTGCTCGTAGCCGCGTCATTTCGCTGTCTTGTGCGGTCCGGCAGTTTCCCGAACTCAGGCTCCTCTCCCTGGACACGTCGGCTGGCTCGCTGAGCTGTTGGCTCGTCCTCGGGTGCAAAGCGCTCAGGGCTGGCTTCACGACTTGAAGGGGGCGTCCGGAACATAGAAGGCAACCCCGCACCTCCACCAGATGTCACGTAGTGGTGACGGCAGTCGAGGCAGCGATGAAGACGGACGAAAGGGTCTTCTAAAAGAACAGTTTATTGGGCTGACTTGCACCCAAAATGGACTGCATCACTCGGCGGCGGCGAAGCGACAAGCGTGCTCGGCGGTCGTCGAACAGAATGCCGGCCGCTGTCGGCTGTGCTCAACTTAAAGCTGATAGCGAACTTTCAAGATAAAGAGCGCAAAGTTACTAGAACAGTCCGAAACAACGTAGAATCAGCTCTGCCTGGCTGCGATCAATCGAGATAAATCTAGTCGCGTCTTGCGTAGCAACAAATGGATAAAGTGATATGGCGGCAGATTTGAAAAACGAACACACTGAAAATATTCGCGGCAATATAGTCGAATTAGATGCAACTACATTACAACAACGAACAAAACATGTAAAAACTCAGAAATAAAGCCGCGACTGACACCAGTCAAGTACATATTCCACAAAACAAGAAATTGATTATAATTACAATTACTTCATCCGAAACGTACCTGATTTAACTAGCTCACCTACAGCGCAAATATACACGGACGAGTATGAGCTAGCGCGGTTTGCTTGATACCTACTTGGTTTCAGTATCTGCTTTGGTAATGTAACCCCAGGTTGTTTTGTATGTATTTTCGGCATTTTCAACGTTTCTAGCGTTGGGCAAAGCGGTGAGCTTCACAGTCCTTTGCGCTCTGAAGGCGACAAAGTTAAAGCTCACTAAACATAACTTTCCGGTGTGCAGTCGAGGGGAAACGGCAAATGTGAAGAACGGGATCATCGGGTATTGAAATGCAGGAAATTATACGCCTCTTTATGGACCTCATTTTTGAAAAAGTAATATCAATATCATCATCAGCCTGACAACGTCAACTGCAGCACAGTGGCCTTTCCCGTACCTCTCCAATTCGCGCTGTCCTCTGCCAGCCGCGGTCATCTTATCCTGGCAAACTTCTTAATCTCATCCGCCCACCTAACCTTCTGCCGCCCCATGCTACGCTTACTTTCTCCTGGAATCCACGCCGCTACCCTTAAGGACCAGCGATTATCATGGTGTCGCATTACATTCCCTGCTCAAGCCCATTTCTTCCTCTTGATTTCGGCTTGGATATCATTAACTTGTGTTTGTTCTCTGATCCAGAATGCCCTCTTGCTGTCTCTTAATGTTAAACTTCTAATTTTCCTTTCATATCTCGCAGCGATGTCCTTAACTTGAAATTAACCTTTTCGTTATCCTCCACGTTTCTGCCCAATTGGTGAGTACCGGAAAGATACGGCTGTTGTGTACTTTTCTCTTGACGAATTTTGGTAAAACTGCAATTCATGATCTGAGAGAACCTACCAAATGCGCTCCACCCCATTCTTATTGCTCTAAATATTTCGCTCTCCTGGTCCGGATCTGCGGCCACTGCCTGCCCTAAATAGATGTCTTCTCGAACAACTTCCAGAGCCTCGTTACCAGTTTTGCACTGCGGTTCCCTTGCGAAACTCTTGACCACTACTTTGGGCTTCTGCATATTAACTCTTGGGCCCACCGTTCTGCTCTCCCTATCTCAGTTATTGATCATCATCTTTCTCAATTCATCCCCTGAGGGACTTCGCAAGGCTATGACATCAGCGAATCGCCGATTACTTAAGCGTTCTTCATTAACTTCTATCATTCTATCATAAACTCTTCCTAATTCAAGCCTCGGAAATACTATTGCAAATAGCCGGTAAATTGCATTGGCTAGATCTTGTCTTTCTGCCTGACGCCCTTCCTTATTAGAATTTTATTGCGACTTTATGCAGTACTATGGTGGGCGTGCAGCAGCTATAGATATGTACCAGTATTTTTACACAGGACCTTGATTCCGCAATGTCTGCATGACCGCTAAGGTTTAGAATGAGTCAAATCTGTTCTTGTAATAAATGAAAGCTGTACATACGCTCTCGGCCGTGCTCAATCTAAGGCTGATAGCGAACTTTCGAGGCGCGGCGTGCAAACTTGTTACAACGTTCTGGAAAAACGTATAATCGGCTCCGCCTGGCCCCGATCTACCAAGAGAAATCTGGTCGCATCTTGCATCAAAAAGCAAGAAAGTGGCGTGCCGGAAGCTTTCAAGAATGAAAGAACAAACACTACAGATACTCGCGACATTACTCCCCTCTCAAAGAAGCATCGACTCGATGCTTTAAAGCAAATAAGGCGGCTAGAAACAAATAACCTAGATTGTGCAAAAAAAAAAAACACCGATAGTGGAAACAAAGTGCGGAAGCATTGGGCTTGAAACGAACGACATGGAAAGCTTCTCGTCGTACGCGGCATGTCTGGGATGCAATCATCTCTTCAGTGACGACTTCATAGTCCAGTTCATCCAGCGGACGAAGAACCTTGCATGGGCCGACATAGCAGCGCAAAAGCTTTTCGCTGAATCCATGGCGGCGAATGGCCGTCCAACTCTAGACTGGGTCTTCTGACTTGTATCCAGGATTGCGTTTTCGCACGTTGTAGCGTCTGGCGTAAGCTCGCTGCTGGTCTTCAATGCGTAATCGCGCAAGATCTCGGGCTTTTCCTGCGCGCTGAAGGCAGGCGGCGACGTCAACGATATCTTCTTTGGTAACGTTGGGCAGCATGGCGTCTAACTTGGTTGTGGCCTCCCTGCCATGCACGAGCCTAAAAGGCGTCTTCTGGGTGGTCTCCTGCTCTGCGGTGTTGCAGGTGAAAACGATGTAAGGCAGGATGACGTCCCAGGTCCTGTGTTTGGTATCGACGTACATGGCGAACGTGTCAGCGATGGTTGTGTTCAGGCGTTCTGTCAGTCCGTTGGTCTGCGCATGGTACGCAGTTGTCCTCCGGTGACTTGTTTGGCTGTTACACTGAATGGCTTGCGTCCGTTTTGCCGTGAACGTTGTTCAGCTGTCCGTGATGAGGACATCGAGGACGCCGTCTTACAGAATAATGCACACCTCGAAAAACTTCGCGACTTCAGCCGCTCTTCTGTTTTGCCTCGGCTTAGCAGGTGAGGTAGTCGGTCCCTATGATGATCCACTTATTTCCAGACGTTCGCTTCAGGAAAGGGTCAAGCAGTTTCATGCCGATGTGCTGGAAGGGTCCTGAGGGGGGTTGATTAAAGTGCAGAAATCCTGCTGGTCGGGCGGGAAGGGTCTTTCGTCGCTTACAATCACGGCAGGTTTTCACATCATGTGTGACGTGGGCAGATAGTAGAGGCAGTAATACTTGTTCTGATTTCGGCAGAGGGTGCGAGAAAATTGGAGATGTCCCGCTGTCGGCTAGTCGTTTGAAGCCTGAAGAACGTTTTCGCGTTGACTTGCAGGTACAACAATGAGGTAGGTTGTTTTGTTCGCTGCAAAGTTCTTCAAGACGGCATCATTCTGCAGAAAAAAGGACGACAGTCCTCGCTTGAACGAGGCGGGGGTGAAGAAACCTCGCCCTCCGAGTACTCGATGGGGAGTTTTATGTCGGGGTCGGCGCGTTGGTGCTGTGCAAAGGAGCTGTAGCTGATGTTTTCCAGGAAGGCGTTCTTATCGTCGTCTTGCGGCGGTGCATCTACAGGGGCTCGTGAAAGGCAATCGGTGTCAGAGTGCTTGCGTCCGGACTTGTAAATGACGTTGACGTCAAACTCCTGGAGGCGCAGGCTCCATCGAGCGGGGCAGCAGAAGGGATCCTTCAAACTGGCAAGCCAGCACAATGCGTGGTGATCGCTGACCGTCTTGAACTGTCGTCCACACAGGTACGGGCGGAATTCCGACATAGCCCAGATGATGGAAAGGCACTCCTTCTCAGTGGTTAAATAGTTAGCCTCTGTCTCGAAAAGAGAACAGCAATCGTATGCGATGACTTTCTCCAGCCCATCGTTTATCTGAACAATGACGGCGCCTAGGCCTACGCTGCTTGCGCTGGTATGAACTTCATTATTGAATTTTTCATTAAAATGCGCGAGGATCGTAGGGGAATGTAAACGATGCTTATGTTCCTTGAAGGCTTCTGCTTGTGGCGCCTCTCATTTAAATTTCATGTCTTCCTTGGTCAGTTGGGTAAAAAGCTCGGTGATGCGCGAGAAGGTTTTTACAAATCACCTGTAATACACACACAGTCCGAGAAATCTGCTCACAGCTTTCTTATCGGCCGGAGTTTGAAACAGTGCGAGAGCAGCTGCTTTCTACGTGTTTGGGCGCACTCCCTCCTTGCTAACGATGTGGCCTGGAAACAGCAGATCTTCATAGGCAAAGGGGCAGTGCTCTCCTTGCAAGGTTAGGCCTGACGACTTGATTGCCTCTAGTACTGTTGGAAGCCTTTTTAGATGGCCTTCAGAGTTCGAGGCGAAGACAACGATGTCAACTATACGTACTAGACAAATTGGCCACTTGAGGCCCACCCATCACATCCACCAGATGTCAAGAAGTGGTGACTGCAATTCGGAGAGGATGAGGACAGTGAAAATGGCATCTAAACAAAACTCTTTATTTGGGCTGACCTGCGCCCACAATGGATTGAATAACTCAGCGGCGGCGTAGCAACAAGCGTGCTCGGCGGTTGTCAAACTGATGTTAGTGCTGCTCCAAGCTTCTGGTACGCATGAGGTCATAAGGAATTGCGTACAAAGGGTGGCTAGCTTTTCTAGCACAATCTACCTTCCGTCCTTCAGCAGATCTTCTGTTACCTGATCCTCATCAGCTGCGTTCCCATTTTGCTTTGCTCCTAAGGCTTTCTTTAGTTCCTCTTTCGTTACTGGCGGGATGTCCCATTGCTGCGCGCTTCTGGTTCGCTCATTAACGCCTTGATTGCATTAGCTGGTGTATAGGTTTGTGTAGAACTCGTTGGCTATTTGAACTATGATATCCATATTGCTAATGACATTGCGCTGTTTGTCTTCTAATGCATACATTTGATTTTTTTCTTATCTTCTTCTTCACGCCTTCTAAGGTACCTACATTTATTAGAGCATGCTTGTTTTCTCTTACTAAACTTGGTTATGTCGGTTACCTGAAGCTTAATGAATAGCTTTCATAGCTCTGTCAGTTCTTATTCTGTCTTTGGGGTTGGAGGATTTCATCTTTCGGTGTTTCTTAATTAGATATTTTGTTTCCTGTTTGCCGGTATCTTGTCTATCCATCCTACCTTATACTCCTGGTGCGCACTCCATACTGATATCTGCGAGATTGTCGTTCATTGCTTGAATATTTATATTGTCTTCCTGAATTAAAGCCGATTGCCTGTTCTGCAGCAATATCTTGATTTTGTCTACTTTCTCCCTCACCTCTAACACCTCATTGGGCTTCCGCTTCACCAGTTTTTTTCGTTTCCTCGCGGCTAATTCGAGAACTCACCACGTTGTATTCGCGACAGCGCACCTTTCCGAGGACCTCGACATCCTGCACGATGCGAATGTGAGCACACAATATGAAATTTTATTTCATTTTTAGTCTCACCATTTGGGCTCTTCTACGACCACTTCCTGTTTTCCCGTTTGTGAAAGAAAGTATTCATGATCCTCAAGTTATTCCTCTCTGCGAACTCTGGGAATTACCGCTCCCTGCTATTTCTAGAGCTTATGCCATAGTTGCTTACTGGCTGGCCCCAGCCTGTTTCTTGCCTACACTGGCATGGAGCTGCTGATGAGTACGGTGGACTGTGTTTTTCTTTCCTCATTGCCGACTCCACGCCCTCAAAGAAGCTAAGATCTGCTCGTCACAGCTAGATGTGGGCGCGTAATGCTGGGCCACCTTAAGTTTGTACCTCTTATTAAGCCTGTGTTACGATAGCTTCCACCCTCTCGTTACTCGTCTAGAATGGAATGTTTCTATTTTTTACATTAATTTGTGGCGCTGACCAAGGGTATATTATATAATAGTGCCACTATTTTATTGCCGAAAGATAATTGATTTCAAAGAAGAAAAGAAATGCCGCGGGTGTGATCCGAACCCCCAACCTCCGAATTTCGCGACCAGTGCTAAATTTGAAGTTCCTGCTTTCTGATCCCACTGGCGGTATGTGACTGCCTGACGAGCCCTTCATTTTTTGTTTCCCTGCATGCTCAATTTCTCTGTGCGCACGCTACAAATAGGATTTCCATTTGTTTCCCTTTACTCTGCAAGCAGCGCTCGCATGTAGGGGAGGATATTGCACAAAGCGAGCAATGTGAGAGCGGTAAACTGTGAGGCGAGGAGAAGACGACGCTGGTAGCAAGCGGCGAGGAAGATAAAAAGGCAAAGCGCCGCTTTACGGTGCCGCTTTCAGTAGATGCGGAAGGCGCAACTTAGCATTGACCTTGCATTATGCAGCGAGGAAGTGATCAATGCAGTTAATTGTATCAGATGACGTGTACATATTCAGTCATAAGGTGGTGACGGTGAGTCAAAATCTTCTGCCGGAAATATCAATTCAGTGACTGGTACGCGTAAACATATAAATAAACTTACAGCGGTGGAGGCGGGCCACCACTTTCCCGCAGAAACGACCGCGGCAGTCATTCGGGTAAGTCAGCCATCATAATACTGTGGCAGGTTCACGTGAGCCAGTCAAAGGCAAGACGTACTGAATAAATGCCAAGTTCTAGCACTTGGAGGCGACTTAACTGGAGAAGCCCAAACGCAAAAGTATCAGATGGAAAAACCTAATTCGCAACAAATGATCAAGACTAAATCTTCATTGATTTCTCTGCCTCGTCGCATTAGGCTGTCAGATCGTTTTGCTAATGGTATTTTTTAGCTATCTCTCCTTAAGTCAGCCCGCCGTAATAATTTAACTCAAATACCACTTTAAAGTAACAAACGAGAAACAGGAAGAAACATTAGAAACAGCAATAATTATGGTCCGCATAAGTCAACGCATTTTAAAGAACCCTCTGCTGCTGATGCACCCCACCACCCAACAACACAAAAAAAAAGAATTCTAAAGAGAGATTTTAACATATAATAGCTGCAGTATGTTTTCTTCCGCAGTATACTTCTGCACACTACAGAAATCTTGTACAGACACAAGAATAACCAGTGAAAAAACGCGGCGTTAGTAGGTGTCGGATACACTTCTGCGGAGCCTATCGGCTCAGGAAGCGCGTGCTATTGATTAGGTCACAAGTGTCTTTTCTGTATATGTCAGGGTGTAAAGTGAACGATGAGTGCACAAGTAGAGAGGCATGGCTGCATTGTTGAGAGTTTCTCGCCGAGTGGAAGCTTCTGTCTCGTGTGCTACTTCGCATGCGCAGACTTGTTGCTGTTACGGGCGAGATGCGCTGTAAGTTCAACTGAGTCCTCCCGCTCGAAGGTGTCATTGCACAGTCTAATGGCCGCGGTGGATAGGAATTCTTTGCATCCGCAGCAAAAGGAAGCACCCACACTCTTTAAAATCGGCTGACTGATGCGGACCATAATTATTTCTCTGCGTAATTTTCTTCCTGTTTGTCGGAGTAATTATCTTCCTGTTTGTCGTTGATGACGTTAAAGTAGAATTTAGTTAAAATAATGCACGCCGCGGTGGCGCAGTGGTTAGGGCGCTCGGATACTGATCTGGAGCTCCCGGGTTCGAACCCGACCACGGCGGCGGCGTTTTTATGGAGGCAAAATGCTAAGGCGCCCATGTGCAGTGCGTTAAAGATCCCCAGGTGGTCGAAATTATTCCGGAGCCCTCCTCTACGGCACGTCTCTCTTCCTTTCTTCTTTCACTCCCTCCTTTATCCCTTCTCTACAGCGCGGTTCAGGTGTCCCACGATATATGAGACAGATACTGCGCCATTTACTTTCCCCAAAAACCAATTATTGTTACTATTAAATTTTTTCGGCTGGCTGACATAAGCATATACAGCGGAAAAGAAATATTAGCAGAACGATCGACAGTCTGATGCGACGTGCCTGCGAAAGCAGTGGAGATTTATTCTTGATCTTTCTAGGATTCAAGGTATTCCAGATGATATTTTTGCGATATAAATGGCGCGCAGCCAGACTACGAGCTAAGAGCGGCTTAGATGGGGTGCGACAGAAGAATATTGTCAAAGACTAGAATACGACAAAGTGGGCAGTGGCGCGGCACATCGCGCTCGCGCTAGGCCCACCGACATTAAATCAGTCGATCGCCATCTGTCATGTAGTCCTGTCTCCACCGGATTGCCGTCACCTAACAGTATCAAGCGATTACCATCTTACGACTCAGCCACGCAAGTTCTCGCAGGCACTTTCGAGGACGATTGCTTTGTCAGAGAGTTCTTTTGATGTGAACTTCGGTTTCATATGAATCTGCGGAATGTGCCTTACAGTGCGTGATGCGCCTTCGTCCCAAAGACGAACCTTTGAATTTTTTACTACCCTCAGCTATCTGACAGTCTCTGCCAGAATTTCAACGGTCTGCCATTTCTGCTAATAACTGTTTCCGGTAGCCCGACTATACAAGAGACCATGGCTAAAGAATGCAGCGCGAAAAGACGAGGACAAACGAAGAAGTGGTCAGGACAGCACCAGTCCTGCTCACTTCTTCCGCACAAGTGCGAACCTCTTCTGGGCAGAACGACGGTTCTTCTTAAATCGAAGGCCAAGACCACAAGAGATTTGTGGGAAGCATTTTGCATGGCTTCAGTAAAGTACGGTGGCGGGTACCTTAGCGACCCGTCTGTGGTTTTAACAAAAAAATAAAATTGTTTTCAGCCGGTTAGTCGTAAAATTCATGACTTGCGAGGGTAGTTCTTATCTCGCTTGGTTTATGATTGCTTAGCTATCTCAGCTGGTTTTAACGCTTTTATGTTTGTGTGTCCCATGATTAGATGTGTATAAAATGCGCCATCTTGAAAATAAACTCATTTGAAAGTTGCGCTCGTGTCTCATGGTCTTCTTAAGTGGTGTTGTCCCCTTGTCTAGTATCTAGGGCTCGCTAGTCTCTGTAAGCCCGAATAGCCACTTTAGTTTATACAAGCGACTTTTCCTTGCTGGACTCCATTACAGAACGGTAGGTATGCTCCAGACTTTCCTTCTTGAAGACAAGACAATGCAACATTGCCAGAGCAATCTCGGTATCCTGGTATAAATTGCCGCATACATCGTCTCTCAATTACATCAATACAGGGTCTTTCTATAAGTTAGCGAGGTTGCGAATTCGAAGCAGCGTGGCCAAAATATGCGTGTCAGTGTGAGAATGCTGCAACTCTGTAAAGGAGAATTCATGTTCATTGCTAATGCGTAATCATTGAGGGGGGGTGGGGGGGGGGAGGCTGCCGCCGCTTGTCAGGGTTGCAACCAGTGGCAGGTTTGCAACCTGCCCACTGGGATACAAACTTTGAATACTGCCTCCGATGTAAGAAAGTTTAGCATGAGACCTCTGAAACAATGAAATTTCGTGTGCTAACCTCTAATATAACGAACCGAAATATGCTATCGCGGGTGTAATGAACTTTGGTCTCTGGACCTCGCATGTAATTAACATAGTGTCTTGACCTCGGATATAACGAACCTGAGAGTACCACTGCGGATCTTACGAACTTAAGTGTGTCAACCTCAGAAATAACGAACATGCGGCTGCTAATGCATTCAAACGATCCAGCGAGGATCGCCTGAGGGCCTTTTTTTCAAGATAGCTTGAAAGTGAAAGATTGTCACGCTCATCATTTTTTGTCTAGGGCGTATCGCTTCCAGTTCTGAATTGTCCGCTAGTGTCCTTCGAAACTCGCACTTTACAGTGCCTCAATGCTGCATGTCATGTGATTCACATGGAGCATGGATGTAATTTGATGTTTTGCTCTAGTTTCTGGCGAGTGAGAGACTCGATATTTATTGGCGTGGCAAGGGTGGAATAAATGCTTAATAGTAAGCTAGAGCTTCTGGCGTGGTCTTTTTTTTTTGTTTGCCTTTGTCCTTCATGTTAGCTCTAAGCAGTTTTTTCAGAAGTAGCTGCGCGTCGCGCCGTTCGAATTGAAAATTAAAAAAACAGCTGGCATCGATAATTAAAGAAAAAATTACAGGCATCACAATCATAAGCGATTAAAAAACAGCGATAGGAAACTTTCAACAAGGCAGAATCTTTTCGAAGGCAAAAAAGCTTTCGGTATAATAATAAAGACGACCGAATAATTCAACTAATACGGGCGCCAGCCCACTCCAACTTCCACGGTAACAAGGGAGCTCACGAGCTTGCCCGCGGTCTCACTTTCCGGGCGGGCTCGAGCCCTCAGTATACCCTCGGTGGAGGAAGATTAATGAGCTATTGGGAAATGGCGCAGCACTATTGGCTCGGCAGGGTAGAATGCTTGCCGGCGGATAAGAAATTAAATAAGGGTCAAAAACACGCCTGGAGGCGCTTACCAACGAGGAAACATCCGAACCCGGCTAGCCTTAGCCAGTGGTGGGACACAAAAGAACAGTACACGATAAAACAGCATTCGTCAAAACAGCGCACACAAAACAGCACAGGGAAAAGCCGGCACAGCTACAGAACGGTCAAAGAAAATAACAACATGACAACAAAACAGCGCAGGGAAAAACAGCATGCGACGAAACAGTCTGCCAGACAAAACGGCACAGCCACAAAACAACAAACAAAAAAAAAAGCATGACAACAGAAGAGCGCGGAGAAAAACAGTACGACGACCAAACAGTACCTCGAAGAACGGTGCAGCTTCTGGAGGCGTGAACTATCATAGCCATTACCGCGAACGGTAAATCAAAACACATGCGGCCGCGACCTTCGCAGTTAGCGAGCGCTTGTTTCCCTGGTTCATTAAAAAACAGGGCAGGCTCATTGAGTGAGTAACAGCGTTGCTTTATTTATTTATTTGTGACGCTAAAGTTGCCACACGGGACAACTTCGGGCACTGATGGGTAACAGTGTTCCGTGGTGTCATTTAGCAGAAGTAGTGGTTAAGTAGTCCTTGCTTGCTTGGCTTCAGTGATCTAGTTTTTTATTTATCATATTGCAACGAATAAACTTCGTAAAGACGACGTGAAGGAAGTGTCCGGTGTATGGGCGCGATCCGCTCGGTGTTCGCTGTGATATGTGTCCTGTGCTCCGGTCGTCCTTGTTCATGCGTAGACTTCGCCTCACGTTACATCTTCGGTGGAGGTGCCGGCTAGACGATCTTCACACCACGCAGCTTCTAAGCGGTCGTCAGGCCAGGCCTGCTGCCATTATGGCCCCACCCGGCGAATTACGAACCTCTCCTACTGCTCCCTTTGTGGTCATGGCTGCTCCCCGTGACCCCGGTACCTTTTCTGGGAATGACGGCACCGATGTCGACGACTGGCTCAGCCTCTATGATCGAGTGATCACCTATAACCGGTGGGATCCCACCGTGATGCTAGCGAATGCTATCTTCTATCTTATTGGCATGGCGCAGGTCTGGTACGAAACTCAAGAAGACTAACTGACAAGCTGGGACACTCTTAAAGAAAAGCTCCCTACTTTGTTTTCCAGACCCGATGACCGTGAGCTCTCTGCGAGAAACCAGCTCGCGTCGCGCACCCAGTCGTCAACAGAAAGTTATGTCGCATACATTCAAGATGTGTTGGCGTTTTGCCACAAAGTTGATGCCGCCATGACCGAGTCTGACAAGGTGGGTTATGTTCTGAAAGGAATTGGAGATGGTGCTTTTAATTTGTTTGCAAAGACTGTACTGCCATGGACACCATCATAAAAGAATGCCGTCGCTTCCAGTATGTTAAAAGCCGCCGAATTCTACAGCAGTTCTCTCGGCTCCCTAATACGGCCGCCACATCTTCCTGTGAGGAACAGCGATTACTGTCCCGCGCGTCCTCCGATCATGTCACCGTCGCCGAAACTGTCACCCGGATTGTTCGCTGTGAAGTGGAAGCCTTTGCCTCTTTCGTTCCACTGACACCATCTCGCCCCGTTTCCGATGGCGACTATCTCGTTACGCCCAATCTTGACCTCCTGCTGACACGTAACGTTGCTCTACCTCATACCATCGCCACCGTCCAAGCCAACACCCTCTCTCTGCCTTTCCTCAAGTTCGGCGTTTCTTCTCAGGTGCTCCCGTCCGGCTTCTTCGTGGCTACGCTGTCTCCTCTCGCTCCTTGCCACGTCTCTAGGTTGGACGCCACCCCTGTTCAAGACACCGCCGCCCCGCGCCGGCTGTCTCCACTGTCGACAGGCGCCTTAACGGCCATGATGACCACCGACCTCCTTTTCGACTCAACTGCCCAGCTACGTACCCTTCTCGAATCTTTTTTGGATATTTCTGATGTGAACAACACCGCGTTATGTCAAACTCTCGCAGTCAGGCAACGCATTGAAACCGGCGATGCCGCTCCCATCCGCCGCCGCCCCTACCGGGTTTCTCACGCCGAGCGTCAGTTTATCAATGCCGAAGATCCTAAAATAATCGGGAAAAATTTTATCGAACCCTCCCACAGTCCCTGGGCCTCACCCGTCGTACTTGTTACGAAAAAAGATGGCTCCTGGAGTTTTTGCATTGATTGTCGCCACTTGAATAAAATCACAAAAAAAGACGTGTACTCCCTGCTACGCATCGATGACGCCCTTGACTGCCTCCATGGTGCCAATTTCTTCTCATCTATCGACCTTCGCTCCGGCTACTAGCAAATTGCTGTAGATGGCCAGGACCGTGAAAAGACCGCATTTGTGACCCCTGATGGCCTTTAACAATTTAAAGTTATGCCTTTCGGATTATGCAACGCGGCAGCCACATTCCGACGCATGATTAATGCCCTTTTGTAAGGCTTTAAGTGGTCCACCTGCCCGTGCAGTCTTGACGACGTCGTTGCCTTTTCGCCTACATTTTCCTGTCACCTCACTGACCTTTCCCAGATCTTTTCCCTCTCTCGTCATGCCGGCCTGCAGCTCAACTCATTAAGTGCCGTTTCGCGCGCCGTCAGCTCACCATCTTGCGTCATGTCATCGACAACATGGGGGTGCACCCTGACCCTGATAAGATCCGAGCTGTCATAGACTTTCCCCAGCCACGTTCTTGTAACGACGTCCGAAGCTTCTTAGGGCAGTGCTCCTACTTTTGTCGATTCGTTGAAGGCTTCGCCAACATCGCACGCCCCCTCACCGACCTCCTGAAAGAATACGCCACCTTCATCTGCGGACGCGACCTAGCACAAGCGTTTTCCAGCCCGATAATGAATCTTACTACCACGCCAGTCCTGGCACACATCGATGTGACTGCTCCCACTGGAGTCCGCACTGACGCCCGTGGCTACGGCATCGGCGCTGTCCTCTGTCAGAGGCAGTCCGGACAGCACCGTGTCATCGCCTACGCCAGCCGCCTCCTCTCTGCCCCGGAGCGGAATTACTCAATTACCGAACGTGAGTGCTAAGCCTTTGTCTGGGCTGTTGGGAAATTCGGCCCATATTTATAAGGCTGCCTCTTTACAGTTGTCACTGCCCACCATGCGTTTTCCTGGCTATCTTCCTTGAAAGACCCTTAAGACGGCTTGGTTGTTGGGCATTGAGCCTGCAGCAGTACGATTACTCTGTGCTCTACAAGTCTGGTCGCTTGCACGCCGATGCCGACTGCCTTTCTCGTTACCCTGTTGACCCGTGTGGCAATCCTGGCACTGACAGTGAGGATGCTCTGTGCTCGCTTTCTGCCCTCGCCAACATGACCGAAGAGCAGCGCCAAGATGCCCAGTCGCGCTCAAATATCGACCGCCTCCCCACCGCCCCATTCGACCCTTCGATGCACCGCTTTGTGCTCCGTGATAGAGTTTTATACCGCAGGAGAATTAACCAAGCTGACCCAGACCTCCTCCTCGTTGTGCCCACACACCTTCGCACTGCTGTCCTCCAAGAGCTGCATGATCTCCCCACTGCTGGCCACTTGGGTGTCTCCCGTATTTACGACCTCGTGCGCCGTCAATTCTTTTGGCCCCGCCTCTACCGCTGTGTACGCCGATATGTTGCTGCCTGCGACGAGTGCCAGCGCCGGAAACGCCCCACCAATATGTCAGCCGGTCTGCTTCAGCCCATTGCCTTCCCCCTCAAACCATTACATCGCGCCGGCTTAGACCTTTTCGGAACGTTTCCGGAATCCACTTCCGGAAACAAATAGGCGGCTGTTGCCACAGCCTATGCTACTCGTTATGCGATCACGCGGGCGCTCCCCACAAGTGCTGCTACTGATTTTGCTGATTTTCTTTTGACCGACCTCATCTTACATCATGGTGCTCCCCGTCAACTTCTTACCGACCGAGGCCGATGCTTTCTCTCCAGAGTAGTCGCTGACATTCTTTGGTCATGCTCTACAAAACATAAGCTCACCACCGCCTACCACCCGCAGACAAGCGGCCTCACAGAACGCCTCAACCGCACTTTCACCGATATCCTGGCTATGTACGTTTCTCCGACCATCGCGACGGGGATATCGCTCTCCCCTACGGGACTTTCACCTACACCTCCTCCCGCCATGATAATGCCGGTTACTCCCCTTTTTATATTTTGTACGGCCGCGAGCCTCTCCTACCTCTGGACACGCTGCCTCTCACTTCTACTGCCCCGCCATCTGCATACGCCCACGGCGCCATTGCTCGCGCTGACCACGCCCGCCAACTCACACGCTCCCGGCTACTCGTTTCCCAGACCTCTCAGCAGGAATTCTACAACCGCTGTCACCGTGTGGCCTCCTTCTGCCCTGGCTCCCTCGTCCTGCTGTGGTCGCCATCTCACCACGTGGGGCTCTCTGAAAAACTTCTGTCCTGATATATCCACCTGTGCAGTGTACTGCGCCAAATCACCGCAGTAACCTACGAGATCACTCCGGCCTTCCCTGGTGCCACGTTCTCTCAACAGCAGACTTATATTGTGCACGTTTCCAGACTCAAACCTTACGCCTCGCAATCCCCTTCGCCGCCCTGATGTACACCGGGACGGTGCCTTCTCGACCGGGGGCCGTGCAACAGAAAATCTTCGTAAAGACGACGTGAAGGAAGTGTCCGGTTTGTGCGCGCGGTCCGTTCGGTGTTCGCTGTTATCTGTGCCCTGTGCTCCGGTCGCCCTTGTGCCTCCCTAGACCTCGGGCCACGTAGCAATATGTAAGAAGAATCTGGGAAACAGATAAAATTGCTGGGGCATCCGCTCTGCGGTAAAATGCCCCGGGTAGTTAATCTTTAATTTGAAGAAAAACATTTTGAAGGAAAACAAATTTGAAGAAAAACTTAAGATAATAACGAACTCTCAGTATGGCTTTCGGCGAGGTCTAAGTATAGAATTTGCTCTTCTGACACTAAAGGACCATATTTTAACACATTTCGAGCAAGGTAATTTTATACTTCGAATATTTCTAGACTTTTCCAAGGCACTCGACCTCATAAATCATAAAATATAATTATTAAACGTCAGCGGTATGGCTTCCGTGGCAAAGCCATACATTTAATAAATCTTACTTGGAACACCGAAAACAAATAGTTAAAATAGCTGACTCGGTCTCTGAACAACTACAGGTGCGTAGTGGTGTACCGCAGGGCAGTATTTTGGGTCCATTCTTGTTCAACATGTACATAAATGATATTACAGACATTTCCCCCACTGCCAAATTTATTTTATATGCCGACGACATGAGCATTTTTTTCGCAGGAAACGATATTGAATTATTTGACTCCGCACAATCCACACTGCTTGCTTTAGAGGAATGGACTCATAAAAACTGCCTGACGGTCAATGTGTCCAAAACTAAATGCATTTGTTTCAGGTGTAAGCGAGAAATATAACAGAAAACAGAAATATAGGCTTAAACTGTTTTCCTATTGAAATTGTTTCTACTTTTAAAACTTTAGGAGTTATTTTTCATGAAACTTTATCCTGGGATTATCATATCAATCATCAAGTAGCAAAACTCTTTCTAGTTATAGGCCTCATATATCGCAACCGCTGTATTCTCCCCCGAAAGCTTATGCTGGCCATTTATAACACCCTGTTCTCCTAAAGGTTAAACTGCTGTCAGTTAGTCTGGGCGCCTACAACAAAGGAAAATGTACAAAAGCTTCATATACTGCAGAAAAGGTTCCTTCTTGCAGTAGAAACTGTACATAGTCGTTTTCACACCCGTGAGCTATTTTTAAAACACAATGTGATGCCTATTATGACAATGTATGACTACCGACTGAGTAAGATTCATAAACAGGAAGTAAAGAATGGTGGAACATTCTTAAAACAGTTAGCGAACTTACAAAACAACACCCCGAGTCACGTCACCCGTTATAGTGAATACTAGAATGTCAAAACATACCGCACAACATACGGTCATCAAACACTGCAAATTCAGTTGCCGAGATTATTAAATAAATTGAACAGAGAAAATGTACAGTTAGAAATATATGCATTTAAAGAAATCAGAAAATACTTCATGTCCAAATGATCATGCCTGATTCACACTGTCAATCCGCAATTACACTTATTTTTCCTGTTTCTTAACACTTGAGTCTGTTTCTACACCTATATCTTTTTGATTTGAATCATTTCTCCTTACCCCAAGTGACCATGTTTACCTACCGGTTTTTTACTGTATTGTATCCATACTATTTCCCTCTGGCGAGTGAACTATAAATATGACTGTCTTTTCTTGCCTTACTAAACTATAACCGCATATGCATTTTTGTTCTTATTAGTTCATACAATTGGATTTGTCATTATTTCATGCCTTAAATCAAGATAATTTTATTTTCCATCCATCAGGTTGTATGTTCTATTTTATGTTCTATCTATTCATTTGTGACGTATATACAAAACTTTATGCTGTATTTGAGTCTAGGAAAATGGAATTTATTTATTAGGGTGTACTGTGAGCTGTACTGTGTATTACATCTTCTTTTCTTGCGTAGAAGTATTGCCGCTGTACCGCTGCCAAGTGCGTGGGGGCCGGCGGTTCTGTAAAGCTGTCGTTTGTGACAGCTTTTACTGCCGGCCTCCAGTGTCGATCATGTACCCTACGACACGAATAAAGACATTTTTATTATTATTATTATTAATATTATTATTATTATTATTATTATTATTATTATTATTATTATTATTATTATTATTATTATTATTATTATTATTATTATTATTAATGCACTTGCTGGTGCCGCGGGTTTCATGGCCCTGGCTGTATATTGTCACCGAGGAGCGGTTGACGTAAGCAGGGCTGGTTTACTTATGCGCACAAAATGCTGTTCGAACGCGCAAGGAAGCAGGAAGCTCGAGAGATGTTGACCAGGAAATATCTAGCACCGAGATGGATCAAGGCTTGCCAGCTGCCAGGTAATACAGTTTAGCCGCGATACGGCGCCACTGTAGGAGTTTGTAGTGCGACATTACTCCCCCTCTCTGAAAGACACCGACTCGGTGCGGCACCAATGGGAGGCAGGACAACAAGGGTAGTCGCATGTGTCTGGCGTACGTTGTAGACACGCGCGAGGGGCAAGCGGGCGTGGTACGGCTCCATCCGGGCGACGTGGAAAACTTCGGAGGTCGGCCGTCCAGAAGAGCGAACGGTTCCCTGGGGAAGAAGTACGTAGGTAACTTCACTGAGCTGGCAGAGCACCTCGTTGGGTCCAAAGTATCGGCGTAGAAGCTTCTCAAAGGGCCCTCGCATGCGGATTGGGCTCCACACCCAGACTTGTTCGCCGGGCTGGTAACGCACATTTTGGTGGCGGAGGTTATAGCGCCGAGCGTCGAGAACTTGTTGGTGCCGGATGCGCTCTCGAGCGAGTTGGCGGGCGGCCTCAGCGAAACGAACGAATTGGGCAGCACCCATAACAGAAGGGGCAGCGCCAGCTGGAAACAGCACTGCATCCAGCATGGTTGTGGCTTCGCGACCATACACTAAAGTAAATTCAGTGAAGGGTGTCGTTTCCTCGACTGCAGTATTATAGGTAAACTTGAAGTAATGGAGTATGACGTCCAAGTTCCGGTGGGCTGCGTCGACATACATGGAAGTCATGTCGGCGGTCGTCTTGATGAGCCGTTCGGTGAGGCGGTTCGTTTGAGGGTGGTAAGCGGTTGTCTTGCGGTGACTGGTGCCGCTCAGGCGCATAACCTCTTGCGTAAGGGCCGAGGTGAGCGCTGTTCCCCTGTCAGTTAAAACGATGGTGGGCGCACCGTGACGAAAAAAAACACAATGTTTTGGATTAAAAGTTAGCAATTTCGTCAGCAGCACATAGGAGAGCAGAAAGTTGGGTTAGTTGGTTGATATGCATACTGAAGAAGTTGGCGCGGAACAACTAGGACGAGCGAGACAAACAAAGACGAGCGCTTTTTTTTAATTTACCATTCTTCCACAAGCTTCCACGATTATATGCTGAGGGTACCCGCTTTCTTTCAGCCTCTTCACGTGGGACTCGACGCTTCCCTTAATAGCACGTGAGCAAGACTTGGTGATGGCCGCTTTCAGACAGGAAGTGACTATCCCGTTCTTTATGACTTTGGATGACCGGATGAATAATCAAGCAACGCTTTTTTGGCCCTAGGGTGGTATGCCCAACAAGCATGCTTGGGGCGAAAATGCAAATACAGATTTTGGAACTGGAGCCTTCCATCTCTTGCTACTTCTACTGTGAAATTGAGACCAGGGCCGCACTCCTTGAAAAGCTTTAGCACATTGACGACGGTGCGTTGCTGGTTGGGTTCAGAAGACAACACCAAGTAGTCATCAACGTACCTACATGCCTTCAAAATTATCCCTCCTGATTTGTTTTCTATGCCTCTATCGACCTTAGCCAGAAAAATGTTGCTCAGGATGGGGGCTACGCGAGACCCGATACAAACCCCAGTTCGCTGTACGAAAAATTTCCCGTTCCACCCTATGACCGTAGATTTGAGATAAAACGTGAGTATTTCCAAAAAAGACCCAACAGATACACCACATCGGAACACGAATGCGGCCTCGTTGTTGTGCTCCGTAACGCATTCCTGGGCACTTTTTATCATCTCGTTATTTGGCATTGAATTGTACAAGTCCTCAATATCTACGCTGAAAGCAGTACACTGTCCTGGGTTACAGTTGCCGAGAAGCGCTCGTCTTTGTTTGTCTCGCTTGTCCTCGTTGCTCCGCGCCAACTTCTTCAGTCGTCAGCAGTACCCCGAGAGAGAGGTTTAGTCTCACAGTATTGGCTGTGGTAGGCGGTGGCAACCACAATATAGCAGTTACCCAGCGAGGACCACGGAAATGGGCCGAGTAAGTCCATGCCGACTTGATGGAAGGGGACCTTAGGCGGATCAATAGGCTGCAGTAGGCCGCCTGCCACTGGCGGCAAGTTCTTACGTAATGCTTCACAACTACAGCAACCCTGGGCCAGTAGTACTTTTGCCGTATTCGCGCCAAAGTTCAACAAAAACCCAGGTGACCAGAACATGGGTCATCATGGCACGCCTGCAGGACTTCGTCACGAAGAGCCGTAGGCACGACGAGTAGATAAACAGCTTCCGTCAGGCTGTAGCTTTTCCTATACAGGATGCCATCGCGTAAACAGAACGACGACAGTTCCCGTGAAAAGATTTGTGGGGGAGACTGAGCGCTTCGTTCCAGATACTCAATGAGGGGCCGTAGTTCACTGTCGTCTCTTTGGTGTTGAATCACAACGGACGTGGAGATGGCGCCAAGAAAAACTGAATCGTCGTCGGGGTCAGCTCGGGGGTCCTCGATAGGAGCATGAGACAAACAGTCGGCATCACTGTGCTTCCTACCAGACTTATAGACGATGGTGACATTGAATTCTTGAAGTTGAAGGCTCCAGCGTGCAAGCCGTCCCGAGGGATCTTTGAGGTTCGCCAGCCAACAGAGCGAGTGGTGGTCGCTGACGACCCTGAAAGGGCGGCCATATAAGTACGGGCGGAATTTGGCCAGTGCCCACACAACGGCCAGGCATTCTTTTTCGGTGGTTGAATAGTTTGCCTCAGATCGTGACAAGGTGCGGCTCGCGTATGCGATTACGCGTTCGAGACCATCCTGCCACTGCACAAGGACCGCACCGAGGCCGATGTTGCTAGCGTCTGTGTGCAGTTCAGCGGCGTCCGACTCGTCGCAGTGGCCATGGATGGGAGTACTTTGGAGGCGAGTTCGGAGGTCTTCAAAGGCCTTCTGTTGCTCCAGGCCCAGAAGAAGGGTTCGGAATCTTTCGTGAGGTGAGTGAAGGGCTCAGCGATCTGGGAGAAGTTCTGCACAAAACGTCGATAATAGGCGCAGAGACCTAGAAAGCGGCGCACGCTTTGCTTATCGCTGGGCACAGGAAAAGCAGCCACGGCGGCTGCCTTATCGGGGTCGTAGCTAACCCCTTTAGCACTCACGATGTGGCCCATAAACTTGAACTCTTCGAAAGCGAAGTGACACTCTACGGGCTTCAGGAAAAGACTGGCCTACCGAACTGCTTCGAACACAGCGCGCAGGAGACTCAGGTGCTATCCGAACGTATCAGAGAAGATGACAACGTCATCCAAGTACACGAGACAGGACTGCCATTTCCGATCAGCAAGAACGGTGTCCATCATCCGCTGGAAAGTTGCAGGAGACGAGCACAGGCAGAAAGGAAGCAGCCGGAATTCGCAAAGACCGTCCGGGTGCAATACAGGCGGTCTTTTCCCGGTCGCGTTCGTCCACCTCGATTTGCCAATAGCCGCTGCGTAAATCTAGCGATGATGAGTGCTTGGCCCCATAATATTAAAGCAGCGCTAAGCAACAAGGACGAAGAAAGAAGGGAACACACACACAGGCGCTGATCTTACAACTAAATTTTATTTGAAGTAAGCAGGTCAATTTATACACACACAAGAACTACGCACATGCGCATGGTCAAACACAGATGTACTCATTTAAAAATGCAAATGAAAACACACAGCATCAAAGGCTCGCGCATTTATCGCCGATATGCTATCCCCTGTGCAACAGGCTCCTTTCCTTGGAGGTTAGGGATACTGAAGGTGTGCTGAAGCAACAGCTTGTCTTTCTTATGATATGGAAGACCTCTCCTATCTCTCTTGTAAGGCGATCATTGTGCACAAACAACACTTCCGTGTGGACAAAATACGGTGTGCGTTTACACGTGAAGCAATGCTTGGCTAGGTTAGTCTCTTCTTTTCCCAAGGAATTGGCGTGTTCCATGAGGCGTACAGTAATACATCGGTAGGACTGACCTATGTACGTAGAACCACATGACAATGAGATCTGGTAGACAATGCCAGTCCTGCACTGAGACATATGGATTGACATGATTGATGTTACACACTTTCCTCTTTCCATGTCCTTCGATTTTTATTTGTACTGCGGCCCCTACTTTACTTAGTTTATTAGGGGCTGAAAAAAGAACATAAACTCCTTACTTAGCCCCACTTTTTTCAGCCCCTAATAAACTAAGTAAAGTAGGGGCCGCAGTACAAAAGAAAAATCGAAGGACATAGAAAGAGGAAAGTGTGTAACATCAATCATGTCAATCAATATGTCCAGTGCAGGACTGGCATTGTCTACCAGATCCCATTGCCATGTGGTTCTGCGTTAATAGGTCAGTCCGGCCGATGTATTAATGCACGCCTCATGGAACACGCCAATTCCTTGGGAAAAAAAGAGACTAACCTAGCCAAGCATTGCTTCACGTGTAAATGCACACTGTATTTTGTCCACACGGAAGTATTGTTTGTGCACAATGATCGGCGCACAAGAGAGATAGCAGGGGCCTTCCATATCATAAGAAAGACAAGCTGTTGCGTCAGCACACCTTCAGTATCCCTAACCTCCAAGGAAATGAGCCTGTTGCACAGGAGATAGCATATCGGCGATAAATGCACGAGCCTTTGATGCAGTGTGTTTTTATTTGCATTTTTAAAAAAGTACATCTGTGTTCGACCATGCGCATACGCGTAGTTCTTGTGTACGTATAAGTTGACCTGCTCTCTTCAAATAAAATTTAGTTGTAAGATCAGCGCCTGTGTGTGTGCTCCCTTCTTTCTTCGTCCTTGTTGCTTAGCGCTGCTTTAATATTATGGACCTTTTTCAACTTGCCCAATCTGCCGTTCTTCTAAAGTGCTTGGCTTGGCGCAGCCGATTCAGAGAGTCATCAATACGCGGCAGAAGATAAACGTCCTTTTTTGTGACTTTGTTTAAACGTCGGTAATCAACGTCGAAACGTAGGGTTCCATCTTTCTTTCCTATTAGAACAACAGGCGACGCCCACGGGTTCGTTGACGGCTGTATCACGTCGTTCTGGAGCATTTCCTGAACTTGGCGGCGAATTGTATCACGCTCCTTCGAAGAGATCCGGTAAGGCAGCTGACATAACTGCCGCTTTTTGGCGTCGACTATAATTCGGTGCTTTGTGAGCGGTGCCTCCCTAACCTTAGAGTTCGAGGCGAAGCAGTCACAGAAAGACTGAAGAACGCTTTCGAGGCAGCGATTCTGATCAGACGGGATGTTGGGTTTACGTCAGTTTTTATGGCAGTGGTCGGTGCCTCCACTGATGCCGAAGCTTCGGACAAAGCGTGCTGTCCCGCGAATTCGCTGTGTTCTTCGAAATACGCAATAACTGCTCTGCCTGACAAACACTGCGGTTCACAGCCAAAATTTGTCACCTTGAGTTCAGTTCAGCCATTGTTCAGATCAACAATTCCGGGAGAAACACAGACTTGCCGACAAAGTAGCAGCGACATGTTGGTTTCAGCGATGCCACGAGTTCCAGTGATGTCGCAATCTACGGTAACAAACTTGCTAGCTCTTGACGGGGTCAATACGTGGTTGACAAAGACGCGTAACTTAGTCACGCGTGGCTCGGGATAGCCGTGAACAGGGGGTTGAGTGGAAAATGACACGACCAGGTCCTGAAGGTGGATGACAGCACCGTACTCCCGAAGAAAATCCAAACCGAGTGTCAGGTCATTGGAGCACTCGGGCAGCACAGCAAAACAACCAGCGAAAGTAGCACCGAGGATCTGTATTCGTGACGTGCAGACGCCATTTGGCGTAACCACATAGCCGCCGGCGGTGCGGTTCTGTGGTCCAGACCAAGGGGTCAGAACCTCTCTGAGGGCCGTGGCTAACGGAGTGCTCAGTGCAGAAAAATCCGCGCGGGTATCCACAAGTGCGGTCACATCGCGATTATCAGCGATTACTGGGATTCGGCAGACACCAGTGGGTCACAGCACGTTAATGTCGTTGGGGTCGTCGGGTGAGGTCATCATCGGTCGGATCGTAGGTGCGGATCGTCGGGTGGAGATCTTGACTCTATCCGATAGCGGCGGCCCGACCCCTGGGGGACGCCGTCTTCAGTTTTCACGATGTGGGGACTCGCCTCTGAACTGGCTAGAAGAAGACGGGCGGCTCGGCGAAGAAAACCGCGTTGGGGATGGCGACCGGGACTGGCGTCGCTGCGAGGTCGTTAGCTGCACGTTATCGGACAGATACTGCTCGATGTCCCGCGGCCGTTCTCCGTAGCGTGGTCGAGGTGCGTGAGGTGAAATCCCGTTTAAGCCCATTCTGCGGAAGGGACAGTGGTGGAGGATGTGGCCGGGCTCCCAGCAATAGTAGGAGAGCAGCCTATTGTTTGGCGCACGCCAAACGCGCGCTTTGCTCATGGTGGACAGGGGCTCCTGCAGTACGACGGGTACAGCTGCAGTTGGGTACCGCGGTGAAGGCACAGGAGTGACGGGGGAAAAGGCTTGTCTCACTGGCCCGGGACGACTTTGTAGTGCTTGACTGTGTGTCATCACAAAGGGTGCCGGCTGCGGAGCTGGTGGCGACTGAACCGCTCGCCGGACTTCATCTCGGACTACGTCCGGTATGGCAGCGACGCTGGCCTGTGGAGCTTCGAAGCGAAGTTTCTCGGGTTCTCCGCGCACCAGGCTCCTTACAAGCTCTCGAAGCTCCTCAGTGGGTGGCGACGGGGGCGTACAGTGCTGAGCGGCTGCTACACTAGCCTGACGGCCGTAGTGCGCGCCCCGTTCTTGCAGAGAACGCTCCATGCTTGTTGCCTCCTTGGCAAAGTCGGCCACCGTTCTTGGCGGGCCACTTACCAGTCCGGCAAACAATTGCTCTTTTACGGCGCGCATTATGTGGCGTACCTTTTTGTCCTCGGGCATAGCAGGGTCGGCGCGACTGAAGAGTCACGTCATGTCCTCGATTAACATGGCAACGCTCTCGTTTGGCTGCTGCGACCTCGACTGCAAGATGATTTCAGCCTTCTCCTTTCGTTCGCTGGTGTTGAACGTGGCCAAAAGCTCTCGGTGAAAGTGGTTCTCATACCACGTCTTCCCCGAGTGCAGTTGTGCGAAGTACACGTTCCTAATTTGTGCTCGCCGTCCCATTTGTTGAAGCCCGCCACACGGTCAAAGCTGGCCAACCATTCTTCGACGTCCTCACACCTCTTACAGTGGAATGATGGGGGCGACCGAGGCGTGTGAAGGAAGAACGGCGGGGAATTCCCGGAAAGCTGACTTCACTGGCTAGCCATAGCGGACGTCATGGCCCTTAGTGATCTTGTGAGCTGGCCGAACTCTGGTTTTAGGCCTCGCAGGCGGCTCGCCTTGTGGACTGGTGTTGTAGCCACGCGTTGAGAACTGACTTCAATAGTGTCCTGATGTCAGCGTACATGGACCATTACCCAGCGGATCCACCAAATATGTCACCGAGGAGCAGTTGAAGTACGCAGGGCTGGTTTACTTATACGCACAAGACACTGTTGGGATGCGCAAGGCAGCAGGCATCTCGAGAGATGAAGACGAGGAAACATCTAGCCCCGAGACGTCTCAAGGCTTGCCAACTGCCAGGTAATGCAGTTTAGCCGCGATACGGCGACACTATAGGAGTTAGTGTGTGGCAATATTGCTTGCTGATAATCTGTTTAGAGATGTTGTTACACATTCGTTGAAAGAATATTCGACGTCGTGGCTATCATATCAACACATAACGGCATTATAGCAAGAAGTGGTTGCTTTTCTACAGTAGTTTATACCATGATGTCGGTAACGCCTCAGGTCAGTATTTAATTTGGTCGGCTTATTTTATTGGCAGTTTTTAAATACCACGAAAAGAAGCCCTGCTGTTGGTGCGCCTTTTTACGAGTAGTTACCAGAAGTATGCCCAGCCTGTAACTCTTATAAATGTTTTGTACTATTACTACTACTACTACTACTGCTACTACAACTACTACTACTACCTCTACTACTACTACTACTACTACTACTACTACTACTACTACTACTACTACTACTACTACTACTACTACTACTACAACTACTACTGCTACTACTATCACTGCTATCAGAGCTGGAGCAATCCCATTGGTATAATTCTGACTAGCCTTCCTTGCTCTCTAGAATGAAGCAAACCATAGCATATTAACAATTAGTATTTCTTGTTACTTTTTCTGCTGGACGCTCCCAATCTTCAAGCCCGATTTGGCAATAAACATTCTGCGAAACGAAATTATCTGCGCTCATTCTACAACTCTGCTTCAGTAGATTCCCACCTGTGTTTGTTAGGTTAGGTGCGTGTTCGTCATTTCATGTTGTTCGTGAGCAATAGAACACAGTTTCGCGAAATTTGATGTCTTAAGATTGGCTTCCAAGTGAAAAAAGTAGCTTTGAACAAATGTGGCGAAAATTGATGTTTCTAGATAATTCTCTTCGAAGTGAAAAAAGGGCCTAAATATAAAATTACGCTCAATAAATGCGCGCCGATGCATTAATTTTCTGGTCAGCAGTGTAGCCCAATTTGCAAAGCAAAGTAACCGCCGGTAAGCCTCATACAAACAGTGGGAAGCGTCCTGGTTAAACACGAAACAACCTGAAAATGTCGGCTCGGGCAATCCTGCTTCCTTTAACAGTAAGCATCGCATACTGAATATTTTGAGTGTATGCAGCCCCTGTAACTCGCTCCAAACAAAATTGCTGAAGATTCAATTGACGACAGCGAAAGGTTTTAAGAATGAGAACTTCTGGTACACCCAGAACCCTGCGTCGGGCGTATTTTCCAGAATTTAGCACCAAGATGGTCAACCCGCAGAATCGATGCTTCCAGAACTTCTTCGGCGTTATTGATTCCATCACACACCATAAAAAAGGCAAAATTTGAGACCGCGATTATTACCCTACTGTGTTCGTTATCGATTCTGTGAAACGAGCACTCGCTAACTCCGAAGGCCGCTGTTGCATGTCTTGTAATTTACCGTTTTCGGTTACGGCTATGGTAGTTCGCCTCTCCAGCAGCTCTGCACCGTACTCCTTCGGGTTGTTTTGTCCTCGTGCTGTTTTTGCACACGCCCTGCTGTCATCGTGCTGTTTTTTCGCTATGCTGTTTTGTAGCTGTGCCGTTTTGTCCGGTGTGCTATCTTGACGCGGTCTGTGTTTTTCGTGTGCTGTTCTGTCGCCATGCTGATATTTTCCTGTGTCGTTCTGTCGCTGTGCGCCGTTTTTTCTCTGTGTTGTTTTTCGCTGTGCTGTTTTGTGTGCGCTGTTTTGACGCATGCTGTTTTAGAGCGTGCTGTTCTTTCATGTCGCCCTTGCAGCGTATAACTATTTTCCGACGCATATAAAATGGGCTTGAGCCCAACAGCCTAGCCAACGGCCTGGAATTCGTGGACCTGGGTGGCGTGTTCGGCAAGCCGGATGGTTCTAAGCTTAGTGTCAGAGAAAGAGCTCCACACTGAAGTCTCCCAAAGCTTATCTGTCTTAGTTTCTGTGTGCGTGTCGTATGTTTCAGGACAGGTCCACATAATGTGTTGGAAATCTGCCCTACCCTGAAACAGCCGGCATCTATCTGCGAACAGTCCCGGGTGCCACTGGCGTGCCACCCTGCTCACAGACCACAGGGCTATCTGTAGAGGCTCCCAAGAAGCGTATAGACTTTCTACAAAAGCGTCGTCACTCCATCTTCAGCCCACATACTATCTACGTTACCGGCACAACGGCTACAAATAACCACTACATAAAGCCCTGCAGGCATGACGGCAACTCTGGAAATGAGCGCGTTCATGCCTTTGCCCGGGAACTTAAGGTACGCGCGGTGGTGATGCCCATCCCGACCGACAGCCAAACGCTCATACCCAAAACGAACCCCTTGACTATCACGCTGTCATACACCACTGCAGTCAAACATGCATCATATACCATCATGCCCACTCCACACCAGACCACTTACAAAGCATACACTGGCGGCAACTTCAAACAAACTCATTCGAATCTCCTCAGCTTGCACACTTGTTCCACTCTCCCCACTTCCCTTCATACTGTTACGTCTCGCCTACAACGCGCGGTATAGCCGGCGCGGATGCAACGGACGCCGCGGCTTCGTTCATCGCGGCCGCAACGCCTCCCGCCAAGCGCGTCCAGGCAGGTTTCAGTGCCACGTGTCGTCGTGCGTGCGTGTGTGTGTGTGTGCATGTTTTGCCCACGCTTGTCAAAGCGCGGCAGCCGGGGAGAGGAGCTCCCCAACTGGGAGGCGAGGAGGTCTGACCGGCGCCGGCCTGGCGGACGCGCCCGTCACGTCTGCACATGTCGAAGCGACGCCGTATCGGATGACTCTTCCCAAGCCGTTCCCTCTTGCCCTCGACTCCGATGGTATAAAACGCCGCTGCCCCGGACGCCGAGAGAGACTTCGATTTCTTCCTGCGAGTAACGTGGTCGCCCTGACCGGCTGCTCTTTTGCGATGCCAGAATAAACAAGTTGTTCTGTTGCCAGTCGACTCATCCTTTGCCGGGACCTTCGGATGTTTCCAGCTTTGCCCCAGGCCGCCAGGCCAACGCTACCCTTGGGGCTTGCAACCCAAATGCAACAACTGGTTGCCAGCGGTGGGATCCCGACAACGGAGGCCAGCAGCGAAGATATGCGTTCAACTGTATGCTGAGCAGCACAACGACCATCCGGGAGCAGTGCAACGAGCCCTGTGTGATGACTGGTTGCCTGCAGCGGAACGACTGCGCTGAATTCTTGGCTGCGAGGTTTGGTGAGTGCGGGACTTTCTTCTTCTGAGTTTTGCCAGGCTTTTGTTAGTGTCAGAAACAGAGCTGGTAATTGTGTTGTCGTTGCTGCCGGGTTAGTTTGCGGCAAGACAATAGTAGGCAGTAGAGAAAGCAGCATTCGGAGCAGCCATGGATTTGAAGTCGTTGCGCAAACCGAAATTGCTGGAGCTTGCAAGAGAGTTGGGTCTTGATGTCTCAGACAAACTCAGAAAACCAGAACTGCTAAGGGCGATTCTTGAGTTGGAGGCTGAGGATGACGAGCTGTCGGAATGCCTTGAGACCATTGAGGAGAGGGAACAAAAAGAAAAAGAGAAAAACGAGCGCGAACGTAAAGAGCAAAAAGAGAAAGACGAGCGCGAACGTAAAGAGCAAAAAGAGAAAGAGAAAGAAGAGCGCGACCGTCAACACGCTTTGGAAATGAAGCGTCTCGAGGTAGAGATGGAACGCGCTCGTAATGGAAGTCAGGCACACGGTGCAGGAGAACGGGTATCGTTCAAAATGACTGACCTGATGCGGCCGTTTAAGCTTGGAGAGGACATTGGTTTGTTCCTGGTTAACTTTGAGCGAACGTGCGAGAAGCAGGGGTTCTCTCGGGAAACGTGGCCACAGCGCTTGCTCACTTTGTTACCCGCCGAGGCGGCCGACGTAGTCGCTCGCTTGATGAGAGAGGAGGCAGAGGATTTCGACCAAGTGAAATCAAGTCTGCTAAAAAAGTACAGGCTGTCAGCGGAGGCGTTCCGTCGGAAATTTCGGGAAAATGAAAAAGGCAGAAATGAGTCATATACAGAGTTTGCCTACAGGCTTATGTCAAACATGCAGGAGTGGCTCAAAGAAGAGAAAGCGTTTGGTGACCACGAGAAAATTCTGCAGTGTTTCGGGCTGGAACAGTTTTATAGTCGGTTACCTGAGAACGTGCGGTACTGGGTCTTGGATAGGCCAGACGTTAGTACAGTGGCTAAAGCCGCCGAGCTAGCCGAGGAGTTTGTGACGCGTCGGGCTCGCGGAGCTAAGGACGGTCAAAAGGGTGAATTTGGCTCCAAGTCTGAGAGGCCGAAGTTCACACCCATGAGAGCAAGGGGGGACACACGTAGTGCGGATGCGAGTGAAAGCAGTCCGACCGAACGTAAGGAGACGGCGGCAGCCGAAGCCGAACGCAGAAAGCGGTTCGAGAGGAGGCAAGCGCGCGTGTGTTATACGTGCCAGAAGCCGGGTCACTTTTCGGCGCAGTGTCCAGAAACAAAAAGAGAAGTCGTGTGTTTGTCATTATGTAGCACTGACGAGAACATGAAGCTTCTCGAGCCTTACATGCGAGACTTCCTCGTGAACGGGAAAGAGTGCCGAGTGCTTCGTGATTCCGCAGCTACAATGGATGTAGTTCACCCCTCTTACGTAGAACCCGATATGTTCACGGGCGAGTGCGCATGGATCAAGCAAGCAGTGGAAGCTCATAGCGTGTGTCTGCCCGTAGCAAAAGTGCTTATTGAAGGACCTTTCGGAGCACTTGAGACGGAGGCCGTAGTGTCATCTAGGCTGCCCCCCCAGTACCCGTACCTTTTTTCGAACAGGTCCGATCACCTCCTGCGCGAGAAGGGGCTTTTGTTTGGTGAGGCTAGCGTTCAGGCCTTAACCAGACCGAGAGTTCGGGAGCTCGCTGCAAAGGCGGTGGTTGCGGGGCCGACGTTGTCGAACAATGAAAAAGGGTCGGAGGCGCAGCAAGCTGATATTCCGAGCACGTCAGAACTGGATAAAATTGAGCCTGTAGCATTGAAGGCACCAGGTACTGGAGAGGAAATGCCCGACACGGGAAAGTTAGAAGAGCTTCCGGTCGAGCTTCCGGGACTAAGCTCAGTGACGAACAGGGAAGACACTGATCAGGTCATTAGTGACTTAATCATTAAAGCACCGCTGTCGCCTGAGCAGAAATCCGAACTACACCAACTCTTACAAGAGTTTCAAGGTCATTTCTCTGAGAGGCCTGGTAGGACTTCTGTCCTTACTCATGATATAGATCTCACCTCCCCAGAGCCAGTACGATCCAAGGCGTACCGGGTGTCACCCCGCCAGCGCGATATTATGGAGGCTGAGGTAAAGAAAATGCTACAGCTCGGTGTTATTGAGGCGGGTGAGAGTGATTATACCTCCCCTTTGATTTTAGTTGAGGTACCGGGCAAGGAACCTCGTCCTTGCGTCGACTACCGCAGGCTTAATTCCATTACTAAGGATCAAATTTATCCGATCCCTAACATCGAGGAGCGCCTTGAGAAAGTTAGTAGCGCTCAGTTTATTTCCACCCTAGATCTTGTCAGGGGTTATTGGCAGGTTCCACTTACAGAAGAGGCTAGTAGGTATGCGGCGTTCATTTCACCAATGGGAACATTCCGTCCTAAAGTTTTGAGTTTTGGTTTGAAGAACGCGCCATACTGCTTTTCAAGCCTCATGGACAAAGTGTTGCGGGGACAGGAAGAATTTGCTTTACCGTATTTAGACGACGTAGCGATATTCTCCGCATCCTGGTCTGAGCATATGGCACACTTGCGGGCAGTGCTAACCCGCCTGCGCGAAGCGGGCTTGACAGTCAAGGCTCCCAAGTGCCAATTAGCACAGGCCGAGGTTGTCTACCTCGGTCACGTGATTGGACAGGGTCGTCGCCGCCCCTCTGAAATAAAGGTGGCCGCTGTGCGAGACTTCCCGCAACCGCGCACGAAGACCGATATTCGGTCGTTCTTAGGTGTCGCCGGCTACTATCAGAGGTACATCCCCAGGTACTCCGATATCGCGGCTCCCCTGACGGATGCTCTAAGAAAAACAGAGCCCCAAACAGTCGTCTGGAGCGAGACCAAGGAAAGAGCTTTCAGCGCCCTAAAGAGCGCCCTAACAAGCCAGCCTGTGCTACGATCGCCAGACTACACAAAAGGGTTCGTTGTTCAGTGCGATGCTAGTGAGCGAGGCATGGGCGTTGTACTGTGCCAAAGGGACAATGGAGAAGTGGAACACCCCGTCCTGTATGCTAGTCGTAAGCTGACCTGTCGTGAGCAGGCATACAGCGCCACCGAGAAAGAGTGTGCGTGTCTCGTGTGGGCCGTTCAGAAATTGTCATGCTACCTAGCCGGCTCGAGGTTTATCATTGAGACGGATCACTGCCCTCTCCAATGGCTGCAAACCATCTCTCCCAAAAATGGCCGCCTCCTGCGCTGGAGCCTCGCTTTGCAACAATATTCCTTTGAGGTGCGTTACAAAAAGGGGAGTCTCAACGGTAACGCCGATGGCTTAAGTCGAAGCCCCTAACGTGGGAATCCGCCTCAAAGTTGTTGGTTACTGATGTTTTCTTCCTGAGGCAGGATTTTTAACATATTGCTTTTGTTTAGTGTTTCAAAGTGATTATGTGCTTTCTAGTGCAATTTTCCAATTTGTGGACGCGTTCTGAGTGCTGCTTGACTACTGTAAGGAACTAGGCAGTAGTATAAAAGGGGAAAGAGCCTGGCAGAGCTTAGTGAGGGTTGTCTCGTGCTTGCTGACTGAGCGGTTGCGTTTCGGCGTAGTTCTAACGCTTGCTGGGAACGAGCACAAAAATGGCAACTCTCCCGAAGTGACTTTGCAGTGTCCTATGTGATCCTGAACCCGAGAACGAGGCCTTCTCTGTGCGCTGCGCTCAAGCAACGTCGAGGGACGATCGGTTTCGATTACGAGCATCATCGAGCGACATCCCTCTGGACAGCGGATGCAGTCCCCTGACCATCGGGATCTCCTTCTCCCGGCGGGGCGGTCTGTTACGTCTCGCCTACAACGCGCGGTATAGCCGGCGCGGATGCAACGGACGCCGCGGCTTCGTTCATCGCGGCCGCAACGCCTCCCGCCAAGCGCGTCCAGGCAGGTTTCAGTGCCACGTGTCGTCGTGCGTGTGTGTGTGTGTGTGTGCATGTTTTGCCCACGCTTGTCAAAGCGCGGAAGCCGGGGAGAGGAGCTCCCCAACTGGGAGGCGAGGAGGTCTGACCGGCGCCGGCCTGGCGGACGCGCCCGTCACGTCTGCACATGTCGAAGCGACGCCGTATCGGATGACTCTTCCCAAGCCGTTCCCTCTTGCCCTCGACTCCGATGGTATAAAACGCCGCTGCCCCGGACGCCGAGAGAGACTTCGATTTCTTCCTGCGAGTAACGTGGTCGCCCTGACCGGCTGCTCTTTTGCGATGCCAGAATAAACAAGTTGTTCTGTTGCCAGTCGACTCATCCTTTGCCGGGACCTTCGGATGTTTCCAGCTTTGCCCCAGGCCGCCAGGCCAACGCTACCCTTGGGGCTTGCAACCCAAATGCAACAATACACTACCACCTGCGGAGGAGCCCCTCAGCACTCCATTACTACATTTGGAAAGGTCCACATCCTGGCTCTGTAACGCCCATTCACACACACACACACACACACACACACACACACACACACACACACACACACACACACACACACACACACACACACACACACACACACACACACACACACACACACACACACACACACACACACACACACGCACGCACGCGCACGCGCACGCGCACGCGCACACGCACACGCACACGCACACGCGCACGCACACACACACACACACACACACACACACACACACACACACACACCTCAATTACCTAGGAGACCGCCCTTCTGGTGACACGAGCTGGTGAGTAGCGCAAGCTGACTGACGGGGTTGGGCTGGGAGGGAAGGCCAGAGGGGTCATGCAGCGAGGAGCCCTCCCGAGAAGTTAGGTGGGCGGATGAGATAAGAAGTTTGCGGGGATACGGTGGCCGCAGGTGACAAAGGACAGGGATAATTGGGGGGACATGGGAGATGCCTTTGCCCTGCACTGGGCGTAGTCAGACTGATGATGGTGATGAATGTTTACCATCATCCTCGCCCTTGGCTGCTGTACTGTGCCGCAGCCACGTTAAGGGCACATTTTGCATTTCACGTCCACTGAATTACAGCGTGGCCTCACATGCCGAGCGCCTAAGCGATTAAGCCATTGTGGTGGGTGGCTACAACCATGGGTAAGACACATAAGGCGTATATTCTACGGCTTCACAGCGATCCCAGCGTTTGAAAAAGACACTTGCCTACGGCCGATGACCTAACGGCGACACGCAGTCCGGACTCCATGTGCCCAAAAATGGTGCCGTAGGAGTCCCTAATGGCGGAAGCGACGTCCTCTGGGAGAGGAGCGGACTCCACCGCTCGCACGGCCCTGTTGGATGAGGTATAAAATGAAAATGGAGGGCACAGTCTCCGCCGTGCGGGCACCCACCTGCAGCAGGCCTCGATGGACTCCGGCTCGGTGAAGCTGCGTACAAAGAAAACGGCTCCGCTAGGCCATGCGAATAAATCCTACAGGCGCCCAGATCTTCCAAGGTAGTTCTAGCAAGTGCACTTTACTGGCGAATCGTGTACCAAATGCTGCTCACAAAAGTTGGAGGAGACACTTAAGCTCAGCCTTATGAGCATGAGGTGAAAGCGTAATGGGCTAATTACCATGTATACAGAAGGTTGTTGACTACTTTACATTCGTCTGCAGAGTGCCCATAGCCCTCCTGGCGCAGTGGTGCAGCGGATAAGCGATGCGACACTTACCTGCGATGGTAGGTTCTACCAGCGGTGGGTCTTTTACGGCCAAGGCTGCTCATTCCTAGCGACCAATGACTAACTTAACTGCCACCGGCTGCCACAGTACGCAGTTTGCTCATTATCCGGTGGACAAGTTCTGATGACGCCGCAAGTTCACGTTACCTATAGGTGTTCAGTATGCCTCCTAAATTGCTCTCTGGGCACCACCTGCCAGAGCCACGCCGGTGATCTATTCGCTCACAACGCCAGCGCCGACCACAAATGTTCTGGTGAACGGGGCCTTTAACCCCGTCGCGTTAAAACCTGACTAAAGCCACAATACATCAGGACTTTCTTTTCTATTTGCTAATTAAGAATATAGAGCAAGCTACAGTGGAAAATAAAGTTTTTTTTGTTTTTACCCGTCTCGCATGTCGAAACCATCGTGCACATTATTCGGCGACACACGAGCTTCTCTGCCTTTGAGTACAGCCAGAACAGCCCGATTTTTGAAACTGGTCCGTGGGCACGCTCGAAACCTTTGGAGCTTGCGCGCACTAGCACTTCAGGGAGAAAAGCATGGCGTTGAAACAAACCTTTCTAATTATTTAAATTCAGCTTAATGTTTAAGAGCAGTCAGAAAGAGCAAAATAATAGGGTCGATTAATTGGATTGATTGAGAGGAAATGCGATAGTCGTCTTCTTTCGATTGCTAATCTATTCCAACTTTTTTACCGCTGACATATTGCGGGAAGTCCTCACGCCAATACCGGCGCAGGGTGGAAGTGGTTAAGCGTTGCGGCCCTGCACTGGTTGGTAGCTGTTTCAAACACTACCAGCCAGTTTGCGCTTCCCGACCAATGAGAGAACGAATACCTCTCGCAAGAATTATTTTTGCACAGGGAGTTCTTCGGGAGGCTTTATATCACACACCAAATGTTAACGTCAGTCAGTTCTTAATGTCAAGAATCCTATTTGTTTTTCCAGCAACTAGATCCATAAATGGTGCTAGAAAAGTGTCCCCACGGGCGAACCGAGAATGCCAACGATTCCTGTAACCGCGATGTTTTCCTTAGAATGCATATTTACGAAAGGCCACCTCAGATGCAACTCTCACCTTCAACGATGGCAGCTTAGCACAAGTTGACATCCTGTCCGCGTCAGCGTTCCTACAGTGTTTCGTTTTTTGGTACCTCCAAAGTTTAGAACAAACTTGTTGCCCTTGATTAGTCGTTACTTTCAGAAAAATCATGAGATAACTGTGTTAATGAGTCTCATATAATTAGGTACAGTGCAGAAAATTAAGCAACTTCACACCTGCCGTGGTAGCTCACTGGTTAAGGCAGTTGTGTACTGAGCTGAAATGCCCGGGTTCTAACCCGACTGCGGCAGTCGCGTTCCGATGGAAGCGAAACGAAAACGGCGCCCACGTGCTGCGCGATGTCAGTTCACGTTACAAATCCCCAGGTGGTCGAAAGTTTTCCGGAGACATCCACTACGGCACCGCTTTCTCTCTTGCTTCTTTCACTCTCACCTTTCCTCCTTCCCTTACGGCGCGGCTCGAGTGTCCTCTAAGATATCTGGGACAATTCCTTGAGCCATTTTCTTTCCTTAAAGACCAATTTTCAATTTTTTTTTCAGCGTCACCTACTGGTTTATAGACCACGATGGGTGCAGGACGGAGGAGCCCGCATCTAAGTAACAGTTGATCTGTTCCTTCTCTTTCCCTTGCTCTTTTATTGCTTTTAATGTCATATCATTAGACTTCTTGTCGGTGAAAACCCAACGACGTGCGGTGTCACGGAATTCGCTGATTAAACGAGAGGGGTCACATGACTGTGATATCGCCAACTTCTGTCCACCGGGTTGTGAGTAACCTTGTTTCCAGGCAGCAACCTAGGTAGAGAATCGCAATTTCGACACCGTCACAGCTTGGCGGATACGTGCCACTGCAGGTAGCAGTCCAAAGTTGACGGTTTATGGAGCGACAATTGCAACACACACAGATTTTGCAACAGAAGCCGCGACCAGCATGGAACCTAATACCATCGCTTTCTGCTGCAAAGGTGACTTAATCACACCATATATTTTGCTTGTTTTTTCAGCGGCGTACGGACACATTAGGTCTTAGAAATAAAGCAATCTCTTAAGAACTTCGCGGGACGTGCACTTCTTGTTGTTGGCGCGGCGCACTCACACAGGACGATCAAGCAAAGAGCCCAAGGTAAAAGCGTCTGTTCTCTGGGTCCCTTGTTCTGTCCTTTGCCTCTGCGTCGTTTAAAACATGAATCCCAAACCACCTGCTCTAATCGCAGCCTTAATTAACGTAATCCAGATCCAGATCCAGATCAACAGCGACATCATTTGCTGCCTATATGAACAGCTGGCGGGCCCCCGGCGCCCTTAGTGGGCGTGAGAACAGCACCAGGATGCGGCCACCTAATCCGCTCTGCTTCTTCGTGCAGGTTAGTTCTGTTACTTCCCTGTACGCTAAGAAATCTAATGACGTGTGCCTGTTGCTGTTCCCACGCCCGGGAGTTTTGCTTTGTGTGTTCAGTGAATGCTTTGATATTGTAAACCAACTGCTGGCGTTGTCCGGGGACGTCGAGCTCAACCCTGGGCCTAACACGAGGCATCAGGTACAGGACTCTCTTCCTGACGTCCAGTCTAAGCAGTTGGAAGATATGTTTGCACTTGAGACTTTGAACACGCGAACTGCGAAAATGCAACTGGACCAAAAGGCTTTCATAAAGTCTATTGATGATCTTAAGAAGTCCCAGCTGAAGTTAGAAGAAGATTTGAGCGAAATGAACAAAAGATTAACTAACGTTGAGCGCAAAACTGTTACCATTGACGAAACCGAGAAGGAAGTACATCCTTTTCAGCAGTTAGTTGACCAACTTTCTAGTGAAAACTCTCAGCTGCGCGCGCGCCTGTCTGAACTTGAAGACAAGCAGCGACGCGATAACCTTCTGTTCTATGGCATACCTGACGCGCAATCAGAGTCCTGGGCTCAGTCAGAAGAAAAGCTAGTCAAGGTTCTTTCATCCTGCTTGGAAATTCCGTCCTCTGAAATTTTGATCGATAGAGCACACAGGCTCGGTGGGTTCGCGTCGGAAAAATGACCAATTATTGCCAAATTTTCATCCTTCAAGGTAAAGCAGAGAATACTGATTAACTGTTCTAAGCTCATGGATGAAAAAATTACGCTTAGCGAGGATTTTTCTTTCGCCACCCGTCACGCTAGAAAAAAACTGGTCGAATTTGGCAAATCCCAGCCGCTCACTTTCAAGCTTCGCTTCACTAAGCTTTACATAAAAAATAAATGCTACTCCTACAATCACTCTGATGACTCCGTTCATGAAATCCCAAGCGTCTTCCCGTTGCCAACCGACCGTTCTGAGGACCGTACGAATGATACCCACAGCGCCTCCGCGCCACCGACCGAACACCAATTAGCACTGCCCGAGGGACAGTGGAACTAAGTCCCCGGCCATTACTCCACTTTCTTTTTTGATCACAAATATTCGCAGCATAATACCTAAACGAGATGATCTTTCTCCTGTAATTGATGCTTGCGATGCTGACATTGTATGTCTTACTTAAACCTGGCTATCGGCGAAGATAGATAGCTGTGAACTTCTTACCTGTAAAGAGAGATATATCATTTATCGGTGCGACAGGGGTTCTAGATGTGGCGGAGGCGTACTTGTAGCTGTTGCTGATACTGTTATGTCTTTTCCGATCCATTTTGTAAGCGCGTTGGAACTTGTACTGGTTGAAATTCGCACATGCTCTAGGAAATTGATAGTGGGCGTTTGCTATCGTCCGCCGTCTACCTCCCCCACCTTTGTAAACGATCTTCATGATGTCATTCATATGATTACAGTCCGTTATCCGAGCAGTCCCTTTATCTTACTGGGTGATTTTAATTTCCCCAACATAGTGTGGTCTAATGTGAGCTCTTATTGTGAACCTTTTTCAAGTGAATGCGACATGTTCTTGAATTTGTGTAGTGGTTTTAACTTATCCCAGCTTGTAACGCAGGCAACTCGAATTTCACCTACTGCGTCTAATATCCTCGATCTGGTACTCACCACATCGCCTGATTTTTTCCAGCCCATATCATACTTGCCAGGGTTAAGTGATCGCCTACTCCTTCATTTTGCTTTGACCTGCGCAGTTCCCCATCAACGTAACCACAGTAAATATATCCATGATTACAAAAATGCTGATTTTGATGCTATTAACCTTGAACTGTCTGTTTTTCTAGATCATCACTTGCTAAGCTTTCATGATCGCTGCGTGAATGCTAACTGGAGCCTGTTTAAAAAAAACGTTGCTGCGTTCACTGAAACATATGTTCCACGCTTAGTCATCACCTCTAACCGTGAATCACCATGGTTCACAAAATCGTTAAAACGGCTCTGTAATAAGAAAAAAACGCATGTTCCGCTCTGCAAAACTAACCGGTTCCCAAGAACGTTGGACTGCTTATCAGGCCGCGGCCCTTGAATATAAAAGTGCACTGAAGGATGCCAAAGATTTGTTTTTCAATGACACATTACCTTCCCTTTTGATAAATAACCCTAGGCAATTTTGGAGCGTAGTTAACAAAAAAGACAATTCATCCATCAGCCTAAAAGACTCCAGTGACCAACTAATTCATCGTAATGAATGTGCAAATGTTCTAAACAGTGTATTCGTTTCAACTTTTTCCAAAAATCAGTGTTTGGTAACCCCTGCATATAACAGTGCTGACTTTTTACCGATGGATTCTATTGTCTTTGATCCTGCTGGAGTGGAAAAAATAGTCGAAAAACAAAAGGTTTTTTCATCATGTGGTGTTGATAACATTAGTTCTAAGTTCTTGATTAAAACCAAAGTATACAGCGCAATAATACTCTCTAACCTATTTCAGCAATCTCTTGAAACAGCATGTATACCTGATGACTGGAAGGTTGGGAAGGTGATTCCCTTGCAAAAATCTGGTGATCAACATTCCCCGCATAATTATCGACCCATCTCACTTACCAGCATTCCGTGTAAAATCATGCAGCATGTTATTTACTCTCACCTTGCATCGTTCCTTGAATCTAATGCCTTTTTTTACGGACAGTCAACATGGATTTCGGAAGTGGTTTTCTTGCGAAACACAGCTTTTAACCTTCAGACATGATCTAAACTCAATCCTCGACAGGGGTTCCGTTGTCGACTGCATATTCCTCGATTTCTCAAAGGCGTTTGACAAAGTCTCTCATCAACTGCTTTTTTTAAACTTAGTAAACTTAACCTCGACCCTAACGTTCTTAGGTGGCTGCATTCGTTTCTCACTAATCGTTCACAATTTGTCACCGCTAATAATGCTTCTTCCTTCACTTCTCCAGTTGGATCTGGAGTACCACAAGGCTCTGTTCTACGGCCTCTGCTTTTTCTTATTTATATCAATGACTTACCTGACAATCTAAGTTCAACAATAAATCTTTTTGCTGATGACTGCGTCATATACCGCGAAATTAACAGTGACTCTGATATAGCTCTTCTTCAATCGGATATTGATCATGCTCTTGAATGGACTAACAAATGGAACATGGAACTTAACACAAAAAAGTGCAAGTACATGCGGGTTTGTCGTCGTAACATCACATTGCCTTCATATCGTCTTAATAATTGCAGCCTTGAGTCTGTGCCTTTTTACAAATATTTAGGTGTCTTCATTTCCCATAATCTTTCTTAGAAAGTACACATAGACTATGTAAGCAATAACGCTAACCGCATGCTGGGCTACATACGCCGTAACTTTAATCTTTCTTCTAGCTCCGTAAAACTGCTTCTCTACAAGTCGTTGGTTCGTAGTAAACTAGAATATGCTGCATCTATCTGGGACCCCTATCAAGGGACACTAATATACCAACTCGAATCTATACAGAACCGTGCGGCCCGTTTCATTCTCTCGAATTATCACCGTAACTCTATTATCAGTGCCATGAAATCAAGCTTATAACTCCCACTACTGTCGCAACGTAGAAATATATCCCGCTTTTGTCTATTCTATAAGATTTACTACGATAACCCCATCCTTAAGAGAAAATTTATAACGCCACCTTGCTACGTTTCAGCTCGGATCGATCATCGTCATAAAGATGGTATTCTTTCATGCCAAACAAACCACTTTTACAACTCATTCATCCCCAGCACATCGGCACAATGGGATCACCTTCCCCGATCGGTCGTCGAAATAAGTGACCATTCTGTGTTTAAATCGGTTTTAACTAACTTGATGGTAACATAGTACATGTAATTCTTGCGCCCTGCCCTTTATTCTTTTCAGCTTATGTGGTAGTTCAAACAGACCTGGTCTGCGTGGTATGCTTGTTTGCGTGGTATGCTTACTTTTATGTTTACTTTTATTCTTTGCTCATAATTTCGTGTTAAATGACTGTTAATTTGTTTGATCGTATTTGCTGTAACCTACTGATTTGCGCGAGCCATATTTTTGTTCACATTTTTGTGTTACTTGTGACTGCTGTTCCTTTGTTATTTTGTCTATTGTACCCCACTCCCCTCTGTACTGCCCTAGGGCCCTGAGGTTACTGAAATAAATAAATAAAATAAATAAATTTCATGTTCTCATACTTCGAAGGACAGTCCAAACTTCTTGGCACTTTGCCTAGAATTGAACAACTCGCACCTTGCGATACATGAGAGGCTGTGGATCGCCGACTGAACATCCGGATTCCGCGAGAATTTCTCGAATGCAGCTGTAGTAACGACGAAGCCTTCAGGAACCACAATCTGCAATATTTAAAAATTTGGTTAATGAGTGCCAGGGTGCGAAGCACGAAAGTATGGTTAAGCGCCCAGACTTAACAACGCTGCAAGCGCCACCAACTGATCAGTTCGCGTGGTTCTTGACGCCTGAGTCTCTCCTCGCAGAGATCATCGGCAGCAAATTCACACCTGCATTTTCGCCGCGTGCCTGGCTCAGATGCGCAATTCTGGGCTCACGGCTACCATGTTAAAAAATAATAAGAAATAAAACTACGCACACAAACCAGTTATTTAGGGAGGACCCTTAGGGGCGACATTTTACAATCTCAAAGCATTAAAATATTGCGTCAGCACTTTTTAAAAACTAATTTGGAATACCTTCGTAGGGCTAGGGAGTTGGATGTACAGAGCTGACGACGGTAGTCAGTATTTTAAGTATATTCGAACCAAAAAGAACATATCGACATGTGCCGATAAAGCAATTCTTAGCTCTTACACTTTTATTCAGACGCTGTGGGTGAGCTAAAATATATTAGATATACTGAATTGGTGATCATAACCAACGAAAGGAATGCAAGACGATTTATGGGGAAGTGTTTGCCTTGTTGGAGCCTGGTTGCTCAATCGGGCACCGCTTGTACGGATCCCAGATAAAGGATCTGTAAAACCTTTCATCATAAATTAACGCGTTTACTTGAAGATAGGCTCAATTCGTGTTCTGCGTATTTCGGCGCAGGCTGTATAAGAACACTTGAATACCAACGGCGTAGGCGTAATCTGAGTCATTCCGCTCGCACTTTCTCTGTCTGCTGTCCGAGGGCTAAAATTTACCTGAACCACAAGAAAATGTGGCAATGTAGCGCTCGGTCACGCTAAAACCAAGCATTGCTTCAAAAATCCCGCTTGCAGCTACAGAAATGTTGAATACGCGCTTGCAAATGCTATGAATTGGTGCGCCAGGAAAGACACTACGGCGTCTGGATAAATGAGCATTTCATGCCGCCAAACTCGAATACAAGCAGAGTGGCTTCCGGCGTCTTTTACGCTGCAGAACAGTTGCAGTGCGTGCTGCTGCTGTGGGCGCAGAAGAGTCGCATCTGCTCACCCTTCGGGTTCGACCACAGCGGCTTTGCGCGGGTTGTCCCGAGTAAATAGCCGCGCACTATACCGACGGCCTCTCGGAGGAGTGACCTACCTGCGGTGCGTCCGTGGCGATCATCCGGAGCGCGGCCAGGGATGCGCCCTTCCCGCCAGCCACCGATGATAGCCGGCTACGTGGCTCGTCCAATGACAGCGTGTTCGGGCACCATGCTACACAAGAAGGAGAAATTATAGCTTTGGCAGAGGTACAGTGAATAGACAATGCAGCAGACGACGCTGTCTGCGTGGCCTGACTGGTGTCGCCGATAATGACCTATATTCAAGACATTCAATAGTGACCCAGACGCTTGATATCTGCGGTGTGCTGCACTGCCTTTTTCAGTACATTCATTGTATAGCGGAGGCCTCATTTCTCACATCTCGGTCACCGGTTTTCCCTTCGTTTCAAGGGTGCTCTAACCATGTGCATTGCTTATAGTCGCAGACCTTGCGGAGGCGGGCATTTTGCCTACCTCTAGGGAAGAATGGATCGCTTTCACGGGCGAGAAGGTAAGCTCTTGTAAGCTCTTGGTGCCCAGTGCAGGGAAGCTGTGCTCTTATCCCTTAGGGCTCGCGCGGCAGACATGTTGTGGACCAGCGGTGGACTCTGCGAACGCTGCGCTGGGATTGGAAACCAGTTGTCATGACAATGATCAGTTCAACTTGCAAAAAGTCGTTTGTTTTAGAAACCGTACCTGGATAGCGCACGTCTCCTCGGCAAGGTTATGCTGCGCTCTGCGTATTTGCATTCTGAAAACCTAACTAAAATCCGACAGCAAAGGTGCAGTGCGCTATAGGTCATAACATGACTGCTATGCTTTGTATTTCTACATAAACACGTAAACACCTCCGTTTTTTTTTCATTCAGAGAGCTTAGCGAATTTGCGTAAGAAGCAGCAAAAAAATACCGCGCTTCTTTTCAACCCTTTCAGTCCCATGCCATTGCACGGAACAAGTCTCTTTACGAAGGTTCTAAAACATTTACGAGATTTCTGTATAGAATGCCCCTTCTTCAACTAGGTACAGTTTAATAGTTATGTAATCACATGACTCCTCATAACGTAATTTGCCGCAGCGACCCATAATTTATCTTACTTCATTTGGTCCGAGTAAGCCGTAGGGGCGGTGGCATGGTTTTCGCCATGAAAAAAAAGATGTTAGCGATGTTTGCATTGAAATGACGTCATATCTGGCGTCAGTAAGGCTGCGTTTCAAAGAGGGATATACTTACTCATTTTTGTTTTCTACCACCCCCCGAGCACGAGCATCCTTATCTCAAACAAGTTGTCACAAATTAAGCGCTCTTGCCATTGAATTTCCGAATTTATTCTTAGTAATATCGGTGAATTCAACTTTCCGTAATTAATTGAGCCGCGTAACTTTTCTGGCCAGCAAATATGAAGTTGAAACTTTCATCCCAGCTTGCCTCGATTTTAAGACCGTTAGCGCTTACTCTTCACGTTTAGAGATTTCGTGTGGTCGGCTACCACCCTTAAACACAGCGCCATCTGTGACAGCAACTACTCATCACGTTTTGGGATTTCGTGGGGTCTCCTACCACCCTGAGATCACAGCGGCATCTGTGGCACAACTAGAAAACAGCGCATCTCGCATTGAGACTTGTAGCGTCGTCTACAAAAGTATTGTAGAAGCAACCACCTGCCGCCTGCCAATGATGGCGTCACAGTCCAATATTGTGGATAGAGGTGGAACTTAGTGAGTATGACGTCTGGGGACGAAATGGCGCCATAGTTTTGGTTTCTCTAATCCAAGATAGCAGCCATTAAAATTGGTTGTGCCCTCTCATCCATTTCCCCCTCCTCACCCAAAAAATATCCTAAAACAGGTAGGAAAACTGTCCCGTTACGCGACCGCTATACATGTATGCATTCGTTCCGCTATATATACTCTGACAACAACGGGCACCCATCCGGGGACAGTTGTATACCGAAAATGGCAGGGAAATAAAACTTTATGGGTTGTGGTATAGAAATGAAACCACAATTAAATAATAGGTAACCATTGTATACGTGCAATTACTAATTTAAGGGTTACCATAACGTACCGCAAGCCGAATTCTATAGGCCCACCTGACCCCCCAAACGAAGCAAATTCCGTTTGGGGCGCATCTTGAGGGCGTGCAATTCGACCATGGGTAGACGTGCATCGTAATTTCTGATATACGGCGCAAGGTGGCGATCGTTCCGCTAGGCGGCGTTCGTGCACGCGCAGCCGAGCATGGTGGCAATCCACCCCGTTTCATAGGGTATTACATTCCTTTTCTCGAGGCGAGAAGCGCGTTCTCCGCTTTCTTCGTCTAGTAAAACAAGCAGCTAACGCTCGTTACTTCAGCGTCCTCCATACGGTGGTGGCCTTTTTAATTACAACAACCAATGTCCAAAACCAGTTGTCCTCCCCCCCTTTTCTGCTAATGTTCTAGATCATATCCCAAATATTAATCCTCACCTTTATTCTAATGCTACGCACCGAGATGGCTTATGCCGTCATCCCATAATTATTAGATACTGAGCCTAGCGCCTCACAGAAAAATAAATCTATAAAACAATCATCATCATCATCATCAGCTGACTACACCCAGCAGGTCCAAGGTCTTGCGCATGTCTCTCCAATTAACCCTGTCCTTTGCCAGCTGCACCCACCTTATGCCTGCGAACTTCTTACTCTCGTCTGCCCACTGTTGCAAATGGGTTGCAAGCCCCAAGGGTAGCGTTGGCCTGGCGGCCTGGGGCAAAGCTGGAAACATCCGAAGGTCCCGGCAAAGGATGAGTCGACTGGCAACAGAACAACTTGTTTATTCTGGCATCTCAAAAGAGCAGCCGGTCAGGGCGACCACGTTACTCGAAGGAAGGAATCGAAGTCTCTCCTTGGCGTCCGGGGCAGCTCGCTTTATACCCACGGAGTCGAGGGCAAGAGGGAACGGCTTGGGAAGAGTCATCCGATACGGCGACGCTTGAACATGTTCAGGCGTGACGGGCGCGTCCGCCAGGCCGGCGCCGGTCAGACCTCCTCGCCTCCCAGTTGAGGAGCTCCTCTCCCCGGCTGCCGCGCTTTGACAAGCGTGGGCAAAACATGCACACACACACACACACACGCACGCACGACGACACGTGGCACTGAAACATGCCTGGACGCGCTTGGCGGGAGGCGTTGCGGCCGCGATGAACGAAGCCGCGGCGTCCGTTGCATCCGCGCCGGCTATACCGCGCGTCGTAGGTAGGCGAGACGTAACAGACCGCCCCGCCGGGAGAAGGAGATCCCGATGGTCAGGGGACTGCATCCGCTGTCCAGAGGGATGTCGCTCGATGATGCTCGTAATCGAAACCGATCGTCCCTCGACGTTGCTTGAGCGCAGCGCACAGAGAAGGCCTCGTTCTCGGGTTCAGGATCACATAGGACACTGTAAAGTCACTTCGGGAGAGTTGCCATTTTTGTGCTCGTTCCCAGCAAGCGTTAGAACTACGCCGAAACGCAACCGCTCAGTCAGCAAGCACGAGACAACCCTCACTAAGCTCTGCCAGGCTCTTTCCCCTTTTATACTACTGCCTAGTTCCTTACAGTAGTCAAGCAGCACTCAGAACGCGTCCACAAATTGGAAAATTGCACTAGAAAGCACATAATCACTTTGAAACACTAAACAAAAGCAATATGTTAAAAATCCTGCCTCAGGAAGAAAACATCAGTAACCAACAACTTTGAGGCGGATTCCTACGTTAGGGGCTTCGACTTAAGCCATCGGCGTTACCGTTGAGACTCCCCTTTTTGTAACGCACCTCAAAGGAATATTGTTGCAAAGCGAGGCTCCAGCGCAGGAGGCGGCCATTTTTGGGAGATATGGTCTGCAGCCATTGGAGAGGGCAGTGATCCGTCTCAATGATAAACCTCGAGCCGGCTAGGTAGCATGACAATTTCTGAACGGCCCACACGAGACACGCACACTCTTTCTCGGTGGCGCTGTACGCCTGCTCACGACAGGTCAGCTTACGACTAGCATACAGGACGGGGTGTTCCACTTCTCCATTGTCCCTTTGGCACAGTACAACGCCCATGCCTCGCTCACTAGCATCGCACTGAACAACGAACCCTTTGGTATAGTCTGGCGATCGTAGCACAGGCTGGCTTGTTAGGGCGCTCTTTAGGGCGCTAAAAGCTCTCTCCTTTGTCTCGCTCCAGACGACTGTTTGGGGCTCTGTTTTTCTTAGAGCATCCGTCAGGGGAGCCGCGATATCGGAGTACCTGGGGATGTACCTCTGATAGTAGCCGGCGACACCCAAGAACGACCGAATATCGGTCTTCGTGCGCGGTTGCGGGAAGTCTCGCACAGCGGCCACCTTTATTTCAGAGGGGCGGCGACGACCCTGTCCAATCACGTGACCGAGGTAGACAACCTCGGCCTGTGCTAATTGGCACTTGGGAGCCTTGACTGTCAAGCCCGCTTCGCGCAGGCGGGTTAGCACTGCCCGCAAGTGTGCCATATGCTCAGACCAGGATGCGGAGAATATCGCTACGTCGTCTAAATACGGTAAAGCAAATTCTTCCTGTCCCCGCAACACTTTGTCCATGAGGCTTGAAAAGCAGTATGGCGCGTTCTTCAAACCAAAACTCAAAACTTTAGGACGGAATGTTCCCATTGGTGAAATGAACGCCGCATACCTACTAGCCTCCTCTGTAAGTGGAACCTGCCAATAACCCCTGACAAGATCTAGGGTGGAAATAAACTGAGCGCTACTAACTTTCTCAAGGCGCTCCTCGATGTTAGGGATCGGATAAATTTGATCCTTAGTGATAGAATTAAGCCTGCGGTAGTCGACGCAAGGACGAGGTTCCTTGCCCGGTACCTCAACTAAAATCAAAGGGGAGGTATAATCACTCTCACCCGCCTCAATAACACCGAGCTGTAGCATTTTCTTTACCTCAGCCTCCATAATATCGCGCTGGCGGGGTGACACCCGGTACGCCTTGGATCGTACTGGCTCTGGCGAGGTAAGTTCTATATCATGAGTAAGGACAGAAGTCCTACCAGGCCTCTCAGAGAACTGACCTTGAAACTCTTGTAAGAGTTGGTGTAGTTCGGTTCTCTGCTCAGCTGACAGCGGTGCTTTAATGATTAAGTCACTAATGACCTGATCAGTGTCTTCCCTGTTCGTCACTGAGCCTAGTCCCGGAAGCTCGACCGGAAGCTCTTCGGGAACGTTTACCATCATACACACCACTGCTTCCCGTTGTCTATAGGGTTTGAGCAGATTACAGTGGTAAACTTGCTGTGCTTTCCGTTTTCCTGGCAGACTCACCACGTAGTTAACATCCGACAGTTTTTGAACAATCCGTGCTGGGCCCTCCCACTGCACGTCGAGTTTGTTTTTTAGCGATGTGCGCAATATCATCACCTCATCGCCCACCTCAAAACGACGGGCCCTGGCTGTCCGATCATAATAAACCTTGGCCCTCTGCTGGGCCTTTGCCATTGCTTCACCTGACAACTCCTGTGCCCTTCTTAAGCGTTCGAGGAGACTAAGCACGTACTCGACCACGACTGGGTCGTCGCCCCTGCCTTCCCACGAGTCTCGAAGCATGCGAAGCGGAGACCGCAGCGAGCGACCGTACACCAGCTCAGCTGGCGAAAACCCCGTAGCCGCATGCGGCGCGGTCCTTAATGCAAACATCACCCCAGGCAGACACAGCTCCCAATCACTTTGTTGCTCAAAACACAATGCTCTCAACACGCGCTTCATGACGGAGTGGAGCTTCTCAACGGAATTCGACTGTGGGTGGTACACTGAGCTGTGTAACAGCTTTACCCCACACCTTTCGAGAAAGGCTGTCGTCAAAGCGCTGGTAAACACTGTGCCCTGATCTGACTGGATTTCCGCAGGAAAACCAACTCGCGCAAATATGGACAGTAGTGCATTGACTATCTCAACTGAGCTGAGATCTTTAAGCGGCACTGCTTCAGGGAACTTTGTCGCTGGGCAGATCACAGTCAAAATGTGTCTGTACCCCGTGGCTGTTACCGGCAGAGGTCCCACTGTATCAATAACGAGCCGTCTAAAAGGCTCCGTAATGATAGGTACCAACTTCAACGGCGCCCTCGATTTGTCCCCTGGTTTGCCAACCCGCTGACAGGTGTCACATGTCCTCACAAAGGTTTCTACGTCACGAAAACACCCTGGCCAATAGTACTCTTGCAAGAGACGGTCCTTAGTCTTCTTAACTCCTAGGTGTCCGGACCACGAACCGCCATGCGACAAGCGCAACAGATCCTGACGGTAGCACTGAGGCACGATCAGCTGATCGAACTCGACTCCTCTGCGGTCTAGATACTTCCGGTACAGGACCCCACCTCTTTCCACAAAACGAACATTTTTCTTGGCGATACCTTCTTTGACATTGCAGCGCATGTTTTCTAGGCTGCCATCCTTTTTTTGCTCTGCTATCAAAGCCGACCGGCTGACTTTTAGCAACCTATTAAGTCCATCGGACGTAGGCGCGATGGGCAAATCTGTAGATAGCTCTTCTAATTTTCCCGTGTCGGGCATTTCCTCTCCAGTACCTGGTGCCTTCAGCGCTACAGGCTCAATTTTATTCAGTTCGGACGTGCTCTGAATATCAGCTTGCTGCGCCTCCGACCCTTTCTCATTGCTCGACAACGTCGGCCCCGCAACTACCGCCTTTGCAGCGAGCTCCCGAACTCTCGATCTGGTTAAGGCCTGAACGCTAGCCTCACCAAACAAAAGACCCTTCTCGCGCAGGAGGTGATCGGACCGGTTCGAAAATAGGTACGGGTACTGGGGGGGCAGCATAGATGACACTGCTGCCTCCGTCTCAATTGCTCCGAAAGGTCCTTCAATGAGCACTTTTGCTAAGGGCAGACACACGCTGTGAGCTTCCACGGCTTGCTTGATCCATGCGCACTCGCCCGTGAACATATCGGGTTCTACGTAAGAGGGGTGAACTACATCCATTGTAGCTGCGGAATCACGAAGCACTCGGCACTCTTTCCCGTTCACGAGGAAGTCTCGCATGTAAGGCTCGAGAAGCTTCATGTTCTCGTCAGTGCTGCATAATGACAAAAACACGACTTTTGTTTTTGTTTCTGGACACTGCGCCGAAAAGTGACCCGGCTTCTGGCACGTATAACACACGCGCGCTTGCCTCGCCTCGAACCGCTTTCTGCGTTCGGCTTCGGCTGCCGCCGTCTCCTTACGTTCGGTCGGACTGCTTTCACTCGCATCCGCACTACGCGTGTCCCCCCTTGCTCTCATGGGTGTGAACTTCGGCCTCTCAGACTTGGAGCCAAATTCACCCTTTTGACCGTCCTTAGCTCCGCGAGCCCGACGCGTCACAAACTCCTCGGCTAGCTCGGCGGCTTTAGCCACTGTACTAACGTCTGGCCTATCCAAGACCCAGTACCGCACGTTCTCAGGTAACCGACTATAAAACTGTTCCAGCCCGAAACACTGCAGAATTTTCTCGTGGTCACCAAACGCTTTCTCTTCTTTGAGCCACTCCTGCATGTTTGACATAAGCCTGTAGGCAAACTCTGTATATGACTCATTTCTGCCTTTTTCATTTTCCCGAAACTTCCGACGGAACGCCTCCGCTGACAGCCTGTACTTTTTTAGCAGACTTGATTTCACTTGGTCGAAATCCTCTGCCTCCTCTCTCTTCAAGCGAGCGACTACGTCGGCCGCCTCACCGGGTAACAAAGTGAGCAAGCGCTGTGGCCACGTTTCCCGAGAGAACCCCTGCTTCTCGCACGTTCGCTCAAAGTTAACCAGGAACAAACCAATGTCCTCTCCAAGCTTAAACGGCCGCATCAGGTCAGTCATTTTGAACGATACCCGTTCTCCTGCACCGTGTGCCTGACTTCCATTACGAGCGCGTTCCATCTCTACCTCGAGACGCTTCATTTCCAAAGCGTGCTCTTCTTTCTCTTTTTGCTCTTTACGTTCGCGCTCCTCTTTCTCTTTTTGTTCTTTACGTTCGCGCTCGTCTTTTTCTTTTTGTTCCCTCTCCTCAATGGTCTCAAGGCATTCCGACAGCTCGTCATCCTCAGCCTCCAACTCAAGAATCGCCCTTAGCAGTTCTGGTTTTCTGAGTTTGTCCGAGACATCAAGACCCAACTCTCTTGCAAGCTCCAGCAATTTCGGTTTGCGCAACGACTTCAAATCCATGGCTGCTCCGAATGCTGCTTTCTCTACTGCCTACTATTGTCTTGCCGCAAACTAACCCGGCAGCAACGACAACCACAATTACCAGCTCTGTTTCTGACACTAACAAAAGCCTGGCAAAACTCAGAAGAAGAAAGTCCCGCACTCACCAAACCTCGCAGCCAAGAATTCAGCGCAGTCGTTCCGCTGCAGGCAACCAGTCATCACACAGGGCTCGTTGCACTGCTCCCGGATGGTCGTTGTGCTGCTCAGCATACAGTTGACCGCATATCTTCGCTGCTGGCCTCCGTTGTCGCGATCTCACCGCTGGCAACCAGTTGTTGCATTTGGGTTGCAAGCCCCAAGGGTAGCGTTGGCCTGGCGGCCTGGGGCAAAGCTGGAAACATCCGAAGGTCCCGGCAAAGGATGAGTCGACTGGCAACAGAACAACTTGTTTATTCTGGCATCTCAAAAGAGCAGCCGGTCAGGGCGACCACGTTACTCGAAGGAAGGAATCGAAGTCTCTCCTTGGCGTCCGGGGCAGCTCGCTTTATACCCACGGAGTCGAGGGCAAGAGGGAACGGCTTGGGAAGAGCCATCCGATACGGCGACGCTTGGACATGTTCAGGCGTGACGGGCGCGTCCGCCAGGCCGGCGCCGGTCAGACCTCCTCGCCTCCCAGTTGAGGAGCTCCTCTCCCCGGCTGCCGCGCTTTGACAAGCGTGGGCAAAACATGCACACACACACACACACGCACGCACGACGACACGTGGCACTGAAACATGCCTGGACGCGCTTGGCGGGAGGCGTTGCGGCCGCGATGAACGAAGCCGCGGCGTCCGTTGCATCCGCGCCGGCTATACCGCGCGTCGTAGGTAGGCGAGACGTAACACCACCTAACCTTCTGCCGCCCCCTGCTACGATTTCCTTCTCTTGGAATCTACTCCGTTATCATTACGAACCAGCGGTTATCTTTCCTTCGCTTCACATGCCCTGCCCAAGCCCATTTCTTCCTCTTGATTTCGGCCTGGATTTATTTATCCCGCGTTTGTTCCCTCACCTACTCTGCCCGCTTTCAGTCTCTTAACGTTACACTTATCATTTTTGTTTCCATGGCTCGTTGTGTTGTCCTTAACTTAAGCTGGACACCTTTCGTAAGCCTCCAGGTTTCTGCCCCGTAGGTGAGTACCGGTAAGATACAGCTGTTGTAAATTTCTCTTGAGGGATATTGTTAAATTGCTATTGATCATCTGATAGAAAATTCCATACGGGCTCCACCCCATTCTTATCCTTCTAGTTATTTCCCTCTCATCATCCGGATCAGCTGTCACTACCTGCCCTCCCTAAGTAGGCGTATTCCTTTTCCAGTTCCAGCACCACGCTGCAAATTGTGAACTGCTGTTCCTTTGCTAGGCTGTTGAACAGTACTTTGGTGTTCGGCATGTTAATTTTAGACCTACCGTTCTGCTCTGCCTGTCTATATTATTGATTGAGCTTTGCGGTTCATCTCCTGAGTGACTCAGCAAGGCAATGTCATCAGCGAAATGCAGATTATTTAGGTACTCTCTATTAACTCTTAACCTCAACTGTTCCAAATTCTGGCCTCGAAAAACCTCCTGTAAACAGGCGGCGAATAGCAATGGCGAGATCGTATCTCTTTGCCTGACGCCCTTCCTTATTAGAGTTTTATTGCTGACTTTATGGAGGACTATGGTAGCTGTGCAATTGGATACTGTGCAGCAATTGAGCATGCTGCAATTAAGTGAAAGCTGGGTAAGGTAGATTTAACTGCGCCTTTTCATCGCGAATTGTCATAGCGCTCAGCGGAAGTGAGCTAACTCTTGCTCATAAAAAAATCTTCCTGCTGTTATTGACGCATTTAGAGTCATTATCATCATATGTACTAACGCTGCACTCAACTGAAAACTGCACAGTCAGCCTGGTGTTGTCCGTGCTTAGGCAGCACTATCATCCCACAAGTTCTACCCTCCATGCAAGCACAGCTCATTTCAAAAGAGCCTTCTAATCCCTCTTTTAATAACAACATGTTTTAAGCCCACCCCGCATATAAAGCCGTTACACAAAGGGCCATTGAGTTACCTTAAATAACTAAATAAGCTCGTAAACTTCCGGCAGAGAACGGCAATCAATTGCTATCTTAAAGCCTAGTCTCTCAAATCTGTAGTCGACACGTATTTAAACACATTGTACATAACCATGTGTATTCTATTACCATTTAATTACTACTAAGCATTTTTTCTTGGCCTAAATGTCTTTTCCACTAATAATAGAAATGAGCCCTCTTCTACTCTTGCCTTGTCTTCTTTTCCACTCCATTACCCTTAAGGACCAGCGGTTATCTTGCGTTCGCATTACTTGCCCTGCTCAAGCCCATTTCTTCCTCTTTATTTCGAATAGAATGTCATTAGCCCGCGTTTGTTCCCTCAGCCACTCTGCTCGCTCCCGGTCTCTTGACCTTATACCTATCATTTTTCTTTCCACGGCTCGCCGCGTTGTGCTTAACTTAAGCTTAAACCTTTTCGTAGGCTCCACATTTCTGTCCCGTTGTTGAGTACCGAAATGATGCAGCTGTTGTACACTTTTCTCTTGAGAAAATACCATAATATATCAGAATATTTGTCAGCATGTAGAGCCTCATCCTTCATCTAAAACCCATTATGCTGGACTCCAAAGGGCGACTGAACTGATAGCTCGATGCTCACAGATGTCAAAGAAAATCGTAACTTCCCTCGGAGTCGAAACTGTGTGGACCGAGAACTAGCTTGTGAAAAATTGAATATCCTCGCAAAAAAATTTAAAACTGGCCTCGCACCTTGTAATTTTGGGCTGCCAAAAGGCGACTTTTACGGCCAAACCTCTCACGATGACGTCACTCTTGGCACGGAGAAGAAAGGTGGTGGCTCGGCCATCACGGCAGTGAACTGATTTTCATCGTTCGCTGTAGTCTTCGTACGCAGTTTGTGTTCGGTAAGGGGTAGTGATCACTGGAGTTTTGTTGCGGGACGCACTATTCCCTCGAATAAGGTGAAGGAAGTGGGTTACTAACATTTTCAAGAGACAAGGCGCGGCGAGAAAAATTCATTTATGCTGCCTGGCAGTCCAATAGATCACCGACACCGACAGCGCGTTTGCTCGAAAGATTCTACATGACAGTAGCACAAAGCAGGCATATATTTGAAGGAGGGGTAGGTTCCGAGAAAATTAATTGCAAGAAATTGAAGTCGGCCGCGGTTCCAACGTGGCTCTAATCCAGTTACCAATTAAGATCCCTATTTCTAGAGGGGCAGCTGTGAAAAGGAATCGAGCGAGAGAGTTTTACAAAATCGTTCGTGTCGGTTCTAGTTTGTTCACCTGAAATCTGAATAACTGCTGCAAGTAATGAACACAAAAGTATTTGAGGCTGTGTTAGAGAACGACCACTAGCCTGAAACCGTTGCGTATCGGCGTGCCACACGCGTGCCTGGGAACCCCTCACCTGACTTTATTGCAAATAATATATAAATATTGTCACCGACAAACATCGCAGGACGCGGGAAGCACAACCGTTTACTGGGGCGACGCTTGCCGAAAAGCCGCGCTCATTCAAGAAAAACAAGACGTTCGGCCACGCGGTGGGAGACAGGTTCGGCCACCAGGTGGCGCCGGCAGAATGTCAGCAATGTGGCATTGCCGCCCTCCCTTCCAATACGCATCGACTCGATGCCGAACGCGAAGGGGGAAAAAACGTACGTAAGGCTTCTAGGAAGCGGCGCGAGTGTCTTCTTGAAAAGGGGCTAACGGGAGTAATGGGCTTCATTCGCGCCTCGTGGACTACTTTGGATGTCGGTTGTCGAGACGACCGGACAGTTCCTTGAGGGAGAACCTCGTAGGTCACCGCGCTGATGCGGCATAACACCTAGTATGGACCAAAGTAACGGCGAAGAAGCTTCTCAGACCGCCCTCGCAAACGGATCGGACACTATACCCAGACTTTGTCACCGGGTGTGTAAATCACCTCCCTGCGGCGGAGGTTGTAGCGCTGGGCGTCGCGTTGTCGTTGGCATCAGATTCGCTTTCGAGCAACTTGGTGAGCGGCTTCGGTGTCACGAACAAATTGTTCAGAGTCCACGACAGCAGAGGGAGTAGGATCCGTAAGAAGCATGGCGTCCAGCATGGTCAAGGATTCGCGACCGTGCACCAAATGGAACGGAGTGAAACGCGTCGTTTCGTGGAGCGCAGTGTTGTATGCGAACGTGATGTAAGGCAGTATCCGGTCCCAGTTTGCATGGTCATCGTCGACATACATAAAAAGCATATCGGCAATTGTCCTGTTAAGCCGCTCATTCAGTACGTTTGTTTGCGGATGGTAACCTGTAGTCTTGCGATGGCTGGTGCCACTGAGTCGAAATACCTCGCTCGTAAGAGCCGACGTAAACGCGGTGCCCTTGTCAGTTAATACGACTGTTGGCGCTCCGAGACGAAGCACAATGTTGTGAATGAAAAATTGTGCAACTTCGGCGGTGGTGCCACGGGGAAGAGCCTTGGTCTCACAGTAGCGGCTAAGATAGTCAGTGGTAACAGCAATATACGGGTTACCCATGGAAGACGCCGGAAAGGGGCCGTGTAAGTCCATTGCGCCCTGTTGAAATGGGAGGCGCGAGGGATCGATAGGTTGCAGAAGCCCGGCCAGTTTGGTCGGTGGCGTCTTCCGGCGCTGACACTCACGACAGGTTCGCACGTAGCGGTGGACAGCCGCAGCAAACCTGGGCCAGTAGTACTTGTGGCGTATGCGCGCATACGTGCGGGAAAACCCGAGGTGACCAGAGAAAAGGTCGTCGTGGCACGCATGGAGAACTTCCTCACGAAGCGTTGTGCGCACTACAAGCAGATAGACAGTGTCCGTTGGCCGTAGTTCTTTTAGTAGAGGACAGCATCGCGCAAGCAAAACAATGACAGTCCGCGCTTGAAGAGTCGAAGTGGTGATGGAGCGGTTTCTTCGAGATACCCGATGAGGGGCAGCAGTTCGGAGTCGTCCCTCTGTTGGCTCACAAGGGTGTGTGCGGTGACAGCCCCGAAAAAAGAGGCATCGTCGTCGGATTAGTCCCTGGGACAGGGAATAGGAGCGCGGGAGAGACATCATCACTGTGTTTCTGGCCGGACATGGGCACGACGGTGACAACAAATTGTGATAACCGAAGGCTCCATCGAGCAAGCCGCCCCGAGGGATCTTTCAGGTTTGCCAGCCAACACAGTGAATGATGGTCGCTCACGACCCGAAACGGGCGGCCATACAAGTAAGGTCGAAATTTGGTGACTGCCCACACACAGCCAAACATTCCTTTTCCGTGGTGGAATAATTGACTTCGGAACGGGATAAAGTGTGACTGGAGTAAGCAATCACACGTTCTAGACTATGCTGCCGCTGAACAAAGACCGCACCGAGACCAACGTTACTGCCATCAGTGTGCAGTTCCGTGTCGGCCTCTTCGTCGAAGTGGCCAAGCACAGGCGCACATTGGAGACGGGATTTGAGTTCCGTGAAGGCTCTTTCCTCGTCCTCGCCCCCGAAGAAGGTTTCAGCGTCTTTCGTCAGGCGGCTCAGTGGCTAGGCTAGCTTGGAGAAATTGCGAACAAACTGGCGATAGTACGCGCAGAGGCCCAAGAAACGACACAGGCTCCGTTTGTCTGTTGGCTTAGGGAAGGCAGTTACGGCGGCCGTCTTTTCGGGGTCTGGACTAACACCTCGAGCGCTAACAATGTGACCAAGAAACTTCAACTCATGAAACGCAAAGTGACAATTTTCTGGCTTGAGAGAGAGAGACCAGCGGAACGTATGGCCTCGAAAACAGCACGCAAACGTTTCAGGTCGTCATCTAACGTATCAGAGAAGATCACGATATCATCGAGATATACGAGGCACGACTTCCACTTGAGGCCAGAAAGTACGGTGTCCATCATTCATTTAAATGTGGCAGGGGCCGAGCACAAACCAACAAGGAGCACCTTAAACTCGTACAAACCGTCAGGAGTAATAAATGTGGTCTTCTCTCAGTCGCGTACCTTGACCTCTATTTGTCAATGCCCACTACAGAGGTCATGGGACGAAAAGTAGGTGGCATGGCGCAGGCGGTCTAGGGAGTCATCAATGCGTGACAGAGGGTACACATCCTTTTTCGTGACGTTATTGGAACGTCTGTAATCTACGCAGAACCTGAGGGTGCCATCTTTCTTCGTGACGAAGACAAAAGTTGATGCCCAGGATGCCCAGGGTCTCGTGGACGGCTGTATGACGTCGTCCTAGAGCATTTGTGTAACTAGAAGTTGAATGGTTGTGTTGAGAAAACACAACCGAACGGTTGTGTTGAGAACTTTTTTCACTATATGGAGCATGTTTTTCAATTTGCCACCGAATATAATTACACTGTATATATAGGTGGTGATTTCAATGTCGATATGCATGAAAATACACCCAGAAAGTCACGACTATCATTACTAATGGAATCATATTGTCTTGTAAACGTTGTGGCATTACGTACACGCATAACACCCACTACGGCAACACTTCTTGATTTGCTGATTACAAATAACGCAACAAATGTGCTCTCAACCGGGGTTATTAATTATGCTGTTAGTGACCACCTGCCTGTTTACATCGTATGTAATAGTGTGCCTGTATTAAAATCAACCTGTAAACAAACAAATGTAAAAATACAGCAGATCACCCCAACCACGTTAGAAACATTTCGACGCAAAATAATGAACGTCAACTGGGAACCAGTTTTTGCTGCATTGACTGCTGACATAGCGTTTAGTTGTTTTCTGAAGATATTCGCTTGTATATATCGTAACAGTTTTCCGTACAAAGATATAAAGAAACCAAAACGAGCTCGTAAACCCTGGATTACCTCGCATATTCTTCGAATGATTGCCAGGAAAAATTCCCTCTATCAGAAATTCTTACAAAGTCGCTGTCCAGAATCGTGGGAAACGTTCAAGAGGTACCGAAACAAACTGAACTTAACTTTAAGAAAAGCGAGGAATGCATATCACCTTAACATGTTCGCTGGTCTGACCGATCAAAAGAAAGTTTGGAATAGGTTGAATCGAGTCTTGAACCCTAACTCTACAAATACAATTGACAGTATTACAATGGAAGGCATTAGTTATAGTGGACTCACACTCGCAAATAAGTTTAATAGCTATTTCAGTGGACTTGTTGATAGTGAACACAACAATATGGCATTGGATTACATTACGAATCATACAAGTAACAGTATTTTTATAACATGTTGTGACGAAAATGAGGTGCTTAATATATATAAAGGCATGAACAATACAAACAGTGAAGATGCTTTTGGACTGAAAATGAAACCAGTTATGTACGTCTTGGACATTATCTGCCCAATTTTAACTTAGATTTATAACTTGTCTTTGACTACCGGCATTTTCCCTTTGGACATGAAAATAGCAAAAGTAGTTGTTCTTTATAAAGGTGGTTCGAAAAACGAGCTTGGTAATTATAGACCAGTGTCTATATTGCCTATTTTTTCTAAGGGCTTGGAAAAAACAATACATTTACGACTTTCCAATTTTCTTGAAAAATACAACGTGATAACTCCAAGACAGTTTGGATTTAGACCTAAGTCCTCTACTGAAATGGCTCTCTTGAAGCAAAAAGAAATAATCTTAAATAATATTGAATGTAAACAAATAACCCTTGGAATATACAAAGATTTCTCCAAAGCCTTCGATAGGATTCATCACGAAACTCTTCTTCTTAAACTTTCTGCATACGGTGTCCGGAACAAAGCACTATCTCTTATCACCAGCTATTTAACTGACCGATATCAGTACGTTTCTATAGATAATCATCGCTCTACTTACAATAAAATAAAGCATGGTGTACCTCAAGGTAGTATCCTTGGTCCCTTATTATTTAATGTATATATTAATGATTTAGTACAGATTGACTCCAAAACAGAATACGTAATTTACGCTGACGACACTACTTTATTTCTGACCGGCACCAACGCGAATGATATAGTAGAAAAGGCTAATAGCGTGTTGGGAAAACTTAACTCATGGTCTGAAAAAAATTCCCTACTAATAAACACACGGAAAACGAAGGCGATATTTTTTAGAGCTAAAAATGTCAAATGGGCTGTACATACAGATTTAGTATTGGGTGGTAATATAATAGAAATAACTAATGTTGTAAAAACACTTGGCGTTCACTTCAATGAATTTATGTTATGGGACTACCACATCGAGCAAATAGAGAGTAAGCTAGCTCGCGTTGTCGGCATACTCAGAAGGTTAAAGTGCATGATACCTACTAGGACAAAACTTGTTATTTACCATGCCCTCTTTGACTCTCATGTTAAATATTGTCATTTGGTTTGGGGTACAAAGACGCAAACTAATATTCAAAAGGTTTTGACATTACAAAAAATGCAGTCAGAGCAATTGCGGGTGCCACATACTTAGCACATACGAGTGCTCTATTTGCAAAATACCGCATTATGGATGCAAGGGTTATTCATCAGTACCGTGTAATTCAGCAGTACAAATCTCAGGTACATAGTGACAGCACATTTTTTTCTGACCTTGCGAATCTACGGGAAAATACCGCTGTTCACAACACAAGACACTACGAATATTGGTATGTACCTTGTCCACGCACAAATTACGGTTTTCAAACACTCAGGTATGTGTTGCCATCTTTCCTTAATAGAAATGCTTTCACTAATAAATCCATTCTTTCCGTTTCATATAACGCTGTCAGAAATATGTTCTTACAAAACAATGAATCATATCCAACGGTAAAATAAACTAAGTATCCATGTGCTGTGAATAAACTATCATTTGCGTGTGTGTAACAGTACCGAGACTATTCTGGTGATCTGTTATGAAGATATTCTACATATTTTTTATTTCATGCATTCTCTTGTTATTGTTTTACTGCTGCCTGTCATCGCCGTGCCAAGCCGCTACGGGAGATGGGAGCTTTGTCAAGCCGCGTGCGCGGCTTTTTTTCCTTTCTCCTCAGCCATTGTACATGACTGAAATAAATGCAAAATGAATGAATGAAAAAATTCTTTTGAAGACACGCAATAAGGGCGCTGGCATAGTGGTCTTTGGTCGTCAGCAGCGATAATTCGGTGCTTGGTAAGGGGCGTCTGTCACACCTTGGAAGTCGATGCAAAAACAGTCACGGAAGGAAGAGATGAGGTTTTCCACGCAGCGTTTCTGACTGGCCAAGAGGTGCGGGTTTACGTCGGTCGGAATGGCTGTAGCCGTTGCATCGTCGATGTCTGACGTGGTGGACAAAGAGCACAGCCCGGAACACTCCTCAAACTCGTCAAAATAAGCGATGACCGCCGTCTTCGTTAAATGCTGTGGTTCACAAGTAAAGTGGGTTAAAAGATGTCGGTGCGACGGTTGGCAAGCTCTACTATTCCTCGCGTGACACAAACTTGCCGAGCGAGTAGCAGCGACATGTTTGCTTCAGCGATACGAATAGTGCCGGTGCTGTTTATTACACTCGACTGTGACTAACTTGCTGGCTCGCGGAGGGATTGTGATGTGGTCGTCACATACGCGCAGCATTACTCTGTTGGGCTCGGTGTGTGTGTCAAAGGCTCGCTTGGTGAAAAAAGATACCATGAGCTCCCGAAGGTAAATGACCGCACCATACACTTGAAGGAAGTCCATGCCCAGAATGAGATCTTTCGAACAGTCATGTAATACGGCAAAGGAGCCAGTGAAAGTAAGACCGCGGATCTGGATGCAACAGGTGCAGACGCCGATCGGCATTACATGGCCACCGGCGGCGCGGATCACGGGTCCACACCAAGGCGTCAGAACCTTAGGAGGGTTGTGGCGAGCTGCCTGCTCATCACAGAAAAATCAGCGCCGGTATCGACGAGTGCAGTCACTTCATCACTGTCGGCGGTTACTAAAATTTCAGCATCAACTAATCGTTCGCAGCACGTCCGATCGGGTCGTCGCCGCTCGGCTCGTCACGTCAAATCGTCGGGTGGAGGCTGTTGACTCTGTGCAGTGACGGCGGCTCTACCCCAGGAGGACGCCGTCTTCAGATTTCCCGGCGAGGGGACGTGCCTCTGAACTGACCATAGGATGAGGGCCGACTGGGCGAAGCAAAGCGCCTCGGGGACGGCGATCGCGATTGACGCCGCTGCGAGGTCGGGGGCAGCACCTGATTGGCCAGGTACTCCTCTATGTCATACGGTCTTTCACCATAGCACGGTCGTGATGCGTCCGGTGGGAATCCTCCCAAACCCATCCGCCGGTACGGGCAATTCTGCAGAATATGGCCGGACTCCCCGCAGTGGTAGCAGAGCGGGCGATTGTTGGATGTTCGCCATACGTGCGATTTGCTGAAAGGAGGGCACAGGTCCTGCTGCTGCTCGACGGTACGCAGGGGACGATGGGGTGGTCGTGGTTCGGCAAAGGGGCGAAACGCTTGCGGCACGGGGGCAGGCCGGCTCAGTGCATCGCTGTAGGACATCACGTGCGGCTCTGATAGTGGTGCTGGTGGTGGCTGCACCGCTCGCGGAATTTCGTCACGGAGGGCATCGCCTGTAGAACGTGTGCTTTACCACGGAGCATCCAAGTGGAGGTGTCGCAGTTCTTCGCGGACAATCCGCCGCACAAGCTCTCGCAGCGCCTCATCCCCGGGTCTGGCAAGGACGTGCTGTAGTGAGCGGCTGCTACATTTGCCTGACGGCCGTATTGGCCACTCCGTTCCTGCAATTAACGTTCCATGTTCGCAGCTTCTTTGGCGAAGGCGGCGACGGTTCTCGGAGGGTCGCGCATGAAGCCAGCAAACAGCTGCTCCTTTACCCCACGCATAAGGTGCCGCAGCTTTGTAGCTTCGGGCATGGCCGGGTCGGCCCGATTAAAGAGGCGGGTCACGTCCTCAATAAGCATGGCCACGCTCTCATTGGACTGCTGTGACATGGAGCGAAGGGCAATTTCAGCATTTTCCCTTCGCTCGTTCGAGCTGAATGTGGCGAGCGACTCACGGCGAAAAGCTGCCCAGTTGGAGAAGGACGCCTCGTGGTTAACGAACCGCGTTTTCGCCGAGTCTTGCAGTGCGAAATACACATTCATCAGTCTGCGCTCGTCGTCCCATTGGTTGAATGCAGCAACCCCGTCAAAACTGGCCAACCAATCTTCAACATCCTCGAACCGGTCTCCGTGCAAGGATGGTGGCCACCAAGGTCCGAGAAGGACGAACGGCGGGGCATTGCCGGAGTACTGGCCTGTCTGGCTGCCAGTGGTGGAAGTCATACCTCGCACAGGCCTTGTCAGTGGCTCATACTCGTGTTGCAGGCCTCGCAGGCGACGGCTGTCTTTGCGGACAGGTGTGGCGTCAACGCGTCGGGGAGAAGCGTGACCGACAAATGTCGCAGAACGCGGGAAGCACAACCGTTTACTGGGGCTAGGCTTGCCGAACAGCCGCGCACATTCAAGAGAAAGAAGACGTTCGGCCACGCGCTGGGAGACAGGTTCGGCAACCAGGTGGCGCCGGTAGAATGTCAGCAATGTGGCAATATTATTGCCTCACATTTAGAAATAAATCGAGTATGGACTCAATACCATTCACCCGCTGTTGTACCCGCTGTGCATTGGTTACTGAACTATGTTGCCTGCGGAACGTTTCAACATGTAGAAAGAGTCAACATTTGCAGTGAAGGCTTTGAGGAGCTCGTAACAGTAATCATTTGCCTTCACTTCCTGAATAGCTCCCAATCTAGGCTGAGATCTTTTCCTTTCCCGCGCCCATCTTGCACACAAAACTCACTTCCTCTTTCATTTCTGATCGTGAAGCCTTAACCATTATCATCAGAAGTAGCAGCCGGACTTCCTCCACTGCAGGGCAAACACCTCTCCCATGTCTCTCCAATTAACCCGGTCCTTTGCCAGTTTTTCCCACCTTTTACCTACAAAGTTCTTAATCTCATCCGCCCACCTATCTTTCTGCCGCCCCGTGCTCAGATTGTTTTCACAAATTTTCTGCTATCAAAAATCTCAGTCACAATCCGTTCTGTAGGAAAGGGTCACTACCTGCTGGTTGATGCTGCTTTTCACTATGACTACACTCTCCCAAGAAATCCAAAAAATTTAACAGCAAATGTTTTAGATGGGCTTATAGAGGAGTGTCTGGGTAAATTTCCAACATCATACTGCTTTTTTTTTCACAGATTCCTTCAGCAAAAGACAAAGGCAGATTTTGGCATATTCCAGGTCTCTTTTGGATTTCTTCCATTAGGGCCCCTAATTATACGCCAATATTCGTTACTGAATTTGTAGCGGTCTATTTGGCCTCACAAAAGGTCCCTTAAAACGTTAATCAGGTCATTATACTTGCTGACAACTTTTCTGTCCTCACTGCAATCGAAGGCTCCAGGGACGCTGTTCTGGGCCGTTCCTTAAGATTTTTCATTCCGCCTCATGTTAAACAAGTGCACTTTCACCGGATACCAGGACATTGCGGCATTGATGCTGATATGAAGGCTGCTCTTTTATCAAAATTGGTGCTTTACGGATCTGTGGCACCATTTATTCCAAACACTGTGCATTTGACAACAGCCCGCTTTCCACGTTTCCTGCAGCGGCATTCTTTGGGTCATGAGCCTTTCCTCGCGTCATGAGCCTTTCCTGGCTACACCGGATTTTCAACATTTCGCATTCCAATGGCGTGGGCGCTTATGTAGTTCATGGCAATACGAGGGATCCATGGCCCTCTCTTGTAATCCAGAATACCGCGACGAAATATTTATTTTTGCCGATCAGCGTTCTCTGTGTGGAACCTTTGTGAAGCATGTGGTGAAATTGAATCACTTGATCACTTTCCCCTCTCCTTTCGGTGGTTTGTTTTTCTGACGAAATTTAATCTGCAGATTCCCCCCTCCCTAGATTAGGGCTTCCACTTTCTATTCCTGTTCTGTCCTTTGGGAGAAGCACCAGGGGATATGTCCTAAAACCAGTGTGCGATTGTCCGCATAATTTCATCATCACGAGACTCCTTTTTTAGTTACGATCTTCAAAACTACTTTCTACATCACAAAACTGAACCTCATCTACCTTAAATGAGTCAATATTTAAGAACTGTTTAAATGTACAAGCCACCCCGTCCAATATCCCACTGTGGGCATGCGCCACTCCAACACAGGAAAACAACAACCTTGGCAGTAATATCGAAGTGCTACGGGCGGTGCGAGACCAAAATTTTCCTTATCAGTTTTTTGTGGTGGACATAGCTGCGAGTCATTAATACAGTTGCAATGTCAACACACCATTACTCCCACTGTTGGAGGACACTAACAAGGAACAACGGATTTGAGCTCTGACTCTAGCGGGGTGTTCTTTTCCCGATTCGCTTTTGGAGCAGCGCGGCAGCGCTCATATGCGGCTCGGTTGCCAAGAGCGGCGTTGCCACTAACTTCACGCTAAGCATACCCTAACTGGCGCGCGCGGGAGTTTCGAACTCCGTTGCAAGATTGTTTGCTTATTTAAAAACTATTGTTTTTGTGATTTAAAGAGGTTGCGTAAACTGGAACCATTAACCCAGTATCACAAAAAATCACCGGATTTGCATCAATGTAAGGAGACGAAACAAAATGAATCTTTGCAGAATGTCGTCTCAATATGGCGAGCTAAATCAACTTTAACTGCCTACAGTAGACTGCCCCTACAGGAGAATATTACAAAGACAAGTATTAGCGCTCGCCAAAGTGATCCCGCTCTGCACGTACTCACAATCCCCGTAATGCGCCTCAACAGATGGACCCGTTCTCACCAGCAGGGAGCATGCCATCACTGTCCATATTGGGGTCAGAGCCCTCTAAAGCTTTCTTGTTTCCAAGCCATGTGAATCTTTTGCTGGAGTAATTGAGCCACATCGCTCATTTCTGACGTCCCAGTTGGCGTTCACCTCAGCGATTATTTTACAGTGTGTAACCTGCCTTAACCTCGAGTGCTTCGTGCTATACCCACCATTAAAGAAAAAACGGTTTTAATCAGCACTAAACATCTGCTTAATAGCCAACGAAATGGACTGCTCGTCTACACAGATGGCTCATCAGTGAACTCCTTCAGTTCATTAGACTATGTGGTCACCCCTTTAATGCCGACCTTATTCACGATAAAAACTGGTTACAGCAAGCCTTCGACTGGCCGCCGTTCAGAGTTTGACTTCCAATCATCATCATCACTATCAACCTGAGTACGTCCACTGCAGGGCAAATGCATCTCTCATGTCTCTCCAATTAACCCTATTCTTTGCTAGTTTCGGCCACCGTATCTCCACAGAATTATATTTCTCATCTGACCACCTAACTTTCTGCTGCCCTCTGTTTCGTTTGCCTTCGCCTGGAATCCACTCGGTTACCTTTATATACCAGCGGTTATCTTGCCTTCGCATCACATGTCCCACCCGAGCCAGTTTCTTCATCTTCAAATGGAAGGAAATTTTATATTCCTTTGCTCAATGTACAAGGATGGAGCAGGCGCAAAAAGCTACTGCTACCAGAAGCTTGACGAGGTGACGGCCCCAATTCAGGACAGCAATATTGTGGCAACCTTTCATTCTCAAAATACCAAAGAAGTGTCACAAATATACTGTTATACGAAGCAAGAAATACAGTGTCGAAAAAGGAAACATGGGATTGACAGGATGAGGAAGAAAATCGCGCTGAGTTCACATTTCACATTGTTGCATTATATGCACCCAGGACCACCTGTTTCAAACATCTTCTAGACAGCCTAGACGGTCTGATGAGACATCGTCGGTCTGATGAGCATAATTGCTGAGCAGAACAGGCAGACTAGAGGTTAATTACTTAAGGACACTGTTGTTTGGTGGGGTTGGTATATAGAACACATCTGGGTGACGTGTGTTATATTACTGAACAGTTAACTGCAGTGTGGCGATGTTGTGGATACGGTTATCCTTTTTTACAGCTGTAGAGTACGATACGGTAAGACGGTAGTTATAATTGTCACAAACCTTAATAACTGCAAATCTTTTAACACGTTCTTGTGTGTGAGAATCATACTTTACGTTAGCTATAATTCTTATTACTTTCTTTTGCAACAACAATAATTTGTTAAAGTCCGTTTTGGTTGTAGTTTCCAATACCAAATGAGCATACGGCAGTTGGGGAAGAATTAGCGAATTTTGCAGTAGCAGCTTAACTTTTTGAGGTAACTCATGCCTACATTTGTATATTATACCAATAGCTCTCGAAACGTTTTTGTAGGTTTCATTAACATGTTGATCCCATGTTAGGTTACTGGAAAAATGAACACTCAGAACCTTCATACTTTCTACAATTTCAATCAGACTGGTACCAAGCGCTAATTTATTTGTGGAAATGAATTTTGTTCTCGGCCGGTGTAGGACCGCCTTAGGTTTTTCTGTATTTTTATATAGCATTGAATTTTTTATCGTCCATGTTGCGAACAGCCGTAGTGACTCATTACTAACTGTTTCTATGTCTTGGGTTGTTTTTCCTTTGAGTAATAAGCTTGTGTGATCGGCATGACAGATCAAAGAAACCTGTGGGTTACGAAACAGTCAATGCAAATCATTGACACACAAGCGGAATAAAAGTGGCCCTAAAATACTTCCCTGAGGAACTCCTGTTTTCATGTCTTTAATGTCTTAAACAAAATTTCCAATTGACACAAACTGCTTACGTTGAGTTAAGCAAGACGCTAGTAACCGAAGAGAAACACCATGGACACCGTATGATATTAGTTTAAGAAGGAGGTTTTCAAGCCGCAAGAAATCGAAAGCCTTAGAGAGTTCTATGTATATTCCAAGTGTTAAATTATTTTCCAAAAAGCTTTTTAATATTATTTCCATTTGCAGCAAGTGCCGTTTCGGTAGAGCGATACTTACGAAACCCGTGCTGGAAATCATGAAGCACTGAATGTTCAGTGAAGTAGGTGGATAAAAGTTTTCCAAAAAAGCTTTTTAATATTATTTCCTTTTGCATCAATAGCGCTGTATCGATAGAGTGAGAATTGTGAAACCCGGGCTGCAAATAATGAGGCACTGAATGTTAAGTGAGGTAGCTGGATAATCTCGAGCTGGATAATCGAGATAGGCCTGTAGATTTTATTATGTTTCTATCCGCACCTTTGAAGATTAGCGCAACTTTACCAGTTTGCATTGACTTAGAAAAAAACGCCGGTTGACAAGACTATGTTTAAAATATGCGTTAATGTTGCTTTTATAATTCCAACCACGTACTTAAAAGGCTTTATTTCTAAATTGTTAGCGTTGCACACGTTGCTGTTAATTAAATTCATTATTGCGGAAGCGACCTCGCCTTCATCCGTTGGACACAAACATGGTACTTTCGTTTGGTGCAATATCTGGCAGTGTAAGATCTGTTTCTTCCAAAGAAGCACTTGAAGTGGAGCATTAGCTTGAGGAAGCCATCAAAAAGGTTTGCTAGACTGTATTCTGAAACATTTATACCCTCATGAGAGATCGCTTCGATTTCAATAGTACCACGGGTACGACACAACCCAGCATCTAATTTCTTCCAGGTTAAACCAGAGCGCTGAATATTATGTAAATATAATATACAGTAGTAGGCTGATTTAGCTTCTCGGATTATGTTGACAAGCGCATTTCTAAAAGATTTAAATTCAATAAGAATATTTTGATCTTTTGTTTCAAGAAACTGTTCAAAAAGATGATTTTGTCATCAGTTCTTTCTCGAATATTCCTCGTTATCCAAGGCTTTCGTATTCGATTTTCCTGCTTGACAGTTTTAAGAGGAAATCTTTCAGTATGAGCAGTCTTTATCGTAGTCAGAAGAGTTTCATAGGCCTGCTCGGCATCTGTTACTGTGTATGAGTGTTCCCATGTAATGTTCTGCAAACATTTTTTAAAGAGGTCTAAATCATCTCCGAAATATCTCGCAGTGTTCGTTTTCTTTCTGCTTTTTCGACAGAGTTGCTGCTTTCTCAATCATATAAACAGGCAAGTGACCGCTTGTTTTCGACTAGAATGTCGTCAACCCGCTTTTGTTCCCTCACTGACTCTTCCCGCTTGGCGGTCATTAAAAAGTGGCAGTGGCTTAACTTGGCTAACCAAGGAATTCAGCGAAAAGCAAGGACGCTTGCTGAGTATCTGAGGATCGTCCATGGCAGCTCCGCTACGCGCTCGTAACAGCCGTTCTACTGTATATATACAATAGAAATAGGTTCAGAGACCTCCTTGGTGTGTCAGTCTGGTTTTCCAAAAAAATAGCTTGTTCGTGACCTGCTCTGATTGTGACAACAGCTACCACATCGGTAACTGTTCAGGGTTACCGACAAAGGCGCACAGGGCCAAAACAGGTGATGGTAGCATAAGTAATTGGAAATGCCAGACATGCTCAGTTGGAAATAAACGCAGTGGCCACCTAGCCACTCGTCTGACTACAGCGCGTGAACAGGACTTAACCACTGAAGTAAAGGCCATGCATGAAAAATTGCGTACCATAATGCCTTTGGCAGGAAACATTGACTCACTACTCGAAATAAAAGAAATAGTGCTCGGTCTCCAAGCTTCCGAGCAGCATATGTCAGACAGATATGATGAGGTCCTTGACAGACTGACAAAGCAAGACCATGCTATTTCCAACATATTGGTTCGCACTGAGCGCGTGAAAAAATTAACCCAAGAAAAAGAAGTTTCACGCCTCAAAGAACAACTCAATAACCTAGAACAATACGGTCGAAGAAATAACCTAGAGATTCATGGTGTTGAATTTCAAGAAAATGAGAACCTGATAGCCAAAATGAACGAGTTCGCAACAACCATCGGTGTTCGTCTGTTGAAAGAAGAACTAGATAGCCTGCATCGACTTCCATCAAAGAGTGAGCGTGGGCGGCGCGTTTTAATTCGTTTTGTCTCGCGGAAAACTAAGAAAAACTGGAAATAAAAAGCAAAGCAGAAGCGGCGAACCGGCTCAGGTGTAACCTTGTATGATAATGTAACCAAGAAAAGGTCTGAAGTGAGCTTGTATGATAACCTGACACCGCAGAACAAGCGCCTGCTTTGGTTGGCACGCACACGCGCTCAAGCGATGGGTTATCAGTTCACATGGCAAAACGACGGCAGAATATTTGTTCGAAGGGCTCCCGGTGAACTGGAATTGCGGATCGCCAGTGAAGCTGACCTATCTAAGATACGTCCACTATCTGCAGCCACAGACACCGCCCAGAACGATGGAGTTGCGTAGGACGCTTGTTTAAAGTAAATCCGCAGTCCCTGTACTCATGAAAATGCTCCACGATAGCCTGCCCTTCAATGACATATATTATAACGTGGGTGATTTGAAAGCTCTCTTAAAACTAGTTGCTTCAAAAAATAAAATCTTTTCTATGTTTCGCTTGAATTCTCCGAGCTTAAGGAACAAAGTGGTTGATTTCACTACCTACATAAATCTTCTCGAACACAAATTTGATGTTTTAGCGTTTACTGAAGCTTGGTTCACGGACAGCTTAGGCATTGCTAATATAGATGGTTACTCAGAAGTTTCCATTTACAGAAAGAATAAGAAAGGTGGCGGCGTGTCATTGTATTTTTGTTGTGGAATGCCTCATGCTTTGTTGGAAAAGTATTCAGTTGTCCACGACGATTATGAAATCCTGGTTGTGTACTCGTGTGGCATTACAGTCATTTTGGTGTATCGGCCGCCATCAGGTAATGTAAGAAACTTCTTGACATATATTGAAACTACACTAGAATACCTGGTGTTACTGAGCAAGTTCATTGTTTTCCTAGGAGATTATAACATTGATGCAGAAAGGGACAGCACTACGACTAGGAACTTGGCTGATCTGATGCTTAGTTACGGTTGTAAAAATGTTATTAACGTGCCCAAGCGAGTAACGCAAAGCACTCAGACAGCTATTGACTTGTGTTTTACAGATTTTCCGTGTTATGAAATACGTTCTGGCGTCTTTGCTTGTGATATAAGTGATTATGTTCCGTTGTTTATCCTGTTACCCCACCCTAAATAAACTACTGGGGCAAATCATACAAGTATAGAAAATTCAATACTGAAACGATTAATACATTTCACAGTCCTGTACTTGAGGCCGACTGGTCAGAAGTATATAGCGAAAACGACGTGAATGAATCCTACAATATTTTTATCGCGAAAGTGAAGAACTTGTACAACACGGCATTTCCTCTTGTCAACCACGTTAAATATAAGAAGGCAAAAATACCTTGGATAAACAAAGAACTGTACAAAACGAATATTGCACAAAAATAAGCTCTTTGCCCGCTTTTTAGAAAATAATGGCATAATCGTTCTACACACGTTTAAAAAAATACGAAACTAACTTAGCTCTGACCTTAAGAAAGCAAAACAAGAATACTACGTAAGAGCTTTTTACAACAAAGACAACTCAGAACATATCTGGAGGACATTCAACAATTCACTGAGTAGGAAAACTGCAACCGAGCCCCATGAGATTGTATTCGACGGCCAAAGCTACAAAGGTTCACTTTCGAACAAATTCAACCAGCACTTTCTGGCAGCAGGCGAGAGCGCGAATTCACAATGCACCACTCCCGACCCGTTAACATTCCTCACCAGATATCAAGAGCGTACAATTTTCTTGAACCCCCCAACAGTATCGGAAATCGCACATTACATAATGCATTTGAAAGATAATTCTGCTGCTGGAGTAGACAACATTAAAGCGCAAACTGTAAAGGCAGTTTGTACAATCATAGCTCAAGTTTTTTCACACATTCGTGTGATTTAATGCTCAAGGAAAGTAATTTTCCACAACAGCTGAAAGTTGCAAGGATATCAGTTATACATAAAGGAGGTTATCAGAATGATCTTAACAACTATCGACTAATATCTGTCCTGTCTGTGTCTTCGAAAATTGCTGAAGAAGTAATAAACACCCGCTTGGTAAATTTTTAGAGAAATTCTCAGTCAAAGTAAGTGCACAACACGGCTTTCAAAAAAGAAAATCAACAGAGACTGCTTTATTACATATAAAAGGCACACTACTCAATAATACTGAATACAATATAGTAACACTCGGCCGGTGCCTAGACTTTATGAAAGGGTTTGATTCCGTTGATCACAAAATACTCCTTAGCAAACTTCAGTTTTATGGAGTACATGGTACTGCACTCCAACTAGTTTCTAGCTATCTAGAATTGAGAAACCAGTGGACTATCCTTAACGGTATTCCTTCGCAATACGGCTTAATACGTACTGGCGTGCCACAGGGCTCCATTCTCGGGCTACTTCTCTTCCTCATACTTATAAGTGATATTGTCAATATATCAAACACTCCTGAAATAATACTATATGCGGACGGCATAAATGTGTTTTTAGTGGAGAACATATTGAAACTATAGTTAAGAAATGCAGTCTTTGGCTGGACGAGCTCTCTTTTGGTTAAGCGCTAATAGGTTAGAATTAAATGTCAATAAACAAAGTTTGTATCCTTTAAACCTATAAACAAAGTTGTAGACATAGAACAAAGTATTATTTGTAGAAATAATGTTATCCAACGTGCTGAGTCTGTGCGGTTTCTCGGATTCATATTTAATGAAAAGTTGTTGTGGAATGACCACATAAACTCTGTACGATTGAAAGTAGCACGCTCCATTAGCATCATCAATAAATTTAGGTGTATTCTTCCAATGTGGTTAACGAAACAGCTTTACTATGTGCTTGTGCAATCTCATTTCAACTACTGCCTTCTAGTTTGGGGTAGCACATCGGGCACAAATTTCAAATTACTCTTTTTGCTACAAAAAAGAGCGATCAGAGTCATTCCAGGTATTTCTTATCTAGAGACCACAGTTTCATATTGGGGCAGCTTAAAGATATTAAATATTTATAAACTAAATACACTGCGGCTTGCCAGTCATGCCCACCACTTGTTTTACAGAGGTACACTTTCACACGTCATGCACACTGAAGAACACCAGAAATACCAGCTAAGAGATTATTGTACCAGGCCGCCCAGAATAAGAACAAATTACGGCTCTCAAACTACGATATACCAGATAAAAGTTCTCCTAAATTCTAACAAACCCATAAAAGATCTCATCCATAAATACAGAAATGAGCGCTTATTTAGGAAAAAATTTACAGAAATGCTTTTAGTAGAACGCTCATAAACTTACATTCGTGGAAATGTTTCTAATCAATGATGTAAATGACTACTTATTTTGTTTAATTTTTTTGCGTGCCTGTGGTAATCTTGCCATTGTAATTCGTTTGTGTTAATTTACATGTTACATGTTACGATTATATGTTACATGTTACGCTGTGTTGCTGTGCCAGGTGCACCAGGGGGGACGGGCCTCGTCAGGCTTAATATGTCTTCTGCCCTCCCCCTCAAGTATGTACACATGCTTGGAATAAAGAACTTACTATATACGCACACGACCACGTGCCTATGATGTATCACATGGTTTTACAAACTCCATCGGATGTCATCACGTGGCTTCACATCACCCCATTAGATGTTCTTAAGGTCAAAGGTCATTCCAAAGGTTACCCAATGTCAAAGGTAAAAGGTGAGAGGTCAATGATTGCCCTGTCTACGCGACGACTGCTTTACCTAGCGTAGTGAAGCTTTTCAGTTCAAAAGAAAACCCCCAAAATTTATTTTTTCTCACTGAAAAGCGGCCCTCTATGAACGTGTTCTCGTCGAAATACTAGAGCAGCACCATTGTGCCATCCCTACCTCGATAATGCAGTGAGATTGTGTGCTTTACGAGGATTGAATTCCGATTGTCCAAGGTTTAAGCTTGCACTTCATTGCAGATTGTCATGGAAGACTGAAACTGATAGGTTCTCTTCCGAGTTCATGCCGTGGCTTAGACTTCCCTATCTCAGTATGCTCGCAGAATGGCCACATAGACTTGGGCAGTCGCATTCAGCCTTAGAAGCACAAAATTGCGTTTGCAAGTGGTCCAAGCGGTGGGACCACGAACAACCCACTGCTGCCCTTCCACGGTGCATGCATAAGTAACATATCAGTCAAAAATATGCTCACCGCATCCAACCTGGGGGCACGACGGGTCGTCTAATGTCTGCGAGAGAATCATTTTCTCAGGGCGCTCTACTCCGGCTTCGGTAAAGACGGCAGAGGCGGAGGCTGTAGGGCTCTCGCTCCGAGGCGTGCCGTGTCCGCAGGCAGGCTCCCTGCGGAAAGCGAGTCGTTTCTACCTTGTCGCAACGAGTCAATGGAGTCCAGCCGATGTGGTTCAGTGGCTTGCACGGCACCCGGTAGTAAAGAGACACGGGGCGATCTATCCTGGTACTTTCTACGCTGAGCGAGGCATTTGGGTGGCAGATCGACGGCCAGCATCGCTGGGTGGCTAATTCAGAGTTGCAGGGTCAAGCTTATACTGTCGTATGCTCGATACGTCACAACAGCCGCTACTCAAAAAAGGGGCTCTGCTACGACATGTAAAAATTATATCACCTGATATAATCAACGCATATCACGTCAGGCCTGGACACAAAGTAATCTTTTAACATGGCGCAGCACCGAAAGCAAAAAAAATGACGGTCCATTTGAGCAGTTAGTCCAAATGCGAATTAGGTGCGCTAGCAGTTCGGTTTTCACTTCGGTTCCGGGGTTCTAATCCAGTGTTCACGGATGGCAGTTGTTCAGATAGCGATAATGGGTTAGCGTCCATATAAGCGGAGTTGATCGTTCTCTGCATTCATAGATCCCTGGGAGACTTCCTACCACTACTGGCACAGTAGAGCAGTGGTCAAATGATGCACCACTGCGATTTTGTGGCAGATGCTGCCATCGGAGAAACTTGAGTTGCTTGGGTTGGGTTGCGATGAAGGATGCTCTTCGCGAGCGGCCTCTCACGATAAATTGAGCTGCCGCCTCACCCGGTGGGCAGGATGGCAGCCTGCCAGAAAACCCGCCTCAGATAAACAGAAAAATAAGGAAACCTAAATGCGGGCAGCGGCCACAATAAGTGCTAGCGCACTAAAACTGGAGTTACAATTGATAGCCGAAAACATAGTGTTTAGAAGAGCAGCTACTTGAGCTGGTTGATACATATTAATGCGAAAGTACTCATACGCTCACCAACACCGCGCAAAAATCTTGTCACCGTACGTACGTTTAACATACACACGTATATCCGATCATGGGCTGTTCCCTAGCAACCAAAGATAGAACCCGAGCTTACCCTAGTTACTCGTGCCGACGTGGTGACTCAGTGGTTATGGCGCTCGGCCGGTCACCCGAAAGACGCGGGTTCGATCCCGGCCACAACGGCCCAATTTCTATCGAGGCGAAATTCTAGAGGCCCGCGTGCAGTGCGATGTCAGTGCACGTTAAAGAACCCTAGGTGGTGGAAATTTCCGGACCCGTTCACAACGGCGTCCCTCATAGCCCGAGTCGCTTTGGGACGCTAAACCCCCATAAACCATAAACCATAAACCAAGTTACTCGAGTGAGCGTGGGTAATAACTCAGACGCTTAGTATTTATGTATGTACATTTTTACATATATACATTCTGTATAGCATTTCTCTGTATATTCAGGCTGTCGCTGCTCTATAAACGTCTCCGCGACTCAGCCATGACCCAGTCGGACCTTCTAGCCCGGAGAACATTCCAATGTATAACTGGAGAATAAATTGGATTGAATTCAACTGAATTGAATAAGCTCGGATAAGTTCGGAGGAGTGCCGTGCCAGCTGCGCCATCGTGTAACTTGGCAGCAGCGGCTGTGCCGGCCGGTTCACTGCATCAGCGCATCATATACACAGGACAGCACCGGCTTCCCTGTTGGCTTTGGGTCTGCATCTTTGGCGGATCACCGTTGCTCGTGCTGCATCCCTTCGACTATCGCACGTTTCGCCGCTCATCCATAAACTGCCGTGGCCTCAAGTGTGACGTCAGCGAGCCGGGAACCAGGATTGGCTGCCTTAAAGGGGCGCCGACTACAAAAGGAACTGCGCCTCACAGCTGATCGTCACTTGGCAGCAGCGGCCGTGCCGACCGGTTCACTAAATCTGCGCATCATATACACAGGTTTAGGCACTAATTTGTAGCAAATTTTTAATTTTTTTCCCTGCGGCTGCTGTCAAGCTCTTGTACAAGTGCTTGCCGAACTGTTAACTTGTAATGCTTTCTGAATGACAAAAGTGTTGACATATTTTAAAGAGGAAATGCGAGATATGCACAGTGCACGAGAAAGAGCTTCGAAAGGAATATAAAGACCGGAAAAAATCCGTTGATTTCTTTAGTGAACAGTTTCATGTTATGGCTGAGCGCTGTGCAAAATTAGAAAATGAAAACTCCGCGCTAAAGAAACAAAATGCCGCACTATCACAGGAGTGCAAAGGACTGAAACAACAACTATCTGATCTTGAAGCCCGCGTGACAAACCAAGAACAGTACTCAAGAAACCGGAACACTGAGAATAAAGGCGTTCCGGTCAGCGATGACGAGAAACTGCCTTCAATCTTGAGCAAACTGGGAGACGTCATAAGTGAACCCATTTCTGATTGCGATGTAGACATGTGCCAACGTGTGGCAGGGAAAGACAAAGAATGCCCTAATATTTTTGTGCAGTTCCGCTCTCGTGCGAAACAGGAGGCGGTGATTGAAAAGGCCAGGATATATCGAATTTCAACCTCTGATTTCTGTTACCAGAGTGCTGATGGTTCCAGTTCTCCCCGGTATTTATTAATGAGCACCTTTGTCCCGCCTTGAAGAAACTTTTTGGACAAGTTTTTGAGTGAAATAAGGAAAAAGAATAAAAGTACGCGTGGACAAAGGGCGCAAAAATGTTTTGCGTGCAAAACAGACACGTCGAATGTACTGCGCATATCTTGCGGTGCGGATATCGATTACATGAAATGAGGATCTATGAATTCGAGCATTTTGCCAACCGCCATTCACATCAATGGCTGGTAAATTATTGCACCCTGCGGATGTGACTAAAATTTATCATAAGGAGCCGTGCACATCTTTCTTCCTGTTAAACACTCAGTCAGCGCGCAATAAGTCTGTTGAGCTGTGTGCCTTTTTTCATGTTCTGGCTTTCCATTTGATGTTAATATGCTTTGTGAAACATGGTACCGAAACGAACACGAAGTAATACAGCTCTCGGGTTACACAGTACACTACTTAAATCGCTCAGTCAAGAACGGTGGATAAATACCTTTCATGGCCAGAGAAAAATTTCAGTGTGCTAAAATCGACGACTTTACGGTGGTTACAGCTGACTTTAAAACTTTGTCAATCACAAAAAAAGCATATTTTATGTTTATATCGCCGTCCAGACGGGAACGTGGAAAACTTTTTTACATATATGGAAAACTTCTTATCCTGGATAATTGAAAACGGGTAAGAACTTGTCTTTGGCGGCGATATAAATATTAACATGTTCGAAGAAACAGAGCGACGTACTGACTTAATTCGACTATTAGAAGCTAACGCATGCTTTAACACAATTAGTGCTCCAAATCGCATTAGCAACGACTCTGAAAGTTTGCTTGATGTTTTCATTACACACATTTATTCTACAACTATTAGCTCCGGAGTAATGAGCGCTCATATTAGCGATCATCTGCCAATATTTCTTCTCATGGAATTGTATATTTCGGGTAAAGAGCGGAAGCAGTGTCCCCCATTGACTACTGAAGATATATCCAGCCACACTTGAGGAGTTCTGCACAAATATCAAAAATGAATTGGCTCGACGTGTGCAATCAGTCAGACGCAGAAGCTGCGTACGAGTCATTTCTGTGTCTTTTCAAAAAGTCTTACTCGGAATATTTTCATCCTAAAATACTGAAGCCTAAAAAATCTAGAAAACCTTGGATAATCAATCCACTTCAAAAACTAATCAAAGAAAAATATGCTCTATTCAAATGATCTTTGGACACACGAGAGACGTGCCATCTATCCGAATTTAAGAAATTTCGAAATAAGTTAACTGCAACTCTCAGAAGCGCCAAGAAAGACTACCTTCACAGGTTGTTTAATACTGAAGCCATAAAGCGGACGGACATCACGGGGAGAAACCTTAGCACAGTGCTTAACATTGGACGTCAGCATTCAGAGGGCGTATGAGAATTGATGCTTAAGGGGGAACTTTTGTCAGGCGCGCATTAAGCAAACGCTTTTAATAACTATATTATGTCCCTTGTGAATAGATTGCACGATCCACGCTCCGCAGAGTACCTGAATTCCGGAAATTATGAGAGTGCTTTCATACATACTACTAGCTCCCGAGTAATTTATCTAACGTTCTCCGCTCTGCGAAACAGTAAAAGCTACGATAATGATGACCTGCAAATACGCTCCGTAAAACACGTTTTAGATCTGATATGCCCAGTTCTTGAGCATGTGTATAACTTCTGCTTTGTAATCAGTATATTTCCGAAGCGCATGCAGCTCGCCAGGGTTACAGTGTTCTTCAAAGCCGGTGATAAAAACAACCTGCCTAACTACAGACCAATATTCATTTTGTCTGTATTTTGAAAATGCCTAGAAAATTTAATAACACTGATAATGACCGCTTTCTGCGAAAAACACAATATTAATACTGGCTGTCAGTTCGGTTTCCGTAAGGGTCGCTCGACAGAGTTAGCTCTATTAACAAAAAAGGAACTAGTACTACAAGCATTTGGTCAAAATTTAATGACACTAGGCGTTTTCACCGCTTTTGCAAAGGCATTTGGGAGAATTAATCACACAACTTTGCTAAAAAAAGTTGAAATTTACAGTTTCAAGGCCCATTCTTTAGCTCAATCAAAAGTTATCTGCAGTTCAGGTGTCAGAGGATTTCAATAAGTAACTGTCTTTCAGATAACTTTTACCCATTCATTCTCGCGTACCTCAAGGAAGCATTCTTCAACCTTTGTTATTTAATGTTTACATTAACGACATAATCAATATTGACACCACTGCCCAATTCACCACATGTGCTGATCACAGTAGTCTGTTTTTTTTTACATCTGCTTGTGCAAAGGACCTGTTGGCTCTTGCAAACGCTGCTTTAATTGAACTTAATCGATGGAGTTCATTGAATTCACTGTCTATAAAAAATACAAGACAAAGGCTGTACATTTTCTAGCTAAAAACAAAAATGTCCACATTGACGGCCATTTGTAAATGGGTTCCTCGATTTTCAACTTTTTGCCATCCATAAAATGCCTCCGGATCGTATTTCAAGGTAACGTAATTTGGAATCTTTATACAGACCCAGTTGCTAACAAAATGGTTCGTGTTGTGGGAATACTAACGAAACTTCGATTTTTTTCTCTCCTTGAGCGTGAAAAAAGAGCTTTATAACTCTCTTTTCCTGGCCTATATTTATTCCTGCCATTTACTCGAGAAAGGAAAACAGTAGCGCCGAAAAAGCACTCACACAGCAGAAGAACGACGTAGGCCAAGCACTTGTCCTACGTCGTTCTTCGGTTGTGTGTTTTTTTCGGCTCTACTGTTTTCCTTCCTCGACTACAGTGAACGATCTAGTCCAAATAAAAGTTCTTCTAAACTATACTGCCATTTAGTCCGGAGAAACAGCACAATGTCTGGCATCATAAAACATTTTTCATTGCTGGAGAAAGAAAGTGTGCGCTATCGCTAATTCTTCGTATCACGCTCATACGCAGCCTGTTTTCAGCGCCCTTAACTTACAACCGGTCACCTCCATATATTGTAGTACTTTACTCAAGCGTTTCACTACTACGAAAAAATAGAAAACGAAATTTTTCAAGCATTTATCTCCATTGGCAATGAATTATAACATTTACAACACACTTCACAGAGAAACATGGTACGTTCCTAAAGCACGCACTGACTACGGTCAACAAATGTTACGCCACAGACTGCCATCTTTGTTAAACTCATTAGAAATTCAATGGACAGCTATCTCTACTTTTAATGAGGTCATTGTGGATTCCTTTTTTTTTTTGGCTTTGCTGTAGTGTACACTGACGCTAAGAATGCTTAACCAATTTTATTTGCTTGTAAATACGTTATTTTTGTACAAGTTAATTTCAAGGCTGTTTTATTTGTACCACTTTTACTATACTCTTGCAGTAATTTAATTCCTTGAAGCAATCTATCGTTTATTTTTTCTCGTATGTATCTCTGCTGTAGAATGTTCATGATTTTTCTTTTTTTGTTTTTCCATTATTGTATCTGCATTCTCTTTATTGTGTAAAATGCCATATGTGTAGGGGGAGCAGACCCTGTCAAGCCGAATTCATTTAGCTTTTTGTCTGCACTCCCGTCATCTGTACATGCCTAGATGGAAATAATCTTGAATTGAATTGAATTGATGCTCGGAAAAAGCAACATGGGTCGCACAATCCCTGCCAGTGGCTGTGGCAGAAACAGGCACCTGCCTGCTGGTAGCGGTATGATGACTTCCCGCTATCAAAACGCTTGTTAAGTGGAGAAATAGCAATTTTGCATATATGGGCATTAACCCACTAAATGTATCACGTCATACACTCAGGTTGGAGCTCAGGTGCACCCTTCAATTGAAAAATGAACACCTCCTTTCGCCCGTCTACTCGGTGTAACTAGTTTAAGCCCCTACCATTTTTTTTTCAGGGGACGTGCGTGACAAAAGATGGAAGTTGGAACGAACACAATGCGCGGACTAAGAACCGAATGAATATTTGCGTCGATGCAGGCATCTTATGAAGGATGTGGCGTAACGTCACGAAAAATGTACCTCAAGAAAAGCAAAGGAAGAAAAAACAAGAAGGAAATCAATTTTCCTGCGAGGAGCTTTTTCCAGGCTAGTTGGTGCATTACGGGAATTGGTTTTTTTAAGAGCAGAAAGACAGCAGAGGAGAAAACGAACTTGACAGGACGCAGCGCTAGCTAACAAGTCAGGTTTTTATTTACAAACCGCATGCTTTTATGCAGGCCTGTCAAGTTATTTTTTTTTCCTGTGCTGTCTTTCTGGGCTTCAAATACCGATTCCACCAATTATCCCCCTAAAACGCACATACCTCTTTTCACTGCTGGGAGGCAGACGGGGTGCCAACGCATTCTTCTCCTTTGTGAAGAATGTGTGTCCCATCGCCTATCTCTCATGCCTGCTGTTCGGGGTATCTTGTTAAAGTCTTTCACTGCTTGAATGAACGATTTCACGTATGCTCGATAACAGTGGAGGGCTAGGTTACTGGCCGAGCCAAGCTCCGAGTTTTCCTTGTGCTGTCGCAATCGCCCACTGATGCACCTGCCTGTCTCACCTATGTAGAACAGCCCGCTGCAAGAGAAAACTCGACACCATGGTGTGTCTGCATTGGGCCAAATTTCACATAACATAAAGAATATTCTCGAGCGGACGACATTGCCTTCTCTACACCCGACTTGCGCAGTACGCTGTGCAGAATCGTGGTCCATGAAGACAAGAGAGAGCTTTGCCTCATAAAAAATGAGGGCAACTTCGCCAAAGGCGCTCGCAGGGTGGTTTTCAGCATTTCCTCATCATGTGGACTATGCTACATAGGCCAGGCAGGCACGTACACCAATTAGTGATTGCGGAAGCACAAGAAAAGCTTATAACCTGGCACGGGTTTCAATCTAGCCTTTCACTGCTACTCTTAGTGTGCTTGCACCTGGTTATTCATGCCGTGCAAGATTTTAAAAGCTGGCGTGCACAGTTAAGTTTAAACAGAGAAACGGTAACCGAAAGTCACAGGAGGCAAATTTTAATTTGAACATTACCGACCTAAACAAGATATGAAATTGTTTGATAAGCAGCACCGTTTGTTTTCTTAATTGCAGCTATCCTTCATATAAAGGCGTGCTATGTCCTCCTATGAAGGAGTCCTATCGCTTGTGCTAAATGTCAATGAAAAAACGCCTGGAATTGGTTTAAACGCAGAAGGACAGAACAGGAAGCAACGAAGTTGACAGTACAGGGCCCAAACTAGCCTGCAAAAACGTCCTCAGAAAAAAGTCTGTGGGACCATCGCACGTATGCGGAATGGGTCAACTATTATCTGATCATTATATTTAGAACCCCGCTCAAGCCGAAACAAGTTCCTAATGACTGTCTTATAAATATAGGGTAGTCCCAGAACACAGAACTAGGGACAGGCATAATGTGAAAGGCAATCTATGCGAATGAAGAATTGGCAAAAGGTTCATTCCAAACCAGAATGGTTTTCAGAAAAAACTTCCAACTGTAATGAAACTTGTACAGACAGTTAAGGACTTCCGAAATTACCTGGTTGATGAGAAGCAAATCAGTGCAATGTGCCTTCGCCTTTCCAATGCTTTCGACAGAGTTCACCCCAGTGATTTAATGAGCACAAATAATACTGAAGGTAATTGACCATAAACCTGTGCTCCGGTTAACCCCATATCTAAACTCTGGAGCCCTGGTGCTCGAAATAGATGGTAGTGAATCAGAATCATCAAAGAGACACTGAGGAGAAATTGATGTTGGCTTGTATCGATGGGATACCAGCTCCTATACACAAAAACACCACTCTTTCTGAAAACAAAGCTCTTGTAAGGTAGAAGAAAACAAGAACTAAAATGCAGGTATCGCAGCCATAGGCCAGTCTCGCAAGTAGAAGCGTGATAATGAAATTGGAGAAAAGATACCACAAGTTCTGAGGCTGAAAAAGGTGCATGATTGATATCGAAGTATAAAAATTTTGTTTTGTAACAGCCAGTGCACTTTTTTTACACGAGGAAGACAGAAAGAAGAAAAACTGAATGTTGGAAGTCAAAGAAAATCTCCAATTGGCGTTGCAACAGGCGGTCAGCCGAGTTTCGGTATGTTTTGAGGTGCTTCGCGGCTATGAGTTCTGCGTGCCCGCATGGTTTCGTCATGCGCCTCGGCTTACAAGGGGGAGCACCAAAGGACCTCCAAGTTCCTCTCTAAGTCCTCCTCGGACGTAGTTCATGCAACGGCACGCAAATGCGACAAGGAAAAAGATATATCTTTATAGGCAATGTTCAACGACCCTCCACGTTATAAAACGCACCGATCGGCGTGTTCACATCTTCGCCGCAACAAGCCTCTGGGCTGCATAACCAGCACTGCGAGGACTATTATTAGCGATTTTAAATATGTCCGCACGTACCAGTCGCTACACATCAGTTGGGACGGCGGCTCGGCGGTTTTAGCGCCGCTGCCGACTCCTGGGCGCTAGAACTTCCTTTCCAGACCAGCCACCTCAGCGATCAAAAGCATCGCACGCTCTGTGGGGTTGAAGCCGCTGAATGCAGGCCGCAGTTCATTGCGAGATATTTGTTGTCAAAATCGGGGACTAGATCCGTCGTAAAGTTGGTGCAAACGCAAACGAAGCGACGACAGCTGATATAGTCCTTCAATGTCCGGCAGATAGTAGTTTTCATTCCGGCTGTTGCTAAGCGGGAGTGTAGTGCTAATTCCAGCAATCACGGAGTCTTTGTTTTCGTTTCCGCCGCTTTACGTCACTGTTGTCATATTTCGTCATCAGAGTGTCCCAAGTTCGAATCCTAGCGGAGGGAAGAAGTTTATCAACTACGAATCCAAATCTCTTAGCAATCGATGCACCTTTCGCTGCCGGACAAGCTCAACAAGCCAAAAAGGGCCGAAATATCAGATTTTAATGACAAATAAATTTGAATTCATTGGGCTCAATGTCCCTTTAAGCGTAACCTCTGGACCATCTCAGAACTCCGTCTTGGGACCGGTTTTTCCTGCGCTCATAAGTACACATAACAGTACGCATGGGCCAAACAAGTTCATAAGTGCAGAGCTCGAATCTACTGCACTTACCAGGACAGGCACACATAAAAACCTGGGAGTCCTCACTTCTCAGGATTCAGCTGTGAAAATCACATACTGAGCACTTCTTCAGCTGCTGAAAAGAGACTCTTGTTTTTGCGTCAAATATTACAAGTGGTCATAGTCTGCCAAATTAACTGCGTATTTAACTTATATTTGAAAGTTTGTTTGAAAGTTTATTCGGCCATATTACAATATGCCCCCGGGGAGAGGCAAAAGGAGGCAGACAGAGCGTGCCTCCTGACGAGGCCTACACCCCGGCTTACACATCGGGACACTGTGACTAGACGGCAAAGCATGTTTACAAAAAAACAATCATTTTCAAGAAAAGAACAGCACACTCAAGGGTATCAAACCTGATCACGAGACAAGAGAGAAAGACATTACTATAATGTTAAAAAACAAAAAACATGACATCGTTACGCCCGAACTGTCTAATCATAAATGCAACACAGATAATAACTAAAAAAACAAAAATAATTAGAAAATTTGATAACAGGCACTGGAGTATAAATATACAGACAACAAAAAAAGAATCAGTACCAACTAGACTCAAGTAATCGCAAAATTACAAAACAGGAAAGAGCAACTTCAATTTTTTCTTAAATGCAATAGAGCTCGTAGCTTCTTGAGCCATAGTCAGTAAAGATGGGTGCGCATTACATAAGGCTGCAATTTGGTTAGTTACACTTTGTGTTCCATAATTCGTTCCGGATCTTGTAGCAGATAGGGAAACCACGCGCAATTCATATTTAATGTTTCTAGAAAAGTACATATTCTGGAAAGAACTGAAATCCTCCTTAATTTTATAAAACATGTGAATCGCTAAGCTAAAGTTGTAACAGTCAAGGAAACTGCGTGCATGAAAAGTTTTGAAGAGGTTTGTTTCATCAGTTGGATTTATACATAAGGCACGTAAGGCTCTTTTCTGGAGGGCAAATAATTTATGTGAATCAGTTTTATTGCAGGTACCCCATACTAGATTGCAATATACTAGATGAGAGTGCACCAAAGCAAAATATAATTGTTTTCTAACCTGTATTGGTAAAAGGTGTCTTAATCGGTAAATCACACATAACGATCTCGCCATTTTCAATCCAATGTTGTTCACGTGATCACTCCACCGTAGATCACTGCGGAAATACACACCAAGAAACCGAATGCTATGCACTTCCTCAATTCTTAGGTTATTAAAGTGAAGTGAGATGTGGTGATCTACTGGCTTATTTTTTGGGTGGAAAAGCATGAATTTCGTTTTGTTAACATTCAATTCAAGTTGATTAACAGAGAGCCAGATCATTAACTCTTTCAGCCAGACATTTGATTGCTGCTCAAGTGTTTGTAGGTTAGTGCCTGAAAAGAACACGTTTGTGTCATCGGCATACAACACAATATTAGTAGTTAAAGGAATATTAACAATGTCATTGATGTACACAATGAACAAAAGGGGCCCTAGAATAGAACCTTGGGGCACGCCAAAGTTTACTAAACCAAATTCAGATTTTATATCGTGTATTTTTGTGTATTGCCTCCGTGAATTTAAATAACTCTCAAATAGTTTATTGGCAATTCCACTAATTCCGTATATCTCTAACTTTTTAAGTAATATTGAATGCTTAACCGAATCAAAAGCCTTACAAAAATCAAGAAATATTCCAACAGTGTAAAGTCTATTTTCAAAATTCTGATTTAAACAGTTTTTCATGTCTAATAGTGCTGTTTGGGTTGATTTACCTTGCTGAAAGCCATACTGCTCTGCGCAAATTAAATTTTTAGCTTGGAGGAAGCTATAAACTCGCTTGAAAAGTATACGCTCAGCTACTTTTGAAAACAGTAGCAGCACTGAAATGGGGCGATAATTATTCGGGTCATTTGTCTTTCCCTCTTTGAAGACCACTGTAACACGCGCAACTTTGAGTTTTTCGGTAAAGACTCCGGTGAGCAGCATTATATTACAGATATGTGCGAGAGGGCCAGCGATATTTCTAACAACACATTTAATCGGAAAAACGGCTATTTCGTCATCACCAGGTGAACAAGTGTTCCTAAGAGAATTTATGATGGATTCTAATTCATCTATTGAAGTGGGCGACAGAAATATGGAAGCATTACTTCTGGAATGCATGTATGACTGTACTGTTCTAGTTGCATAAGAATGAGCAGCCCCGTGATGAGCTCCAGCTACTATGAAATGATCGTTAAGTTTATTGGCAAGTGAAACTCCCGTGTAATTGACTCCATTAATTCGTAGTTCGCAGGGAAGATCCTTTTTCTTATTCCCTATGATTGCATTGATACCTTGCCAGATCAATTTAGGGTTGTGCGAGACTGCCGAAAGCTTGTTTTTATAAAATAAAGTCTTCGCCTTCTTTAAATCCATATTTAGTCTGTTTCGGAACTTCTTAAACTCAATTAAATCCTCCGCGTTTCTTGTTCTTAGAAAACGAGAAAACATTTCATTCTTTTCATCAATCCGTTTATTATATGGACAAATATGCTACCATTATATGGAACCTCGTAGAAAGTGGATGAACAAAAAACTTGAAAGCATGCAAAGACCGGCTCCATTTATGATGCCCAGATATTGTCACGTAGTGGCGACAGCTGTCGAAACAATGAAGACAGCGAAAGGTCTCCTTCAGTTCTTCTTCAGCAAAAGACCTGTTTATTGGGATGACCTGCGATCACAATGGACTTAATGACTCCGCGGCGGCGTAGATACAAGCGTGCTCAGTGGTCGTCGGACAGAAAGCACGCCGCTCTCGGGCATGCTGCTAATAGCGAACTTTCGAGATAATGCGTGCAAAGTTACTAGAAAATTCTGGAAAAACGTAGAATCAGCTCCGCCTGGATGCGATCAATGAAGATAAATCTGGTCGCGTCTTGCTTCGTGAACAAAGCGATAAAGCGGTGTGCCGGCAGCTTTGAAAAATGAACTCGTGGCATTTCTCCCCTCTCAAAGACGCACCGACCCAATGCATTAAAACTCAAGATGACTAGAAACAAAACGATTGGTGAAAAATGAACGCTGAGCATGGAAACATAGCATCCTTAACTTTTCGCGTCCAAAATATGGCTTTAGGCGGACGACATAGGCAACTTCTGGTCGCACGTTGCGACCAGAAGAAAATACACGTACTGACTATGTTACTGAAATGCTGCTTGTACTTAATGTGGCACCTGTAGCTGGCGCTTGACAACATTAAATTTTTTCTGTTGTAGCTTTCAAGAAATTCTAGTTGTTTTTTCCCCAAAGGAGTTAACAAAAGCAAAAAAAAAACAGCGCTAATTTCCACCCCTTCTGTCCGTCTGCTCGCATACAAAAGTGTAATTCTGCCGATACTAGACTATGCATGTGTAATTTGGGACCCTTTCACCAAGACTAACATCACCAAAATGAAAATGGTGCAAAGAAAAGCAGTTCGCTTCATATATAATAGCTTTGGACGTACATCAGTAACCGAACTACTAATGAAAGCAAACCTGCCACCATTAACGCAAAGAGACCGTGTATCACGACTAAAATTCCTCTTTCAACTTATTAACGGTCATTATAAAACCGACCTCACGGGAATAATTAGTTTTTCATCTGGGTATTCTACAAGGCAGAGACACAGTCGCACAATAACCGCCTTTAGCACCCATAATAACTGTTTTAAGTATTCTTTCTTTCCCCGAACAGTAACTGAATGGAATCTACTAACCAATGATCAAATTTCAAAATCATCACTATCGGCATTTATTTCAGGTATTGTTTAGAAATGTGTTGTCTTTAACTGTTTATACGCTCCATGGATCTAATTTGTATTATATGCTTTGTCTGTGTTATTGTTTTCATTATGTATTTATTGTATCCCACCCTGCTAAAATCCCCAGAGGGGATTGCAGTATTGATAAATAAATAAAATAAATAAATAAATAAACAAACCACACAGAAAGACCAGACAGGACAGCGCCTGTCCTGTCCGGTCTTTCTGTGTGGTTTGTGCAAGAATTAGCGCTGTTTTTACTTTTGTTACACAATGTTACACCAACTAGCCGAGCAAGAGGTACTGTTAAAGGAGTTAACCACCTCAAATTTCATTTTTTTTATGATTCTATATATAATGCATTCTTTATGAAGTAGTGGATTTCGTATTGGGAATATGTCAAGAATTTGGAAGAATAAATTAAGAACCGCTTTTTAGGCTTCCTCTCGTGAAGTCTACCTCCAGTGAAGATGAAACTAGGTATAGGTAAAAACCAGATGTATGTGTTAAGGAACAAGCAAGATATTGTCATTAGCAATATGGATAAGATAGTTAACGCAAACGAGAGTTCAACGCAAATCTGTACAGTAGTCAATGTAATCAGAGCGTTAATGAGAAAGACAGTAGTGCACAGCAATGCATCATCCCACCAGTAACGAAAGAGGAAATAAAGAAAGCCTTAGAAGCTACGGAAAAGGGAAAAGCAGTTTGGGAGGGTAAGGTAACAGCATATCTGTTGAAGCATGGAAGGAACATTGTGCTAGAAAAGCTAGCCACTTTGTATACGCAATGCGTTATGACCTCGACCGTACCAGAAGCTTGGAAGAATGCAAACATTATCGTAATTCATAACAAGCGAGATGCCAAGGACTTGAAAAATTAGACAGATCAGTTTACAGTTTACTATCCGTTGCCTACAAAGTACTTAGTAAGGTAATCGCTAAGTGAGACAGAGCAACCATAGACTTCAATCAACCAAATGATCAGGCAGGCTTTCGTAAAGGATATTCCACGATAGATCATATTCACACTACGAAGCAGGTGATAGAGAAATACGCAGAATATAACCAACCTCTATATAGAGCCTTCATTGATTACGACAAAGCATTCGACTCTGTGGAAACCTCAGCAGTCATACAGGCATTGCGTAGTCAGGGGGTAGAACAGCCTTATGTCAAAATACTGGAAGATATATATGGCAACTGCACAGCTACTATATTCATCCATAGAGTCAGCAGTAAAATTCCAATAAGGAAAGGCGTCAGGCAAGGAGACACGGTCTCGCCAATGCTATTCACTGCCGGTTTACACGAGTTATTCCGAGGCATGAAGCGGAAACAGTTGGGAATAAGAGTAATTGGAGAATACCTAACTAATCTGCAATTCGCTGATGACAATGCCATGCAGAGTCACTCAGGAGGGGAACTGCAAATCTTGATCAATGAGTCAGACAGGCAGAGCATAACGCTGAGTCTAAAATTAACATGCAGAAAATTGAGGTAATGTTCAACAGTCTGGCAAGGGAGCAGCAGTTCACAATTGGCAGCGAGAGCCTGGAAGTTATAAAGGAATACGCCTCCTTAGGGCAGGTAGTGACAGCTGATTCGGATCATGAGAGGAAATAACTAGAAGGATAAGAATGGAGTGGAGCGCATATGGCAAGTTCTCGGAGATCGTGAGTGGCAGTTTACCAATTTCCCGCAAGAGAAAAGTGTAAAAGAGCTGTATCTTACCGGTACTCACCTACGGGGCAGAAACGTTGAGGCTTACGAAAAGAGTTCAGCTAAGTTAAGAAGAGAGCGGCGAGGCATGGAAAGAAAAATGATAGGTGTAACGTTAAGAGACCGGAAGCGACCAGAGTGGGTGAGGAAACAACCGCGTGTTAATGATATGCTAGTCGAAATCAAGAGGAATAAATGGGCTTGGGCAGAGCATTTAATTGGAAGGCAAGATAACCCTTGGTCCTTAAAGGTAACGGAGTGGATTCTATGAGAAAGTAAGCGCAGCAGGAGTCGGTGGCAGATTTGGTGGGCGGATGATATTAACAAGTTTGCAGGCAAAGGGTGGAAGCAGGTGGCAAAGTATAGGGTTAATTAAGGACAGAGGCCTTTGCCCTTCATATGGTGTAGTAAGGCTGGTAATGATGATGATGAAAATTAAGAACGACGTTGGGGCAGAGGAAGTGTGTTCGCCCATACTGCTATTTCACAATTTGGCAGCCTTTGTTTGCCAGCAACTTAGGACATTGCATCAGCTACACAGGCAGAATACCAAAAGAAACAGAAGGCTCCCTTTAATACAGTTCCGCAGCAGGCCATTCTGTCCTGGTAGCAGCCTCCGTCTACACTGCTACTCGCGGAATGGCTCTATGTGTGGTTTCGCCGACACCGGGAAGCTGCAGTTCCCAGGCGTGTCAGCCAGCCTCTGCTCGTATGGGCAGAGGAAAAGGTAGCTTCTGGTTGCTGTTAGGTCTTCCCCACAGCCCCAGGCACACTTCGCAGAGTTTCATTGCAAAGGATCTGTCCGACATTACGCTAGGGGCTCACCAGGGAGCAGACAAGTAGAGCAAGCAGCCGGGGTGATCGTTTACAACGCAGGGCCACCAGCTGAGGGTAACGTGGGCTCCAGGGCACTCCGCGGCCAGGGGCTGCTCGTCCAAAGGCTTGTAGTCGGTGCGCACCTCGAAGTGAAAGTGATTGCGGCCCGGACCTGGTGGAAAGCGCGCAAAACATATATGTCATCATTGCGTTGCCGGTCTCAAAAGAAAATCCTCGGTGTACATTTTTCTCAGAACTTAAGCTGGGATGCACACACTCACTATCTTAGGAAAAAACTATCCTCAGTTGCAGGCATGATATCGCGTTGTCGGAGACTGCTTCCAGTAAAAGCTAAACTTCAAGTCTATAATGCTCTATTCAATTCCTATTTAAATTACTGTTCGTTGGTATGGGCCACAACAACAAAGACTAACTTAGACAAACTCCATTTGTTACAAAAGGTTATCCGCTACATTGGAAATATCGATCCAACAGCCAGTACAAAAGATGCGTTTGTTTCCTTTAACATCATAAGGGTTGATAACTTATACAAATATCGATTACTCCAAACATTCTTTTTTTCCTCTACTGAAGTCAAGAACTTACTCTCATCTCTGGCATTTTTAACACTACGTAGCACAGATATACACACAAGAAGTAAAGATGTCTGGGAAATCCCCCACTTCCGCACTTATTATAAACATCAATCATTAGCACATAACCTGCCATCAATGCTTAATATGAAGTCTAGGGTTCGACGGAATCCCGTCTGGCGGGGAAAATTCATACTGATGAAGAAAACATACACTCGCCAAGGTTCAAAGAAAATAAGAATGAATTGACGTTTCGGCGCCCGTACGGGTGCCTTGATCACAAAGAAGCGAAGGACGGGCAGGTGAGCTATATATGGGCAGTTTTTTGAAGGGTGCGCAGGTATATCTCTGGGAGATTGCCACGGGTCCGGTTAATCGTGTTTGGCGTGGATTGAATGCACAATGATTCTATGAGAAGGCGTTTTGGTAATGATTTTTCCTTTGCAATTACACGTGCTGCGTCCCAGTCGATGGTATGGCCAGTTTCTTGATGATGTTGCGCCAAAGCGTTTGGGATAGATTTTCCTTTGGCGACGTCATTTTGGTGCTGTTTGAGCCTTGTCTTGAATTTGCCTGTTTCTCCGATATAGGAAGCGTCGCAATCATGACAGGGGATCTTGTAGATCACGGCGAGTGTATGTTTTCTTCATCAGCAATGCTTAATATGTACCAAAACACAACTCGTCTGAATCCCAAGAAATTGCGCACGTACTTCATAACATTGTGAACCACATTTGATGTTATACTTAGTTTTTTTCTACTGTGCTTCCTTTGTTTACAATTTCGTACTGTTATTTATGTCAACTTGTACTATTTTTAACTATTTTTAGCTCATTTTGGCGAATATGATGCATTACATACTGTATTATGTTGCCGCAACAAGTTTTTTTTTTGCGTATGGTGTACATTGCTTTATATTCACATTATTTTTTTTCTCAACTTCACTGTTTCTGCCATGTAACGGTCTCCTGGGCCTCGTCAAGCTGCTCACCCAGCTTTTAGCCCAGGAGACCATTCAAGTTCTTTCTGGGAAAAATAAAGAATGATTGATTGATTGATTAGCTATAGCTCATTCACTTAACATATGCCTATTGGCAGCGCTGCGCTCAAGGCATCCTGAGAAATACTGCCAGCAGGATTGTGCTTATGGGGTTCATGGCAAAACCTCAAGCAAAGGCACTAAAAATGTGGATGTGACCCAGTGGTATTTTTAGAATGTTGTGCTACGGTATGGTATCGTACAGTATGGTATGGCACTTTATGGTATGATATGGTATGGTATGGTACGGTACAGTATTGTGTGGTTTGGAACAGTACGGTACGGTAGGGTACAGTATGGTAGGGTATGGTAAGGTATGGCACAGTATAGCATGGTATGATATGTTCTGTTGTAGGGCACGGTATGATACGGTACGCCACGGCATGATATGGTGCTGTATAGTAGGGTCCGGTATGGTATAGTACGGTTCAGTAATAGACAGTTTTAGCTGTGCGTACGCAAGTGCTTGCGTAGGCAAAGCGCTACCGCGCTGCGTGCGTTACACTGTCCGCTCCGAAGAATAGTTTTATTTAGCCGTGCCGCAGCGAACCTTAGGCGCGAGCGTAAACAGTAGCGCCATCTAGTGACAAGAGGTCAAAGCACATCGACGCTCGCTTGAAGAAAATTTCATCCGTGATTACTGATAACTAGGGTGAGTGCATTGCGAGCCTTTTTTGTTCCAAGAAAACTTTGCAAACCGAAGGAAATTTTAGAACTGATTAAAAGCTGGAAAATGCTTCACCAGGTGTCGTCGCTACAAGGAAAATATGCTGCATTTAATTAGGCCTAGGAGCTTTAAAATCGCCAAATTATCTGAACAGCGCCTAGTTGTCACTTATGCCGCTACGTGTGGGCAAGAGTAGGCGAAATAAAAACGAACCGCTACCATTTGAGCGAGCTATTGCGCCGTAGAATCCAGCGGCGACATTTGTTTATTCCGAAGCGGGCGAACAGGGCGCAGGCATCTATTAAACGTTAACCACGCAAGTCACGCAAGCGCCGCAACGCAGTCAGCTGGCTAGCGTATGTACGAAGGACGAAGGGCTTGCGGTTGCGTTCTGCGCATGCGCACTACCGTCCCCGCAAACTCCGTGCGTACGGTAAGCCGTGGCGTATGGTATGGCATGGCATTGTATGGCATGGTAGAATAAATGGAGAATACCTAAATAATCTACGATTCGCTGATGACATTGCCTTGCTGAGTCACTCAGGAGGTGAACTGCAAATCACGATCAATGAGTTAGACAGGCAGAGCAGAACGATGGGTCTAAAAATGAACATTCAGAAAACCAAGGTAATGTTCAACAGCCTAGCAAGGGAACAACAGTTCACAATTGGCAGCTAGAGCCTGGAAGATGTGACGGAATACGTCTACTTAGGGCAGGCAGTGACAGCTGATCCGGATCATGAGAGGGAGATAACTAAAAGGATAAGAATGGGGTGGAGCGCATATGGCAAGTTCTCGGAGATCATGAGTGGCAGTTTACCAATTTCTCTCAAGAGAAAAGTGTACAACAGCTTTATCTTACCAGTACTCACCTACGGGGCAGAAACGTGGAGGCTATCGAGAAGAGTTCAGGTTTAGTTAAGCACAACGCAGCGAGCCATGGAAAGAAAAATGACAGGTGTAACGTTAAGAGACCGTAAGCGGGCAGAATGGGTGAGGGAACAAACACGGGTTAATGACATCCTAGTCGAAATCAAAAGAACGAAATGGGCTTGGGTAGGGCATGTAATGCGAAGGCAAGATAACCGCTGGTCCTTAAGGGTAACGGATTAGATTCCAAGAGAAAGCAAGCGTAGCAGGGGACGGCAGAAGGTTAGGTGGCCGGATGAGATTAAGAAGTTTGCAGGCAAAGGGTGGATTCAGCTGGCAAAGGACAGGGTTGATTGGAGAGACATGGGAGAGGCCTTTGCCTTGCAGTGAGTTTAGTAAGGCTGATGATGATGGCATGGTACAGTAGGGTATGTTATGGCACGGTTCGGTACGGTATGATACGGTACGGCATGGCACGGTACGGTGTGGTATGATGGCAAGTATAGTAGTACGCTAGCGTACGGTGAGGTAATGTACGGTATGGTACGGCATGGTATAATAGTATGGCATGGTACGGTGCAGTAAGGTATAATATGGTACAGCACGTTGGGGTCTGGACGGCACGCCACGGTACGGTTCTGTACTGCACGGTAGGCGCATTACGGCAGACACATTTAATTGAGCATATGCAGTAAGCATGCATAATCAGCGCCTCTGCGGATAACGATTGCGCATGCGCAGAACGCTTCGTATATCAGGGCATCTTGCATACATACGCTATAAACCATAGCGTGCGTGCGGTATGGGCACGTTACGGGATGCGTCGACATGATGGCGGGGCCCTCTTCGCCCACTTCGTAATAAAAACATGTCGCCGCTTAATTTTCGACGCGATCACTGCCTCAAATGGTAGCGGTTCGCTTTTATTCCGCATAAAATCAGATGAGTTAGCGATTTTCAATTTGTTACGCCTAACGAAATCAAGCGTGTTTTCCTCGTACCAACGGCGCCTTGGGAAGTAGTTCTGTAGCTTTTAGTCAGTTGCTACATTTTCTCCTCTTTACATAGTTTTTGTTCTCGGAACAAAGAAAAAGGCTCACAATGCATCCATCCTGCTTATCAGTAATTATTGATGAAAATTTCCTCAACCAAGCGTTTATGTGCTTTGCCGTTTTCTCACCAGATGGCGCTACTGTTTACACGTGCCCCTGATGGATGGTACGGCGCGACCAACTAGAAATGTCGTGTTTACGCTACTTACAGCGTACGCAACGCAATAAGTGATGCGTACGCCCAACTAAAAATCCGTGATATGGTATGGCACGGTAAGGCACAGCACGGTACGAACCGACACGGTACGGTACGGTATGCTACACTGTAGGGAACCTGCACTGGAGTTTCCCCGCCTAAAACTCACGCCGCCTAGCGGCAGCCGCATCACTGTTTGGTGAGACGAGGGCTGCTGCCTCGACTAAAAATGCGGAACGGTGACCGATGAAAGGTCAAAATCGTCAAAATACGGCGGCATTTCCAAATGCCTTATTGAAGAGTGCTAAGAGAAGAGTGTTTCCTACTCGTTTTCATTGTGGACACGAGAATAAAAGCGGCTACCGAAATAGATTGACGCGATTAAACGAGCAGGGCAAATTCGCATTCGGCTCAATCGTTCATTGGTTTGTCGCGTAAGTTTAATTTGCTTAACGCAATGCGGCTATGCCGCCCGTGGCGCATGTAATGTGTGCAGACCAGAGGGCAAAACGCGCAAGCCGTGGCCGGTGACCGAAGGAAAATGTATTTTGCAAGGAATGCCTACCGACGTAATGCATCACCTTACATCTGTTGACGCACCAGGTGGCAAACCACGTGGTCAACCCACCGCACACTCACTGAATAAAAAAAAAATCACCCTGTGTCGGGTGGCTGGGAATCGAGCCCGGGCCTTTGGGGTTCGAGGCGGAGGCGCTACCACTCCGCCACGACGGCGGAAGGTGTAGCTATGAATAAAGGCGCATGTAGTGAATGCGCGCCTTTTATATATTAGCTCTTCATCTCGCCGCGATTACACTACATATACCCTGGCCTAGCAGAGCTAGGCTTCAACAATTGTTCAGTTGCTTCAGTGTCAGTATTTGCTTGTCTAGGCAGTATTTGTTTCAACATACATGACAATCTCACATAGCTGTATTCGTTTTAGATCGAACGGGAACAAAGTTTCTGTACATAAATGTGCTGCTGGAGGCTGCGCTTCACGATGAGAGTTCTCTTTTTTAAGGTAGGTATGCCGTTATCGGCTGCACTGACGCTTTTTGTTTTTTCCGGCATGCTCTGTGCTCTTATTTCCGTCCGTAGCAGGGGCACTAAAGGGGCAGAGGAAAGCATGTTAATTTCATACCAGCCTCAAATTTCGCATAGTGATGCAGATGATAGTCAGAAACTTTTTTTTTCTAGTTTTCTCTTTACAACTAATTCATTGCGCGGCACTAAATAGAACATCTTCCGATGTAGCACGTTCTCATCACGTTCTGGGGATTTGTAGTATGCTGCAGATGATCACTGTGCCCTTCCCTTGCCTGTGCCTTTTCGGTGTGGCTTACCACCGTCCTGTATTACGACAGTGGCGTCCTGCAGCAGTGTCATGCTTGCACTGACCTCAGACCAAGTCTTGCAGGTCCGTGATATGTGTAATGCACCTGCGGAAGCCATGCGTGGTGTTAATTTAGAAAGTGTGAAGCTTGGTAACCTAAATAAAACCCATGAAATGGTAGTCATACACGATCATAAGCTAGTACGCATGCGTTGAGGCGCAAGAACAGGCATTTGTTTGGCGCCTAAGCATGTTTCCATTGGCTTCCTGTCAGACTCACTACATGCGTTTTCAATTATGACGCGTGAAAGGATCCAAAACGGACAGATTTTGGCCTGGAAATAGCGGCGTTTTATAATGCACAAAAACAAATTCTGAGCAAGCTGATTGTTCAGTGCAGTTCACGGAAGTCCACTTAAATATTCGCGTCGTGCATTGGCACGAATCTTGGTTGATTCAGGGCGTTTTCTTAACGGGGTGCATATAATCTGCTGCGCAATTGCTTCCGCCGTTGTCAGAGAAACCGAAAAAAACGCACTTAAAAGGAGCTTGATCTTGAATCCCGTACTGCAGCATCAACGGTGCCATGTTTCACACAGTGCTGCGAAAGCATAGCCGGTGTCGACGTTTCCAGGAAACTGCGGCGTTAAAGACGTATTGCTAAACTAATCTCAAAAAGCTTGGGCTTCGGAACAGTAAACAAGAGAAGGTCTACAAACGCAACAGAAAGCTGACGAGCCAGCGATCACGCCAACCACGGGTCCACTGCACCGTCTGCTCCTTCCAACTATGTGATTCCTGATTTTAAAACCAGATGGCGGTGGGCGTAATAATATGTTTTTTGGGGGAAAGGAAATGGCGCAGTATCTGTCTCATATATCGTTGGACACCTGAACCGCGCCGTAAGGGAAGGGTAAAGGAGGGAGTGAAAGGAGAAAGGAAGAGAGAGGTGCCGTAGTGGAGGGCTCCGGAATAATTTCGACCACCTGGGGATCTTTAACGTGCACTGACATCGCACAGCACACGGGCGCCTTAGCGTTTTTCCTCCATAAAAACGCAGCCGCCGCGGTCGGGTTCGAACCCGGGAACTCCGGATCAGTAGTCGAGCGCCCTAACCACTGAGCCACCGCGGCGGGACATAAGATTTAGGATTTAGGATAGGTTTGTTGTTCATGCTGTACCTGCAAGGGTTGGAGACCAAGCAAGAGAGGAGCCGACTTGGCTTCAACCTTTCTTTTTTCAAGCAAGAGGAATGAATTAAACAGTAATTACGAGGACTAATACACGCGGATGATATAGTGCTAATGGCTGACAACAAGGAAGATTTGCAGAAGTTGATAGACATATGGGGTACAGAGGGAGATAGATTTGGTTTCAAGCTTAGCACGGAAAAATCTGCAGTCATAATATACAATGATGAGGGCAGCGAGCATAGAATACAGGAGTTCACGATAGAATTAGTGGCTGAGTACAGGTATCTTGGGGTGTGAATAAATAACGGTGCTGAGTATCTGACAGAGCAAGAAAATTATGTAATGAATAAAGCTAGTAGGAATGCAGCTGTGTTGAAAAATAGGGCTCTATGGAATTACAACAGGTATGAAGTGGGAAGTGGGATCTGGAAACAGGTGATGATTCCTAGCCTGACTTTCGGTAATGCACTCCTGTGCATGAGTCTAGATGTTTGAGCAAGGTTAGAAATCAAAGAACATGGTGTGGGGAGGCTAGCTTTGGGAGCACATGGCAGTACACCAAATCAGGGGGTACAGGATGATATGGGATGGGCGTCGTTCGAGAGCAGAGAAGCTAGCAGTAAGATAGCATTTGAGGAGCAATTCAGAAATATGGGGGAAAAGGAGTGGGCTAGGAAAGTTTTCTGATACCTGCACATAAGGAATGTTGACACGAAATAGAGAAAGCGAACTAGAAAATTGACAAGCAAATATCTGGACCGCAGTAGGGGGGCAAATCAGCAAATATCGGTTGAGGAAAAGGTTACAGAAGCAGAGAGAGCTCTGTGGAAAAACGGGGTACTGACGAAACTGGCACTGGGAACATACAGGATATTTAAGCAGGAAATTGCCAAAAAATCTATGATTAATGTAGCGACAGCTCTTTGTTGTTTGAGACCAGGACGGGAGTTTTGCGGAATAAGACATATAAAGTCAGGTACCAGGAGATAGACACGTTGCGTGTTGCGTGCGGAGAGGAGGAGGAAACGGCTGAACACATGATACTTATCAGTAAAGAGCTTCAGCCTACAGCGGAAAGCACAGGGGCTGATTTATCTAAGGCATTGGGGTTTAAGGACAGTGAAGGGAAGTACATTTTAAGCGGGTAGAAGTAACCAAGCAAAGGCTATCTGATTGGTGGCTAAAATCAAGACAGGAGTAATATTTCATAAGTCATGGCTAGTTGGCTTCAGCCATCCATCTATCCACCCATCCACCCACCCACCCATTTACCCATTCCATCCATCCATCCATCCATCCATCCATCCATCCATCCATCCATCCATCCATCCATCCATCCATCCATCCATCCATCCATCCATCCATCCATCCATCCATCCATCCATCCATCCATCCATCCATCCATCCATCCATCCATCCATCCATCCAGGAGCGCCCACTGAGCAGCACTGGTTCCCTCTGCTATGATAGGTACGGTACGGCGCAGTCCGGCCTGGTACGGCACGGTATGGTATGGTATGGTACGGTACAGTACGGTATGGTACTGACTGTACGAGTTCATTTCGCACACAGCGCAACCAAGACGGAATGAAAGACGAAGGTAAAAACGAACAAGCCTTTTTCTTGCGCGCCTTCTTTGTGGCGCTGTGTGCAAAATGACCTCGTAGCAATTCGCCAAAATTTCTGTTTTACTGAATGGTACTGTACAGTAAGCTATTGTATGGTACGGGGGTTTGCTGACAATAACTAGAAGATTGGCTGTGAGGGACGCCGCAGTGCAAGGATAAGGATTAACTGAGGCGGTCTTTGTTTCTTAAAGTCTCATGAACTTGCTCAAGATATCAGCGTTCTTGTATTTTGCCTTCATTGTAGTACGGGTGAGGGCCGTTAAATCTTTACGCAGTAACCGTTATTACCCCACAAAGATATAAATATTGAAGCTCGTAAAAGACCTTAGACGCTGAATGCCAAGAAGCAGCGCTGGCCGGCAGACTAGGTAGACTCGCCAACAAATCTAAATCAGCCATTTATTCAAACTTGTGTTCTCCAGGGATATGTTTAGCAATCGTCGGGACCTAATTACACTCTTCAGGCCAAGGTCTCTTTAAGCTTCACTCCGAACGACATTTCATATCACGTAGTTGTTAAACTCTCCGAACTCTGTGTTATTCCCTAACAGGTATCTCCCAGGCAGGTGTTCCCGCATAACGAAGAAGGCGATTCAGTTCTCATTCTGGTTCAAACGATCCCCACTGCCTACTGCTGCTCCGCTCGTTCGGGGTCAAATGCTTCGAGAAATGATTTTGCTTCCAACCTCTTAGCGCCATCAAAGGAATACGAGCAACAATTTATTGGCTGCCTGTTTTCTTCCTCTGAGTGGCGCGTTAGACAATGGTGTGCATGAATCAGCACCGTGGAATTTGCTTACTCACGTTATAAAACTTATTACTGCATCATCAGCTGTTCTTTCAGCTGCAACGAGTGAAAGGTGGCATTACGTGTTATTGGACTTCAGCTTATGTGGTGCATGAACCTTCTACATTTCATGCATGTAGTTAATTGTGAAACCTTTAGGTAAGCTTTGTTTTCGAGCAGCGATTTACCTTCTGAATGGTATGACGCGATAGCGCAGTGGTTTAAATAAGACCTATGCAGAAAGCCATTTCCAGCTTTTCATTCATACATCCATGGGAATACTCATTACCCCCCTGGTACAGTGGTTCAGCGTGCAGGCGATGCGCCACTGCCGTCCGATGGTAAGTGCTCCAAGCGGTGGGCCTTGTACCGCCCGATTTGCTGTTCTCTAGCAACCGATCATTTATTTAACTGCCACCTGCCACGGTGAGCAATTTCCTCACTATCAATTGGGCGGATTGTGATGACGCCGCAACGTCACTTTACCTAGGTAGCCCACATACCTGTCAGGTTGCTTTCTGGGCACCACGTGCAAGAGTCACACTCGTGATTTTTGGCTCACAACGCTGAGGCCCACATTGCCGACACCAGATTTTATAGAAAACGGGATTATTAACGCTATACGGTTAAAACAACAACACGGTCAATAGAAACTTTGTTTGCCCGCTCATTAGACAACCATTCACCTGTATTTTTTATCTTTGTCAGCCTTGCTATACAATGCCGCTGAAGCCATATTTAGAACTCAATGAGCCTGTTCTATTTCGAAACGCTGTTTTGCATGCGGTCGTTTGTGTACGTGTGTTTCTATTATCATTCACTGCTTGAACGGAGTGCGCAATAGAAGCAGGCGACCGAATGGTTAGGTAAGATACGGGCAAGTTCCATCAGGAGACGGACGACCAGATTAAGAAGCTCCAAAGCTTGAAAGCCTTTGACCTTAAAGGTATAACTAGCACAGTTATCAAAGCAAATGCATAAGCGCAAGTTAAATGGCATAAGCAGGTTTAATATATAACGAACCCAGCATGCTCTAGAGACCACAGGTAGCCTAAAAGCGATGAAGAGGAAATTAGTCGTAGGCAAAGTCAGATAAATGCGTTATGAAGCAAAGAGGGCAATGTGATTATTTATATGTATAAGATAGGTAGCGTAACCGAGAAGTTTTACACAAATCCCTGCAGTAGCCATTGCGATCAGGAAGTTCACGAGTGGTTCATTGCTGCACAGCAACTGGACATCCCAACAGTAGCGAAAGTGGAAGTAACGGAAGCCTTAGGAGCAATGAAAAGGGGTAAAGTAGATGGTGAGGATCAGGTAACAGGAGATCTGTTGAAGGACGGTGGAGAGATATTGCTAGAAAATCTATTCACCAATGCCTCTTCACCTCGAGCATACCAAAGTCTTGGAAGAACGCTAAAATCATCTTTATCCATAAGAAAGACAACTTAGATTACTTGAAAAACTACAGATCGATCAGCTTACTTTCCGTTGCTTGCAAGTAATCCTTAATAGCACCCGGACAACCTGAGACTTCAGTAAACAAAATGCCCAGGGAGGCTTTCGTAAAAGCAACTCGACACTAAACCATATTCACAATATCAAACGGGTGATAGAAAAATTCCAATGCCTAAGCGACCCCTATATTCAGACTTCATCGACAACGAGAAAGCATTTTACTCAGTCGAAACATCAATAGTCATGAAGGCATTACAAAATCAAGGTGTAGACGAGCCTTATGTAAAAGTACTAGAAGGTGTCTATAACTGCTGCAAAACCACCAAGGTCTTCTATAAAGACAGCGAAAGAATTCCAACATAGAGGGCTATTAGACAGGCAGACGAGATCTCTTCAGTGCTATTCACCGATTATTTACAGGAGGTAAGTGTTCCCGATTGGGAGCAGTTGGAGATAGGGGCTAATGGAGATAACAGAGCTATATAACATTGAGACCAGTTGGTTGATCATGTTCCAAAGAGCGTGCTTTACTTAGAAATCACAAGACGACTCACTGATATACAAAAGAAACGCTTTTGTCTTATGCAAATGTGTCCTCCTGTGATTTCTAAGTAGCATGTTTGGGAACCGAATGGAGTAGTTTGCGATTCACTTATTGCAATGCCTTGCTAATCCATGCATGTCATTAATTACAAAATATGACCTATGGCTTGGACATGTGAAGAACAATGGTGGGCCTAAAACTAACTTGTAGACAAGGGAACTAACGTTGAACTCTCTCGGAAGGGAACAACAGGTGCGATCGTTAGCGAGGCGCTGGACGTGATATAGGAATACATCTGTGCAGGACCGATAGTGGCCGCTGATACGGGCAAACAGAGTGAAATAACTGGAAGAATAATATTGGGGTAAAGACCATTTGGCAGGTACTTTGAGTTCATAAATGGCAGTTTACCAATATTTATCGAGAGAAAAGTATATAAAAGTTGTATCTTACCGGTGCTCACCTCAGAGGCACAAACGTGGATCTAACGATCGTAGTAGAGCTCAAAATGAGGAAAATATAATGAGCTATGGAAACTAAAGTGATGTGCGTAATGCGTGGAGAGAGGAAGAGAGCTGAGTGTGTGAGAGAACAAACTCGGCTTAATTACATCCTAGACAAAATCAAGGAGAAGAAACGGGCTTGCACAGGGCATTTAATGCGAAGGCACGGTAACCGATTGTCTTTAAGGGATACAGACGTGATTCCCAGGGAAGGAAAGCGTAGCAGCGGCGGCAGAAATTTACGCGGGCAGATGACATTAACAAGTTGGCGGGAATAAAGCTGCCGCAGCTGGCGCAGGACAGGGTTAATTAGAAAGACATATGAGAGGGATTTGTACTGCTGTGGGCGAACTCAGGCGGATAACAATCATGTGTTGCAATTTGGCATGGGTCCGGCAGGCGTAACTTAAATGGCGGCCAGACTACGGTACCTATGTACCTGTACAACAGACTTAGTACAGCCAGCCTTGACGCCCAGAGTGTTGCTCTTAGCGGCCGTGCGGTATTATACTTCATTTCCACCCGCCTCCTCATGCTCGCCCTCTCTCCGTCCGCTTTCAGATACCGTGTTTCACGCTATGTAATGCGCGCGCTATAGGGTGTTTGCCGCTACGTAAGGCGTGCTTTCAGATAGCGTGCCTAAATCTAGCACGCTTCCCGGTTGCTATAGCCGGCTGTAGAATTATGCAACGCCTGCCGGATACGTATGCATGCCGGGTATAGAGACCGCGAAGAGCGAAAGCTTCAGTCGTGTCAGAGTAGTGCAGCTGAAGTTGGGTGCTCCCGAGACCGTCGGACGCGTGCTAGAATAATGCAACGCCTGCCGGATACGTATGCATGCCGGGTATAGAGACCGCGAAGAGCGAAAGCTTCAGTCATGTCAGAGCAGTGCAGCTGAAGTTGGGCGCTCCCGAGACCGTCGGAAGCGTGCTAGAATTATGCAACGCCTGGCGGATACGTATGCATGCCGGGCATAGAGACCGCGAAGAGCGAAATCCTCAGTCGTGTCAGAGCAGTGCAGCTGAAGGCGGGCGCTCCCGAGACCGTCGGAACCGAGCTAGAATTATGCAACGCCTGCCGAATACGCATGCATGCCGGGTATAGAGACCGCGAAGAGCGAAAGCTTCAGTCGTGTCATAGTAGTGCAGCTGAAGTTGGGCGCTCCCGAGACCGTCGGAAGCGTGCTAGAATTATGCAACGCCTGCCGGATACGTATGCATGCCGGGTATAGAGACCGACCGCGAAGAGCGAAAGGTCGAGTCATGTCAGAGCAGTGCAGCTGAAGTTGGGCGCACCCGACACCTTCGGAAGCGTGCTAGAATTATGCAACGCCTGCCGGATACGTATGAATGCCGGGTATAAAGACCGCGAAGACCGAAAGCTTCAGTCGTGTCAGAGCAGTGCAGCAGAAGTTGGGCGCTCCCGAGATCGTCGGAAGCGTGCTAGAATTATGCAACGCCTGCCGGGTACATAAGCATGCCGAGTATAGAGACCGCGAAGAGCGAAAGCTTCAGCCGTGTGAGAGCAGTGCAGCTGAAGTTGGGCGCTCCCAAGGAAGTCGCAAGCGTGGTAGAAATACATAACGCCTGCCGGATACGTATGCCTGCCGGGTATAGAGACCGCGAAGAGCGAAAGTTTCAGTCGTGTCAGAGCAGTGGAGCTGAATTTGGGCGCTCTTGAGACCGTCGGAAGCGTGCTAGAATAATGCAACGCCTGCCGGATACGTATGCATGCCGGGTATAGAGACCGCGAAGAGTTCTCGAAACCTTCAGTCATATCAGAGCAGTGCAGCTGAAGTTGGGCGCTCCCGAGACCGTCGGAAGCGTGCTAGAATTATGCAACGCCTGGCGGATACGTATGCATGCCGGGCATAGAGACCGCGAAGAGCGAAATCTTCAGTCGTGTCAGAGCAGTGCAGCTGAAGGCGGGCGCTCCCGAGACCGTCGGAAGCGTGCTAGAATTATGCAACGCGTCCGGATACGCATGCATGCCGGGTATAGAGACCGCGAAGAGCGAAAGCTTCAGTCGTGTCAGAGCAGTGCAGCTGAAGTTGGGCGCTCCCGAGACCGTCGGGAGCGTGCTAGAATTATGCAACTCCTGTCGGATACGTACGCATGCCGGGTATAGAGACCGCGAAGAGCGAAAGCTTCAGTCATGTCAGAGCACTGCAGCTGAAGTTGGGTGCTCCCGAGACCGTCGGAAGCGTGCTAGAATTATGCAACGCCTGCCGGATACGTATGTATGCCGGGTATAGAGACCGCGAAGAGCGATAGTTTCAGTCCTGTCAGAGCAGTGCAGCTGAAGTTGGGCGCTCCCGAGACGGTCGGAAGCGTGCTAGAATTATGCAACGCCTGCCAGATAAGTATGCATGCCGGGTATAGAGACCGCGAAGAGCGAAAGCTTGAGTCGTGTGAGAGCAGTGCAGCTGAAGTTGGGCGCTCCCGAGACCGTCGGGAGCGTGCTAGAATTATGCGACGCCTGCCGGATACGCATGCATCCCGGGTATAGAGACCGCGAAGAGCGAAAGATTCAGTCAGGTCCCTGCAGTGCAGCTGAAGCTGGGCGCTCCCGAGACCGTCGGAAGCGTGCTAGAATTATGCAACGCCTCCCGGATACGTATGTATGCCGGGTATAGAGACCGCGAAGAGCGAAAGCTTCAGTCGTGTCATAGCATTGCAGCTGAAGTTGGCCGCTCCCGAGACCGTCGGAAGCGTGCTAGAATTATGCAACGCCTGCCGGATACGTATGCATGCCGGGTATAGAGACCGACTGCGAAGAGCGAAAGGTCGAGTCATGTCAGAGCAGTGCAGCTGAAGTTGGGCGCACCCGAGACCTTCGGAAGCGTGCTAGAAAGATGCAACGCCTGCCGGACACGTGTGCATGCCGGGTATACAGACCGCGAAGAGCGAACGCTTCAGTCGTGTCAGAGCAGTGCAGCTGATGTTGGGTGCTCCCGAGACTGCCAGAAGCGTGCTAGAATTATGCAACGCCTTCCGGATACGTATGCATGCCGGGTATAGAGACCGCGAAGAGCGAAATCTTCAGTCGTGACAGAGCAGTGCAGCTGATGTTGGGCGCTTCCGAGACCGCCGGAAGCGTGCTAGAATTATGCAACGCCTGCCAGGATACATATGCATGCCGGGTATAGAGACCGCGAAGAGCGAAAGCTTCCGCCGTGTCAGAGCAGTGCAGCTGAACTTGGGTGCTCCCGAGACCGTCGGAAGCGTGCTAGAATTATGCAACGCCTGCCGGATACGTATGCATGCCGAGTATAGAGACCGCGAAGAGTGAAAGCTTCAGCCGTGTGAGAGCAGTGCAGCTGAAGTTGGGCGCTCCCAAGGAAGTCGGAAGCGTGGTAGAATTACATAACGCCTGCCGGATACGTATGCCTGCCGGGTATAGAGACCGCGAAGAGCGAAAGTTTCAGTCGTGTCAGAGCAGTGGAGCTGAATTTGGGCGCTCTTGAGACCGTCGGAAGCGTGCTAGAGTTATGCAACGCCTGGCGGATACGTATGCATGCCAGGCATAGAGACCGCGAAGAGCGAAACCTTCAGTCATATCAGAGCAGTGCAGCTGAAGTTGGGCGCTCCCGAGACCGTCGGAAGCGTGCTAGAGTTATGCAACGCCTGGCGGATACGTATGCATGCCGGGCATAGAGACCGCGAAGAGCGAAATCTTCAGTCGTGTCAGAGCAGTGCAGCTGAAGGCGGGCGCTCCCGAGACCGTCGGAAGCGTGCTAGAATTATGCAACGCGTCCGGATACGCATGCATGCCGGGTATCGAGACCGCGAAGAGCGAAAGCTTCAGTCGTGTCAGAGCAGTGCAGCTGAAGTTGGGCGCTCCCGAGACCGTCGGGAGCGTGCTAGAATTATGCAACTCCTGTCGGATACGTACGCATGCCGGGTATAGAGACCGCGAAGAGCGAAAGCTTCAGTCATGTCAGAGCACTGCAGCTGAAGTTGGGTGCTCCCGAGACCGTCGGAAGCGTGCTAGAATTATGCAACGCCTGCCGGATACGTATGTATGCCGGGTATAGAGACAGCGAAGAGCGATAGTTTCAGTCCTGTCAGAGCAGTGCAGCTGAAGTTGGGCGCTCCCGAGACGGTCGGAAGCGTGCTAGAATTATGCAACGCCTGCCAGATAAGTATGCATGCCGGGTATAGAGACCGCGAAGAGCGAAAGCTTCAGTCATGTCAGAGCACTGCAGGTGAAGTTGGGTGCTCCCGAGACCGTCGGAAGCGTGCTAGAATTATGCAACGCCTGCCTTATACGCATCCATGCCGGGTATAGAGACCGCGAAGAGCGAAAGCTTCAGTCAGGTCCGAGCAGTGCAGCTGAAGCTGGGCGCTCCCGAGACCGTCGGAAGCGTGCTAGAATTATGCAACGCCTGCCGGATACGTATGTATGCCGGGTATAGAGACCGCGAAGAGCGAAAGCTTCAGTCTTGTCATAGCATTGCAGCTGAAGTTGGGCGCTCCCGAAACCGTCGGAAGCGTGCTAGAATTATGCAACGCCTGCCGGATACGTATGCATGCCGGGTATAGAGACCGACTGCGAAGAGCGAAAGGTCGAGTCATGTCAGAGCAGTGCAGCTGAAGTTGGGCGCACCCGAGACCTTCGGAAGCGTGCTAGAATTATGCAACGCCTGCCGGACACGTATGCATGCCGGGTATAAAGACCGCGAAGAGCGAAAGCTTCAGTCGTGTCAGAGCAGTGCAGCAGAAGTTGGGCGCTCCCGAGATCGTCGGAAGCGTGCTAGAATTATGCAACGCCTGCCGGGTACATATGCATGCCGGGTATAGAGACCGCGAAGAGCGAAAGCTTCAGTCGTGTCAGAGTAGTGCAGCTGAAGTTGGGCGCTCCCGAGACCGTCGGAAGCTTGCGAGAATTATGCAATGCCTGCCGGTTACGTGTGCATGCCGGGTATACAGACCGCGAAGAGCGAACGCTTCAGTCGTGTCAGAGCAGTGCTGTTGATGTTGGGTGCTCCCGAGACTGCCGGAAGCGTGCTAGAATTATGCAACGCCTTCCGGATACGTATGCATGCCGGGTATAGAGACCGCGAAGAGCGAAATCTTCAGTCGTGACAGAGCAGTGCAGCTGACGTTGGGCGCTTCCGAGACCGTCGGAAGCGTGCTAGAATTATGCAACGCCTGCCAGGATACATATGCATGCCGGGTATAGAGACCGCGAAGAGCGAAATCTTCAGTCGTGTCAGAGCAGTGCAGCTGATGTTGGGCGCTCCCGAGACCGTCGGAAGCGTGCTAGAACTATGCAACGCCTGCCGGATACGTATGCATGCCGAGTATAGAGACCGCGAAGAGCGAAAGCTTCAGCCGTGTCAGAGCAGTGCAGCTGAAGTTGGGCGCTCCCGAGACAGTCGGAAGCGTGCTAGAATTATATAACGCCTGCCGGATACGTATGCATGCCGAGTATAGAGACCGCGAAGAGAGAAAGCTTCAGCCGTGTCAGAGCAGTGCAGCTGAAGTTGGGCGCTCCTGAGACCGTCGAAAGCGTGCTAGAACTAAGCAACGCCTGCCGGATACGTATGCAAGCCGGGCATAGAGACCGCGAAGAGCGAAAGCTTCCGTCGTGTCAGAGCAGTGCAGCTGAACTTGGGTGCTCCCGAGACCGTCGGAAGCGTGCTAGAATTATGCAACGCCTTGCGGATACGTATGCATGCCGGGGCATAGAGACCGCGAAGAGCGAAATCTTCAGTCGTGTCAGAGCAGTGCAGCTGAAGGCGGGCGCTCCCGAGACCGTCGGAAGCGTGCTAGAATTATGCAACGCGTCCGGATACGTATGCATGCCGGGTATAGAGACCGCGAAGAGCGAAAGCTTCAGTCGTGTCAGAGCAGTGCAGCTGAAGTTGGGCGCTCCCGAGACCGTCGGGAGCGTGCTAGAATTATGCAACTCCTGTCGGATACGTACGCATGCCGGGTATAGAGACCGCGAAGAGCGAAAGCTTCAGTCGTGTGAGAGCAGTGCAGCTGAAGTTGGGCGCTCCCGAGACCGTCGGGAGCATGCTAGAATTATGCAACTCCTGCCGGATACGTATGCATGCCGGGTATAGAGACCACAAAGAGCGAAATCTTCAGTCGTGTCAGAGCAGTGCAGCTGAAGTTGGGCGCTCCCGAGACTGTCGGAAGCGTGCTAGAATTATTCAACGCCTGCCGGATACCTATTCATGCCGGGTATAGAGACCTCGAAGACCGAAAGCTTCAGTGGTGTCAGAGCAGTGCAGCTGAAGTTTGGTGCTCCCGAGACCGTCGGAAGCGTGCTAGAATTCTGCAGCGCCTGCCGGATACGTATGCATGCCGAGTATAGAGACCGCGAAGAGCGAAAGCTTCAGCCGTGTCAGAGCAGTGCAGCTGAAGGTGGGCGCTCCCGAGACCGTCGGAAGCGTGCTAGAACTATGCCACGCCTGCCGGATACCTATGCATGCCGGGTATAGAGACCGACTGCGAAGAGCGAAAGGTCGAGTCATGTCAGAGCAGTGCAGCTGAAGTTGGGCGCACCCGAGACCTTCGGAAGCGTGCTAGAATTATGCAACGCCTGCCGGACACGTATGCATGGCGGGTATAAAGACCGCGAAGAGCGAAAGCTTCAGTCGTGTCAGAGCAGTGCAGCAGAAGTTGGGCGCTCCCGAGATCGTCGGAAGCGTGCTAGAATTATGCAACGCCTGCCGGGTACATATGCATGCCGGGTATAGAGACCGCGAAGAGCGAAAGATTCAGTCGTGTCAGAGTAGTGCAGCTGAAGTTGGGCGCTCCCGAGACCGTCGGAAGCTTGCGAGAATTATGCAACGCCTGCCGGATACGTGTGCATGCCGGGTATACAGACCGCGAAGAGCGAACGCTTCAGTCGTGTCAGAGCAGTGCAGCTGATGTTGGGTGCTTCCGAGACCGTCGGAAGCGTGCTAGAATTATGCAACGCCTGCCGGATACGTATGCATGCCGGGTATAGGGACCGACTGCGAAGAGCGAAAGGTCGAGTCATGTCAGAGCAGTGCAGCTGAAGTTGGGCGCACCCGAGACCTTCGGAAGCGTGCTAGAATTATGCAACGCCTGCCGGACACGTATGCATGGCGGGTATAAAGACCGCGAAGAGCGAAAGCTTCAGTCGTGTCAGAGCAGTGCAGCAGAAGTTGGGCGCTCCCGAGATCGTCGGAAGCGTGCTAGAATTATGCAACGCCTGCCGGGTACATATGCATGCCGGGTATAGAGACCGCGAAGAGCGAAAGATTCAGTCGTGTCAGCGAAATCTTCAGTCGTGTCAGAGCAGTGCAGCTGATGTTGGGCGCTCCCGAGACCGTCGGGAGCATGCTAGAATTATGCAACTCCTGCCGGATACGTATGCATGCCGGGTATGGAGACCACAAAGAGCGAAATCTTCAGTCGTGTATGAGCAATGCAGCTGAAGTTGGGCGCTCCCGAGACTGTCGGAAGCGTGCTAGAATTATTCAACGCCTGCCGGATACCTATGCATGCCGGGTATAGAGACCGCGAAGAGCGAAAGCTTCAGTGGTGTCAGAGCAGTGCAGCTGAAGTTTGGTGCTCCCGAGACCGTCGGAAGCGTGCTAGAATTCTGAAACGCCTGCCGGATACGTATGCATGCCGAGTATAGAGACCGCGAAGAGCGAAAGCTTCAGCCGTGTCAGAGCAGTGAAGCTTAAGGTGGGCGCTCCCGAGACGGTCGGAAGCGTGCTAGAATTATGCAACGCCTGCCGGATACGTATGCATGCCGGGTATAGAGACCGCGAAGAGCGAAAGCTTCAGTCGTGTGAGAGCATTGCAGCTGAAGTTGGGCGCTCCCGAGACCGTCGGGAGCGTGCTAGAATTATGCAAAGCCTGCCGGATACGCATGCATGCCGGGTATAGAGACCGCGAGGAGCGAAAGCTTCAGTCGTGTCATAGTAGTGCAGCTGAAGTTGGGCGCTCCCGAGACCGTCGGAAGCTTGCTAGAATTATGAAACGCCTGCCGGATGCGTGTGCATGCCGGGTATACAGACCTCGAAGAGCGAAAGCTTCAGTCGTATCAGAGCAGGGCAGCTGATGTTGGGTGCTCCCGAGACCGCCGGAAGCGTGCTAGAATTATGCAACGCCTTCCGGATACGTATGCGTGCCGGGTATAGAGACCGCGAAGAGCGAAATCTTCAGTCGTGTCAGAGCAGTGCAGCTAAAGTTGGGCGCTTCCGAGACCGTCGGAAGCGTGCTAGAATTATGCAACGCCTGCCAGGATACATATGCATGCCGGATATAGAGACCGCGAAGAGCGAAAGCTTCAGTCGTGTCAGAGCAGTGCAGCTGATATTGGGCGCTCCCGAGAGCGTCGGAAGCGTGCTAGAACTTTGCAACGCCTGCCGGATACGTATGCATGCCGGGTATAGAGACCGCGAAGAGCGAAAGCTTCAGTCATGTCAGAGCAGTGCAGCTGAACTTGGGCGCTCCCGAGACCGTCGGAAGTGTGCTAGAATTATGCATCGCCTGCCGGATACGTATGCTTGCCGGGTACAGAGACCGCGAAGAGCGAAATCTTCAGTCGTGTCAGAGCAGTGCAGCTGAAGTTGGGCGCTTCCGAGACCGTCGGAAGCGTGCTAGAATTATGCAACGCCTGCCGGATACGTATGCTTGCCGGGTATAGAGACCGCGAAAAGCGAAAGTTTCAGTCGTGTGAGAGCATTGCAGCTGAAGTTGGGCGCTCCCGAGACCGTCGGAAGCGTGCTAGAATTATGCAACGCCTGCCGGATACGTATGCTTGCCGGGCATAGAGACCGCGAAGAGCGAAAGCTTCAGTCGTGTGAGAGCATTGCAGCTGAAGTTGGGCGCTCCCGAGACCGTCGGAAGAGTGCTAGAATTATGCAACCCCTGCCGGATACGTATGCTTGCCGGGTACAGAGACCGCGAAGAGCGAAATCTTCAGTCGTGTCAGAGCAGTGCAGCTGAAGTTGGGCGCTTCCGAGACCGTCGGAAGCGTGCTAGAATTATGAAACGCCTGCCGGATACGTATGCTTGCCGGGTATAGAGACCGCGAAGAGCGAAAGTTTCAGTCGTGTGAGAGCATTGCAGCTGAAGTTGGGCGCTCCCGAGACCGTCGGGAGCGTGCTAGAATTATGCAACGCCTGCCGGATACGCATGCATGCCGGGTATAGAGACCGCGAAGAGCGAAAGCTTCAGTCGTGTCAGAGCAGTGCAGCTGATGTTGGGCGCTCCCGAGACCGTCGGAAGCGTGCTAGAACTATGCAACGCCTGCCGGATACGTATGCATGCCGGGTATAGAGACCGCGAAGAGCGAAAACTTCAGTCGTGTCAGAGCAGTGCAGCTGAACTTGGGCGTTCCCGAGACCGTCGGAAGCGTGCTAGAATTATGCAACGCCTGCCGGATACGTATGCATGCCGAGTATAGAGACGGCGAAGAGCGAAAGCTTCAGCCGTGTCAGAGCAGTGCAGCTGAAGTTGGGCGCTCCTGAGACCGTCGGAAGCGTGCTAGAACTAAGCAACGCCTGCCGGATACGTATGCAAGCCGGGCATAGAGACCGCGATGAGCGAAAGCTTCCGTCGTGTCAGAGCAGTGCAGCTGAACTTGGGTGCTCCCGAGACCGTCGGAAGCGTGCTAGAATTATGCAACGCCTTGCGGATACGTATGCATGCCGGGCATAGAGACCGCGAAGAGCGAAATCTTCAGTCGTGTCAGAGCAGTGCAGCTGAAGGCGGGCGCTCCCGAGACCGTCGGAAGCGTGCTAGAATTATGCAACGCGTCCGGATACGTATGCATGCCGGGTATAGAGACCGCGAAGAGCGAAAGCTTCAGTCGTGTCAGAGCAGTGCAGCTGAAGTTGGGCGCTCCCGAGACCGTCGGGAGCGTGCTAGAATTATGCAACTCCTGTCGGATACGTACGCATGCCGGGTATAGAGACCGCGAAGAGCGAAAGCTTCAGTCGTGTGAGAGCAGTGCAGCTGAAGTTGGGCGCTCCCGAGACCGTCGGGAGCATGCTAGAATTATGCAACTCCTGCCGGATACGTATGCATGCCGGGTATAGAGACCACAAAGAGCGAAATCTTCAGTCGTGTCAGAGCAGTGCAGCTGAAGTTGGGCGCTCCCGAGACTGTCGGAAGCGTGCTAGAATTATTCAACGCCTGCCGGATACCTATGCATGCCGGGTATAGAGACCTCGAAGACCGAAAGCTTCAGTGGTGTCAGAGCAGTGCAGCTGAAGTTTGGTGCTCCCGAGACCGTCGGAAGCGTGCTAGAATTCTGCAGCGCCTGCCGGATACGTATGCATGCCGAGTATAGAGACCGCGAAGAGCGAAAGATTCAGTCTTGTCAGAGTAGTGCAGCTGAAGTTGGGCGCTCCCGAGACCGTCGGAAGCTTGCGAGAATTATGCAACGCCTGCCGGATACGTATGCATGCCGGGTATAGAGACCACAAAGAGCGAAATCTTCAGTCGTGTCAGAGCAGTGCAGCTGAAGTTGGGCGCTTCCGAGACCGTCGGAAGCGTGCTAGAATTATGCAACGCCTGCCAGGATACATATGCATGCCGGGTATAGAGACCGCGAAGAGCGAAATCTTCAGTCGTGTCAGAGCAGTGCAGCTGATGTTGGGCGCTCCCGAGACCGTCGGAAGCGTGCTAGAACTATGCAACGCCTGCCGGATACGTATGCATGCCGGGTATAGAGACCGCGAAGAGCGAAAGCTCCAGTCGTGTCAGAGCAGTGCAGCTGAACTTGGGCGTTCCCGAGACCGTCGGAAGCGTGCTAGAATTATGCAACACCTGCCGGATACGTATGCATGCCGAGTATAGAGACCGCGAAGAGCGAAAGCTTCAGCCGTGTCAGAGCAGTGCAGCTGAAGTTGGGCGCTCCCGAGACAGTCGGAAGCGTGCTAGAATTCTATAACGCCTGCCGGATACGTATGCATGTTGAGTATAGAGACCGCGAAGAGCGAAAGCTTCAGCCGTGTCAGAGCAGTGCAGCTGAAGTTGGGCGGATCCTGAGACCGTCGGAAGCGTGCTAGAACTAAGCAACGCCTGCCGGATACGTATGCAAGCCGGGCATAGAGACCGCGAAAAGCGAAAGCTTTAGTCGTGTCAGAGCAGTGCAGCTGAACTTGGGTGCTCCCGAGACCGTCGGAAGCGTGCTAGAATTATGCAACGCCTGGCGGATACGTATGCATGCCGGGCATAGAGACCGCGAAGAGCGAAATCTTCAGTCGTGTCAGAGCAGTGCAGCTGAAGGCGGGCGCTCCCGAGACCGTCGGAAGCGTGCTAGAATTATGCAACGCGTCCGGATACGTATGCATGCCGGGTATAGAGACCGCGAAGAGCGAAAGCTTCAGTCGTGTTAGAGCAGTGCAGCTGAAGTTGGGCGCTCCCGAGACCGTCGGGAGCATGCTAGAATTATGCAACTCCTGCCGGATACGTATGCATGCCGGGTATGGAGACCACAAAGAGCGAAATCTTCAGTCGTGTAAGAGCAATGCAGCTGAAGTTGCGCGCTCCCGAGACTGTCGGAAGCGTGCTAGAATTATTCAACGCCTGCCGGATACCTATGCATGCCGGGTATAGAGACCGCGAAGAGCGAAAGCTTCAGTGGTGTCAGAGCAGTGCAGCTGAAGTTTGGTGCTCCCGAGACCGTCGGAAGCGTGCTAGATTTCTGAAACGCCTGCCGGATACGTATGCATGCCGAGTATAGAGACCGTGAAGAGCGAAAGCTTCAGCCGTGTCAGAGAAGTGAAGCTGAAGGTGGGCGCTCCCGAGACCGTCGGAAGCGTGCTACAACTATGCAACGCCTGCCGGATACCTATGCATGCCGGGTATAGAGACCGCGAAGAGCGAAAGCTTCAGTCGTGTCAGAGCAGTGCAGCTGAAGTTGGGCGCTCCCGAGACGGTCGGAAGCGTGCTAGAATTATGCAACGCCTGCCGGATACGTATGCATGCCGGGTATAGAGACCGCGAAGAGCGAAAGCTTCAGTCGTGTGAGAGCATTGCAGCTGAAGTTGGGCGCTCCCGAGACCGTCGGGAGCGTGCTAGAATTATGCAACGCCTGCCCGATACGCATGCATGCCGGGTATAGAGACCGCGAGGAGCGAAAGCTTCAGTCGTGTCATAGTAGTGCAGCTGAAGTTGGGCGCTCCCGAGACCGTCGGAAGCTTGCTAGAATTATGAAACGCCTGCCGGATGCGTGTGCATGCCGGGTATACAGACCTCGAAGAGCGAAAGCTTCAGTCGTGTCAGAGCAGTGCAGCTGATGTTGGGTGCTCCCGAGACCGCCGGAAGCGTGCTAGAATTATGCAACGCCTTCCGGATACGTATGCGTGCCGGGTATAGAGACCGCGAAGAGCGAAATCTTCAGTCGTGTCAGAGCAGTGCAGCTGATGTTGGGCGCTCCCGAGACCGTCGGAAGCGTGCTAGAACTATGCAACGCCTGCCGGATACGTATGCATGCCGAGTATAGAGACCGCGAAGAGCGAAAGCTTCAGCCGTGTCAGAGCAGTGCAGCTGAAGTTGGGCGCTCCCGAGACAGTCGGAAGCGTGCTAGAATTATATAACGCCTGCCGGATACGTATGCATGCCGAGTATAGAGACCGCGAAGAGAGAAAGCTTCAGCCGTGTCAGAGCAGTGCAGCTGAAGTTGGGCGCTCCTGAGACCGTCGAAAGCGTGCTAGAACTAAGCAACGCCTGCCGGATACGTATGCAAGCCGGGCATAGAGACCGCGAAGAGCGAAAGCTTCCGTCGTGTCAGAGCAGTGCAGCTGAACTTGGGTGCTCCCGAGACCGTCGGAAGCGTGCTAGAATTATGCAACGCCTTGCGGATACGTATGCATGCCGGGGCATAGAGACCGCGAAGAGCGAAATCTTCAGTCGTGTCAGAGCAGTGCAGCTGAAGGCGGGCGCTCCCGAGACCGTCGGAAGCGTGCTAGAATTATGCAACGCGTCCGGATACGTATGCATGCCGGGTATAGAGACCGCGAAGAGCGAAAGCTTCAGTCGTGTCAGAGCAGTGCAGCTGAAGTTGGGCGCTCCCGAGACCGTCGGGAGCGTGCTAGAATTATGCAACTCCTGTCGGATACGTACGCATGCCGGGTATAGAGACCGCGAAGAGCGAAAGCTTCAGTCGTGTGAGAGCAGTGCAGCTGAAGTTGGGCGCTCCCGAGACCGTCGGGAGCATGCTAGAATTATGCAACTCCTGCCGGATACGTATGCATGCCGGGTATAGAGACCACAAAGAGCGAAATCTTCAGTCGTGTCAGAGCAGTGCAGCTGAAGTTGGGCGCTCCCGAGACTGTCGGAAGCGTGCTAGAATTATTCAACGCCTGCCGGATACCTATTCATGCCGGGTATAGAGACCTCGAAGACCGAAAGCTTCAGTGGTGTCAGAGCAGTGCAGCTGAAGTTTGGTGCTCCCGAGACCGTCGGAAGCGTGCTAGAATTCTGCAGCGCCTGCCGGATACGTATGCATGCCGAGTATAGAGACCGCGAAGAGCGAAAGCTTCAGCCGTGTCAGAGCAGTGCAGCTGAAGGTGGGCGCTCCCGAGACCGTCGGAAGCGTGCTAGAACTATGCAACGCCTGCCGGATACCTATGCATGCCGGGTATAGAGACCGACTGCGAAGAGCGAAAGGTCGAGTCATGTCAGAGCAGTGCAGCTGAAGTTGGGCGCACCCGAGACCTTCGGAAGCGTGCTAGAATTATGCAACGCCTGCCGGACACGTATGCATGGCGGGTATAAAGACCGCGAAGAGCGAAAGCTTCAGTCGTGTCAGAGCAGTGCAGCAGAAGTTGGGCGCTCCCGAGATCGTCGGAAGCGTGCTAGAATTATGCAACGCCTGCCGGGTACATATGCATGCCGGGTATAGAGACCGCGAAGAGCGAAAGATTCAGTCGTGTCAGAGTAGTGCAGCTGAAGTTGGGCGCTCCCGAGACCGTCGGAAGCTTGCGAGAATTATGCAACGCCTGCCGGATACGTGTGCATGCCGGGTATACAGACCGCGAAGAGCGAACGCTTCAGTCGTGTCAGAGCAGTGCAGCTGATGTTGGGTGCTTCCGAGACTGCCGGAAGCGTGCTTGAATTATGCAACGCCTCCCGGATACGCATGCATGCCGGGTATAGAGACCGCGAAGAGCGAAAGCTTCAGTCGTGTCATAGCAGTGCAGCTGAAGTTGGGCGCTCCCGAGACCGTCGGAAGCGTGCTAGAATTATGCAACGCCTGCCGGATACGTATGCATGCCGGGTATAGGGACCGACTGCGAAGAGCGAAAGGTCGAGTCATGTCAGACCAGTGCAGCTGAAGTTGGGCGCACCCGAGACCTTCGGAAGCGTGCTAGAATTATGCAACGCCTGCCGGACACGTATGCATGGCGGGTATAAAGACCGCGAAGAGCGAAAGCTTCAGTCGTGTCAGAGCAGTGCAGCAGAAGTTGGGCGCTCCCGAGATCGTCGGAAGCGTGCTAGAATTATGCAACGCCTGCCGGGTACATATGCATGCCGGGTATAGAGACCGCGAAGAGCGAAAGATTCAGTCGTGTCAGAGTAGTGCAGCTGAAGTTGGGCGCTCCCGAGACCGTCGGAAGCTTGCGAGAATTATGCAACGCCTGCCGGATACGTGCGCATGCCGGGTATACAGACCGCGAAGAGCGAACGCTTCAGTCGTGTCAGAGCAGTGCAGCTGATGTTGGGTGCTTCCGAGACTGCCGGAAGCGTGCTAGAATTATGCAACGCCTTCCGGATACGTATGCATGCCGGGTATAGAGACCGCGAAGAGCGAAATCTTCAGTCGTGACAGAGCAGTGCAGCTGAAGTTGGGCGCTTCCGAGACCGTCGGAAGCGTGCTAGAATTATGCAACGCCTGCCAGGATACATATGCATGCCGGGTATAGAGACCGCGAAGAGCGAAATCTTCAGTCGTGTCAGAGCAGTGCAGCTGATGTTGGGCGCTCCCGAGACCGTCGGAAGCGTGCTAGAATTATGCAACGCCTGCCAGGATACATATGCATGCCGGGTATAGAGACCGCGAAGAGCGAAATCTTCAGTCGTGTCAGAGCAGTGCAGCTGATGTTGGGCGCTCCCGAGACCGTCGGAAGCGTGCTACAACTATGCAACGCCTGCCGGATACGTATGCATGCCGGGTATAGAGACCGCGAAGAGCGAAAGCTTCAGTCGTGTCAGAGCAGTGCAGCTGAACTTGGGCGTTCCCGAGACCGTCGGAAGCGTGCTAGAATTATGCAACACCTGCCGGATACGTATGCATGCCGAGTATAGAGACCGCGAAGAGCGAAAGCTTCAGCCGTGTCAGAGTAGTGCAGCTGAAGTTGGGCGCTCCCGAGACAGTCGGAAGCGTGCTAGAATTCTATAACGCCTGCCGGATACGTATGCATGTTGAGTATAGAGACCGCGAAGAGCGAAAGCTTCAGCCGTGTCAGAGCAGTGCAGCTGAAGTTGGGCGCATCCTGAGACCGTCGGAAGCGTGCTAGAACTAAGCAACGCCTGCCGGATACGTATGCAAGCCGGGCATAGAGACCGCGAAAAGCGAAAGCTTCAGTCGTGTCAGAGCAGTGCAGCTGAACTTGGGTGCTCCCGAGACCGTCGGAAGCGTGCTAGAATTATGCAACGCCTGGCGGATACGTATGCATGCCGGGCATAGAGACCGCGAAGAGCGAAATCTTCAGTCGTGTCAGAGCAGTGCAGCTGAAGGCGGGCGCTCCCGAGACCGTCGGAAGCGTGCTAGAATTATGCAACACGTCCGGATACGTATGCATGCCGGGTATAGAGACCGCGAAGAGCGAAAGCTTCAGTCGTGTCAGAGCAGTGCAGCTGAAGTTGGGCGCTCCCGAGACCGTCGGGAGCGTGCTAGAATTATGCAACTCCTGTCGGATACGTACGCATGCCGGGTATAGAGACCGCGAAGAGCGAAAGCTTCAGCCGTGTCAGAGCAGTGAAGCTGAAGGTGGGCGCTCCCGAGACGGTCGGAAGCGTGCTAGAATTATGCAACGCCTGCCGGATACGTATGCATGCCGGGTATAGAGACCGCGAAGAGTGAAAGCTTCAGTCGTGTGAGAGCATTGCAGCTGAAGTTGGGCGCTCCCGAGACCGTCGGGAGCGTGCTAGAATTATGCAAAGCCTGCCGGATACGCATGCATGCCGGGTATAGAGACCGCGAGGAGCGAAAGCTTCAGTCGTGTAATAGTAGTGCAGCTGAAGTTGGGCGCTCCCGAGACCGTCGGAAGCTTGCTAGAATTATGAAACGCCTGCCGGATGCGTGTGCATGCCGGGTATACAGACCTCGAAGAGCGAAAGCTTCAGTCGTGTCAGAGCAGGGCAGCTGATGTTGGGTGCTCCCGAGAGCGTCGGAAGCGTGCTAGAACTTTGCAACGCCTGCCGGATACGTATGCATGCCGGGTATAGAGACCGCGAAGAGCGAAAGCTTCAGTCATGTCAGAGCAGTGCAGCTGAACTTGGGCGCTCCCGAGACCGTCGGAAGTGTGCTAGAATTATGCATCGCCTGCCGGATACGTATGCTTGCCGGGTACAGAGACCGCGAAGAGCGAAATCTTCAGTCGTGTCAGAGCAGTGCAGCTGAAGTTGGGCGCTTCCGAGACCGTCGGAAGCGTGCTAGAATTATGCAACGCCTGCCGGATACGTATGCTTGCCGGGTATAGAGACCGCGAAAAGCGAAAGTTTCAGTCGTGTGAGAGCATTGCAGCTGAAGTTGGGCGCTCCCGAGACCGTCGGAAGCGTGCTAGAATTATGCAACGCCTGCCGGATACGTATGCTTGCCGGGCATAGAGACCGCGAAGAGCGAAAGCTTCAGTCGTGTGAGAGCATTGCAGCTGAAGTTGGGCGCTCCCGAGACCGTCGGAAGAGTGCTAGAATTATGCAACCCCTGCCGGATACGTATGCTTGCCGGGTACAGAGACCGCGAAGAGCGAAATCTTCAGTCGTGTCAGAGCAGTGCAGCTGAAGTTGGGCGCTTCCGAGACCGTCGGAAGCTTGCTAGAATTATGAAACGCCTGCCGGATACGTATGCTTGCCGGGTATAGAGACCGCGAAGAGCGAAAGTTTCAGTCGTGTGAGAGCATTGCAGCTGAAGTTGGGCGCTCCCGAGACCGTCGGGAGCGTGCTAGAATTATGCAACGCCTGCCGGATACGCATGCATGCCGGGTATAGAGACCGCGAAGAGCGAAAGCTTCAGTCGTGTCAGAGCAGTGCAGCTGATGTTGGGCGCTCCCGAGACCGTCGGAAGCGTGCTAGAACTATGCAACGCCTGCCGGATACGTATGCATGCCGGGTATAGAGACCGCGAAGAGCGAAAACTTCAGTCGTGTCAGAGCAGTGCAGCTGAACTTGGGCGTTCCCGAGACCGTCGGAAGCGTGCTAGAATTATGCAACGCCTGCCGGATACGTATGCATGCCGAGTATAGAGACGGCGAAGAGCGAAAGCTTCAGCCGTGTCAGAGCAGTGCAGCTGAAGTTGGGCGCTCCTGAGACCGTCGGAAGCGTGCTAGAACTAAGCAACGCCTGCCGGATACGTATGCAAGCCGGGCATAGAGACCGCGGTGAGCGAAAGCTTCCGTCGTGTCAGAGCAGTGCAGCTGAACTTGGGTGCTCCCGAGACCGTCGGAAGCGTGCTAGAATTATGCAACGCCTTGCGGATACGTATGCATGCCGGGCATAGAGACCGCGAAGAGCGAAATCTTCAGTCGTGTCAGAGCAGTGCAGCTGAAGGCGGGCGCTCCCGAGACCGTCGGAAGCGTGCTAGAATTATGCAACTCCTGTCGGATACGTACGCATGCCGGGTATAGAGACCGCGAAGAGCGAAAGCTTCAGTCGTGTGAGAGCAGTGCAGCTGAAGTTGGGCGCTCCCGAGACCGTCGGGAGCATGCTAGAATTATGCAGCTCCTGCCGGATACGTATGCATGCCGGGTATAGAGACCACAAAGAGCGAAATCTTCAGTCGTGTCAGAGCAGTGCAGCTGAAGTTGGGCGCTCCCGAGACTGTCGGAAGCGTGCTAGAATTATTCAACGCCTGCCGGATACCTATGCATGCCGGGTATAGAGACCTCGAAGACCGAAAGCTTCAGTGGTGTCAGAGCAGTGCAGCTGAAGTTTGGTGCTCCCGAGACCGTCGGAAGCGTGCTAGAATTCTGCAGCGCCTGCCGGATACGTATGCATGCCGAGTATAGAGACCGCGAAGAGCGAAAGATTCAGTCTTGTCAGAGTAGTGCAGCTGAAGTTGGGCGCTCCCGAGACCGTCGGAAGCTTGCGAGAATTATGCAACGCCTGCCGGATACGTATGCATGCCGGGTATAGAGACCACAAAGAGCGAAATCTTCAGTCGTGTCAGAGCAGTGCAGCTGAAGTTGGGCGCTTCCGAGACCGTCGGAAGCGTGCTAGAATTATGCAACGCCTGCCAGGATACATATGCATGCCGGGTATAGAGACCGCGAAGAGCGAAATCTTCAGTCGTGTCAGAGCAGTGCAGCTGATGTTGGGCGCTCCCGTACCGTCGGAAGCGTGCTAGAACTATGCAACGCCTGCCGGATACGTATGCATGCCGGGTATAGAGACCGCGAAGAGCGAAAGCTTCAGTCGTGTCAGAGCAGTGCAGCTGAACTTGGGCGTTCCCGAGACCGTCGGAAGCGTGCTAGAATTATGCAACACCTGCCGGATACGTATGCATGCCGAGTATAGAGACCGCGAAGAGCGAAAGCTTCAGCCGTGTCAGAGCAGTGCAGCTGAAGTTGGGCGCTCCCGAGACAGTCGGAAGCGTGCTAGAATTCTATAACGCCTGCCGGATACGTATGCATGTTGAGTATAGAGACCGCGAAGAGCGAAAGCTTCAGCCGTGTCAGAGCAGTGCAGCTGAAGTTGGGCGGATCCTGAGACCGTCGGAAGCGTGCTAGAACTAAGCAACGCCTGCCGGATACGTATGCAAGCCGGGCATAGAGACCGCGAAAAGCGAAAGCTTCAGTCGTGTCAGAGCAGTGCAGCTGAACTTGGGTGCTCCCGAGACCGTCGGAAGCGTGCTAGAATTATGCAACGCCTGGCGGATACGTATGCATGCCGGGCATAGAGACCGCGAAGAGCGAAATCTTCAGTCGTGTCAGAGCAGTGCAGCTGAAGGCGGGCGCTCCCGAGACCGTCGGAAGCGTGCTAGAATTATGCAACGCGTCCGGATACGTATGCATGCCGGGTATAGAGACCGCGAAGAGCGAAAGCTTCAGTCGTGTTAGAGCAGTGCAGCTGAAGTTGGGCGCTCCCGAGACCGTCGGGAGCATGCTAGAATTATGCAACTCCTGCCGGATACGTATGCATGCCGGGTATGGAGACCACAAAGAGCGAAATCTTCAGTCGTGTAAGAGCAATGCAGCTGAAGTTGCGCGCTCCCGAGACTGTCGGAAGCGTGCTAGAATTATTCAACGCCTGCCGGATACCTATGCATGCCGGGTATAGAGACCGCGAAGAGCGAAAGCTTCAGTGGTGTCAGAGCAGTGCAGCTGAAGTTTGGTGCTCCCGAGACCGTCGGAAGCGTGCTAGAATTCTGAAACGCCTGCCGGATACGTATGCATGCCGAGTATAGAGACCGTGAAGAGCGAAAGCTTCAGCCGTGTCAGAGAAGTGAAGCTGAAGGTGGGCGCTCCCGAGACCGTCGGAAGCGTGCTACAACTATGCAACGCCTGCCGGATACCTATGCATGCCGGGTATAGAGACCGCGAAGAGCGAAAGCTTCAGTCGTGTCAGAGCAGTGCAGCTGAAGTTGGGCGCTCCCGAGACGGTCGGAAGCGTGCTAGAATTATGCAACGCCTGCCGGATACGTATGCATGCCGGGTATAGAGACCGCGAAGAGCGAAAGCTTCAGTCGTGTGAGAGCATTGCAGCTGAAGTTGGGCGCTCCCGAGACCGTCGGGAGCGTGCTAGAATTATGCAACGCCTGCCGGATACGCATGCATGCCGGGTATAGAGACCGCGAGGAGCGAAAGCTTCAGTCGTGTCATAGTAGTGCAGCTGAAGTTGGGCGCTCCCGAGACCGTCGGAAGCTTGCTAGAATTATGAAACGCCTGCCGGATGCGTGTGCATGCCGGGTATACAGACCTCGAAGAGCGAAAGCTTCAGTCGTGTCAGAGCAGTGCAGCTGATGTTGGGTGCTCCCGAGACCGCCGGAAGCGTGCTAGAATTATGCAACGCCTTCCGGATACGTATGCGTGCCGGGTATAGAGACCGCGAAGAGCGAAATCTTCAGTCGTGTCAGAGCAGTGCAGCTAAAGTTGGGCGCTTCCGAGACCGTCGGAAGCGTCCTAGAATTATGCAACGCCTGCCAGGATACATATGCATGCCGGATATAGAGGCCGCGAAGAGCGAAATCTTCAGTCGTGTCAGAGCAGTGCAGCTGATATTGGGCGCTCCCGAGAGCGTCGGAAGCGTGCTAGAACTTTGCAACGCCTGCCGGATACGTATGCATGCCGGGTATAGAGACCGCGAAGAGCGAAAGCTTCAGTCATGTCAGAGCAGTGCAGCTGAACTTGGGCGCTCCCGAGACCGTCGGAAGTGTGCTAGAATTATGCATCGCCTGCCGGATACGTATGCATGCCGAGTAAAGAGACCGCGAAGAGCGAAAGCTTCAGTCGTGTGAGAGCATTGCAGCTGAAGTTGGGCGCTCCCGAGACCGTCGGAAGCGTGCTAGAATTATGCAACGCCTGCCGGATACGTATGCTTGCCGGGTATAGAGACCGCGAAGAGCGAAATCTTCAGTCGTGTCAGAGCAGTGCAGCTGAAGTTGGGCGCTTCCGAGACCGTCGGAAGCGTGCTAGAATTATGCAACGCCTGCCGGATACGTATGCTTGCCGGGTATAGAGACCGCGAAGAGCGAAAGTTTCAGTCGTGTGAGAGCATTGCAGCTGAAGTTGGGCGCTCCCGAGACCGTCGGGAGCGTGCTAGAATTATGCAACGCCTGCCGGATACGCATGCATGCCGGGTATAGAGACCGCGAAGAGCGAAAGCTTCAGTCGTGTCAGAGCAGTGCAGCTGATGTTGGGCGCTCCCGAGACCGTCGGAAGCGTGCTAGAACTATGCAACGCCTGCCGGATACGTATGCATGCCGGGTATAGAGACCGCGAAGAGCGAAAGCTTCAGTCGTGTCAGAGCAGTGCAGCTGAACTTGGGCGTTCCCGAGACCATCGGAAGCGTGCTAGAATTATGCAACGCCTGCCGGATACGTATGCATGCCGAGTATAGAGACGGCGAAGAGCGAAAGCTTCAGCCGTGTCAGAGCAGTGCAGCTGATGTTGGGTGCTCCCGAGACCGTCCGAAGCGTGCTAGAACTATGCAACGCCTGCCGGATACCTATGCATGCCGGGTATAGAGACCGCGAAGAGCGAAAGCTTCAGTCGTGTCAGAGCAGTGCAGCTGAAGTTGGGCGCTCCTGAGAGGGTCGGAAGCGTGCTAGAATTATGCAACGCCTGCCGGATACGTATGCATGCCGGGTATAGAGACCGCGAAGAGCGAAAGCTTCAGTCGTGTGAGAGCATTGCAGCTGAAGTTGGGCGCTCGTGAGACCGTCGGCAGCGTGCTAGAATTATGCAACGCCTGCCGGATACGCATGCATGCCGGGTATAGAGACCGCGAAGAGCGAAAGCTTCAGTCGTGTCAGAGCAGTGCAGCTGATGTTGGGCGCTTCCGAGACCGTGGGAAGCGTGCTAGAATTATGCAACGCCTCCCAGGATACATATGCATGCCGGGTATAGCGACCGCGAAGAGCGAAAGCTTCAGCCGTGTCAGAGCAGTGCAGCTGAAGTTGGGCGCTCCCGAGACAGTCGGAAGCGTGCTAGAATTATATAACGCCTGCTGGATACGTATGCATGCCGGGTATAGAGACCAGAAAGAGCGAAATCTTCAGTCGTGTCAGAGCAGTGCAGCTGAAGTTGGGCGCTCCCGAGACTGTCGGAAGCGTGCTAGAATTATTCAACGCCTGCCGGATACCTATGCATGCCGGGTATAGAGACCGCGAAGAGCGAAAGCTTCAGCGGTGTCAGAGCAGTGCAGCTGAAGTTTGGTGCTCCCGAGACCGTCGGAAGCGTGCTAGAATTCTGCAACGCCTGCCGGATACGTATGCATGCCGAGTATAGAGACCGTGAAGAGCGAAAGCTTCAGCCGTGTCAGAGCAGTGCAGCTGAAGGTGGGCGCTCCCGAGACAGTCGGAAGCGTGCTAGAACTATGCAACGCCTGCCGGATACCTATGCATGCCGGGTATAGAGACCGCGAAGAGCGAAAGCTTCAGTCGTGTCAGAGCAGTGCAGCTGAAGTTGGGCGCTCCCGGGACGGTCGGAAGCGTGCTAGAATTATGCAACGCCTGCCGGGTATAGAGACCGCGAAGAGCGAAAGCTTCAGTCGTGTGAGAGCATTGCAGCTGAAGTTGGGCACTCCCGAGACCGTCGGGAGCGTGCTATGATTAGGCAACGCCTGCCGGATACGCATGCATACCGGGTAGAGAGACCGCGAAGAGCGAAAGCTTCAGTTGTGTCAGAGTAGTGCAGCTGAAGTTGGGTGCTCCCGAGACCGCCGGAAGCGTGCTAGAATTATGCAACGCCTTCCGGATACGTATGCGTGCCGGGTATAGAGACCGCGAAGAGCAAAATCTTCAGTCGTGTCAGAGCAGTGCAGCTGATATTGGCCGCTCCCGAGAGCGTCGGAAGCGTGCTAGAACTTTGCAACGCCTGCCGGATACTTATGCATGCCGGGTATAGAGACCGCGAAGAGTGAAAGCTTCAGTCATGTCAGAGCAGTGCAGCTGAACTTGGGCGCTCCCGAGACCGTCGGAAGTGTGCTAGAATTATGCAACGCCTGCCGGATACGTATGCATGTCGAGTATAGAGACCGCGAAGAGCGAAAGCTTCAGTCGGGTGAGAGCATTGCAGCTGAAGTTGGGCGCTCCCGAGACCGTCGGAAGCGTGCTAGAATTATTCAACGCCTGCCGGATACCTATGCATGCCGGGTATAGAGACCGCGAAGAGCGAAAGCTTCAGCGGTGTCAGAGTAGTGCAGCTGAAGTTTGGTGCTCCCGAGACCGTAGGAAGCGTGCTAGAATTCTGCAACGCCTGCCGGATACGTATGCATGCCGAGTATAGAGACCGCGAAGAGCGAAAGCTTCAGCCGTGTCAGAGCAGTGCAGCTGATGTTGGGTGCTCCCGAGACCGTCCGAAGCGTGCTAGAACTATGCAACGCCTGCCGGATACCTATGCATGCCGGGTATAGAGACCGCGAAGAGCGAAAGCTTCAGTCGTGTCAGAGCAGTGCAGCTGAAGTTGGGCGCTCCTGAGAGGGTCGGAAGCGTGCTAGAATTATGCAACGCCTGCCGGATACGTATGCATGCCGGGAATAGAGACCGCGAAGAGCGAAAGCTTCAGTCGTGTGAGAGCATTGCAGCTGAAGTTGGGCGCTCCCGAGACCGTCGGCAGCGTGCTAGAATTATGCAACGCCTGCCGGATACGCATGCATGCCGGGTATAGAGACCGCTTAGAGCGAAAGCTTCAGTCGTGTCAGAGCAGTGCAGCTGATGTTGGGCGCTTCCGAGACCGTGGGAAGCGTGCTAGAATTATGCAACGCCTGCCAGGATACATATGCATGCCGGGTATAGAGACCGCGAAGAGCGAAAGCTTCAGCCGTGTCAGAGCAGTGCAGCTGAAGTTGGGCGCTCCCGAGACAGTCGGAAGCGTGCTAGAATTATATAACGCCTGCCGGATACGTATGCATGCCGAGTATAGAGACCGCAAAGAGCGAAAGCTTCAGCCGTGTCAGAGCAGTGCAGCTGACGTTGGGCGCTCCTGAGACCGTCGGGAGCATGCTAGAATTATGCAACGCCTGCCAGGATACATATGCATGCCGGGTATAGAGACCGCGAAGAGCGAAAGCTTCAGTCGTGTCAGAGCAGTGCAGCTGATGTTGGGCGCTTCCGAGACCGTCGGAAGCGTGCTAGAATTATGCAACGCCTGCCAGGATACATATGCATGCCGGGTATAGAGACCGCGAAGAGCGAAAGCTTCAGCCGTGTCAGAGCAGTGCAGCTGAAGTTGGGCGCTCCCGAGACAGTCGGAAGCGTGCTAGAATTATATAACGCCTGCCGGATACGTATGCATGCCGAGTATAGAGACCGCAAAGAGCGAAAGCTTCAGCCGTGTCAGAGCAGTGCAGCTGAAGTTGGGCGCTCCTGAGACCGTCGGAAGCGTGCTAGAACTAAGCAACGCCTGCCGGATACGTATGCAAGCCGGGCATAGAGACCGCGAAGAGCGAAAGCTTCAGTCGTGTCAGAGCAGTGCAGCTGAACTTGGGTGCTCCCGAGACCGTCGGAAGCGTGCTAGAATTATGCAACGCCTGGCGGATACGTATGCATGCTGGGCATAGAGACCGCGAAGAGCGAAATCTTCAGTCGTGTCAGAGCAGTGCAGCTGAAGGCGGGCGCTCCCGACACCGTCGGAAGCGTGCTAGAATTATGCAACGTGCCCGGATACGTATGGATGCCGGGTATAGAGACCGCGAAGAGCGAAAGCTTCAGTCGTGTCAGAGCAGTACAGCTGAAGTTGGGCGCTCCCGAGACCTTCGGGAGCGTGCTAGAATTATGCAACTCCTGTCGGATACGTACGAATGCCGGGTATAGAGACCGCGAAGAGCGAAAGCTTCAGTCGTGTGAGAGCAGTGCAGCTGAAGTTGGGCGCTCCCGAGACCGTCGGGAGCATGCTAAAATTATGCAACTCCTGCCGGATACGTATGCATGCCGGGTATAGAGACCACAAAGAGCGAAATCTTCAGTCGTGTCAGAGCAGTGCAGCTGAAGTTGGGCGCTCCCGAGACTGTCGGAAGCGTGCTAGAATTATTCAACGCCTGCCGGATAGCTATGCATGCCGGGTATAGAGACCGCGAAGAGCGAAAGCTTCAGCGGTGTCAGAGCAGTGCAGCTGAAGTTTGGTGCTCCCGAGACCGTCGGAAGCGTGCTAGAATTCTGCAACGCCTGCCGGATACGTATGCATGCCGAGTATAGAGACCGCGAAGAGCGAAAGCTTCAGCCGTGTCAGAGCAGTGCAGCTGAAGGTGGGCGCTCCCGAGACAGTCGGAAGCGTGCTAGAACTATGCAACGCCTGCCGGATACCTATGCATGCCGGGTATAGAGACCGCGAAGAGCGAAAGCTTCAGCGGTGTCAGAGCAGTGCAGCTGAAGTTTGGTGCTCCCGAGACCGTTGGAAGCGTGCAAGAATTCTGCAACGCCTGCCGGATACGTATGCATGCCGAGTATAGAGACCGCGAAGAGCGAAAGCTTCAGCCGTGTCAGAGCAGTGCAGCTGAAGGTGGGCGCTCCCGAGACCGTCGGAAGCGTCCTAGAACTATGCAACGCCTGCCGGATACCTATGCATGCCGGGTATAGAGACCGCGAAGAGCGAAAGCTTCAGTCGTGTCAGAGCAGTGCAGCTGAAGTTGGGCGCTCCCGAGACGGTCGGAAGCGTGCTAGAATTATGCAACGGCTGCCGGATACGTATGCATGCCGGGTATAGAGAAAGCGAAGAGCGAAAGCTTCAGTCCTGTGAGAGCATTGCAGCTGAAGTTGGGCGCTCCCGAGACCGTCGGGAGCGTGCTAGAATTATGCAACGCCTGCCGGATACGCATGCATGCCGGGTATAGAGACCGCGAAGAGCAAAAGCTTCAGTCGTGTCAGTGTAGTGCAGCTGATGTTGGGCGCTCCCGAGACCGTCGGAAGCTTGCTAGAATTATGAAACGCCTGCCGGATAAGTGTGCATGCCGGGTATACAGACCGCGAAGAGCGAAAGCTTCAGCCGTGTCAGAGCAGTGCAGCTGAAGTTGGGTGCTCCCGAGACCGTCGGAAGCGTGCTAGAATTATGCAACGTCTGGCGGATACGTATGCATGCCGGGCATAGAGACCGCGAAAGCGAAATCTTCAGTCGTGTCAGAGCAGTGCAACTGAAGGCGGGCGCTCCCGAGACCGTCGGAAGCGTGCTAGAATTATGCAACGCGTCCGGATACGTATGCATGCCGGGTATAGAGACCGCGAAGAGCGAAATCTTCAGTCGTGTCAGAGCAGTACAGCTGAAGTTGGGCGCTCCCGAGACCGTCGGGAGCGTGCTAGAATTATGCAACTCCTGTCGGATACGTACGCATGCCGGGTATAGAGACCGCGAAGAGCGAAAGCTTCAGTCGTGTGAGAGCAGTGCAGCTGAAGTTGGGCGCTCCCGAGACCGTCGGGAGCATGCTAGAATTATGCAACTCCTGCTGGATACGTATGCATGCCGGGTATAGAGACCAGAAAGAGCGAAATCTTCAGTCGTGTCAGAGCAGTGCAGCTGAAGTTGGGCGCTCCCGAGACTGTCGGAAGCGTGCTAGAATTATTCAACGCCTGCCGGATACCTATGCATGCCGGGTATAGAGACCGCGAAGAGCGAAAGCTTCAGCGGTGTCAGAGCAGTGCAGCTGAAGTTTGGTGCTCCCGAGACCGTCGGAAGCGTGCTAGAATTCTGCAACGCCTGCCGGATACGTATGCATGCCGAGTATAGAGACCGTGAAGAGCGAAAGCTTCAGCCGTGTCAGAGCAGTGCAGCTGAAGGTGGGCGCTCCCGAGACAGTCGGAAGCGTGCTAGAACTATGCAACGCCTGCCGGATACCTATGCATGCCGGGTATAGAGACCGCGAAGAGCGAAAGCTTCAGTCGTGTCAGAGCAGTGCAGCTGAAGTTGGGCGCTCCCGGGACGGTCGGAAGCGTGCTAGAATTATGCAACGCCTGCCGGGTATAGAGACCGCGAAGAGCGAAAGCTTCAGTCGTGTGAGAGCATTGCAGCTGAAGTTGGGCACTCCCGAGACCGTCGGGAGCGTGCTATGATTATGCAACGCCTGCCGGATACGCATGCATACCGGGTAGAGAGACCGCGAAGAGCGAAAGCTTCAGTCGTGTCAGAGCAGTGCAGCTGAAGTTGGGCGCGCCCGGGACGGTCGGAAGCGTGCTAGAATTATGCAACGCCTGCCGGGTATAGAGACCGCGAAGAGCGAAAGCTTCAGTCGTGTGAGAGCATTGCAGCTGAAGTTGGGCACTCCCGAGACCGTCGGGAGCGTGCTATGATTATGCAACGCCTTCCGGATACGTATGCGTGCCGGGTATAGAGACCGCGAAGAGCAAAATCTTCAGTCGTGTCAGAGCAGTGCAGCTGAAGTTGGGCGCTTCCGAGACCGTCGGAAGCGTGCTAGAATTATGCAACGCCTACCAGGATACATATGCATGCCGGATATAGAGACCGCGAAGAGCGAAATCTTCAGTCGTGTCAGAGCAGTGCAGCTGATATTGGCCGCTCCCGAGAGCGTCGGAAGCGTGCTAGAACTTTGCAACGCCTGCCGGATACTTATGCATGCCGGGTATAGAGACCGCGAAGAGTGAAAGCTTCAGTCATGTCAGAGCAGTGCAGCTGAACTTGGGTGCTCCCGAGACCGTCGGAAGCGTGCTAGAATTATGCAACGCCTGGCGGATACGTATGCATGCTGGGCATAGAGACCGGGAAGAGCGAAATCTTCAGTCGTGTCAGAGCAGTGCAGCTGAAGGCGGGCGCTCCCGACACCTTCGGAAGCGTGCTAGAATTATGCAACGTGCCCGGATACGTATGGATGCCGGGTATAGAGACCGCGAAGAGCGAAAGCTTCAGTCGTGTCAGAGCAGTACAGCTGAAGTTGGGCGCTCCCGAGACAGTCGGAAGCGTGCTAGAACTATGCAACGCCTGCCGGATACGTACGAATGCCGGGTATAGAGACCGCGAAGAGCGAAAGCTTCAGCGGTGTCAGAGCAGTGCAGCTGAAGTTTGGTGCTCCCGAGACCGTCGGAAGCGTGCTAGAATTCTGCAACGCCTGCCGGATACGTATGAATGCCGAGTATAGAGACCGCGAAGAGCGAAAGCTTCAGCCGTGTCAGAGCAGTGCAGCTGAAGGTGGGCGCTCCCGAGACAGTCGGAAGCGTGCTAGAACTATGCAACGCCTGCCGGATACCTATGCATGCCGGGTATAGAGACCGCGAAGAGCGAAAGCTTCAGCGGTGTCAGAGCAGTGCAGCTGAAGTTTGGTGCTCCCGAGACCGTCGGAAGCCTGCAAGAATTCTGCAACGCCTGCCGGATACGTATGCATGCCGAGTATAGAGACCGCGAAGAGCGAAAGCTTCAGCCGTGTCAGAGCAGTGCAGCTGAAGGTGGGCGCTCCCGAGACCGTCGGAAGCGTGCTAGAACTATGCAACGCCTGCCGGATACCTATGCATGCCGGGTATAGAGACCGCGAAGGGCGAAAGCTTCAGTCGTGTCAGAGCAGTGCAGCTGAAGTTGGGCGCTCCCGAGACGGTCGGAAGCGTGCTAGAATTATGCAACGGCTGCCGGATACGTATGCATGCCGGGTATAGAGAAAGCGAAGAGCGAAAGCTTCAGTCCTGTGAGAGCATTGCAGCTGAAGTTGGGCGCTCCCGAGACCGTCGGGAGCGTGCTAGAATTATGCAACGCCTGCCGGATACGCATGCATGCCGGGTATAGAGACCGCGAAGAGCAAAAGCTTCAGTCGTGTCAGTGTAGTGCAGCTGATGTTGGGCGCTCCCGAGACCGTCGGAAGCTTGCTAGAATTATGAAACGCCTGCCGGATAAGTGTGCATGCCGGGTATACAGACCGCGAAGAGCGAAAGCTTCAGTCGTGTCAGAGCAGTGCAGCTGATGTTGGGTGCTCCCGAGACCGCCGGAAGCGTGCTAGAATTATGCAACCCCTTCCGGATACGTATGCATGCCGGGTATAGAGACCGCGAAGAGCGAAATCTTCAGTCGTGTCAGAGCAGTGCAGCTGATATTGGGCGCTCCCGAGACCGTCGGAAGCGTGCTAGAACTTTGCAACGCCTGCCGGATACGTATGCATGCCGGGTATAGAGACCGCGAAGAGCGAAAGCTTCAGTCATGTAAGAGCAGTGCAGCTGAACTTGGGCGCTCCCGAGACCGTCGGAAGTGTGCTAGAATTATGCAACGCCTGCCGGATACGTATGCATGCCGAGTATAGAGACCGCGAAGAGCGAAAGCTTCAGCCGTGTCAGAGCAGTGCAGCTGATGTTGGGTGCTCCCGAGACCGCCGGAAGCGTGCTAGAATTATGCAACGCCTTCCGGATACGTATGCATGCCGGGTATAGAGACCGCGAAGAGCGAAAGCTTCACTCATGTCAGAGCAGTGCAGCTGAACTTGGGCGCTCCCGAGACCGTCGGAAGTGTGCTAGAATTATGCAACGCCTGCCGGATACGTATGCATGCCGAGTATTGAGACCTCGAAGAGCGAAAGCTTCAGTCGTGTCAGAGCAGTGCAGCTGATGTTGGGTGCTCCCGAGACCGCCGGAAGCGTGCTAGAATTATGCAACGCCTTCCGGATACGTATGCATGCCGGGTATAGAGACCGCGAAGAGCGAAATCTTCAGTCGTGTCAGAGCAGTGCAGCTGATATTGGGCGCTCCCGAGAGCGTCGGAAGCGTGCTAGAACTTTGCAACGCCTGCCGGATACGTATGCATGCCGGGTATAGGCACCCTGCACCCGCCAGGCACCGCCACCGTCGACGCTGCGTTCAGCGCCCCTCGCGGCCAGTTCCTCGTCCCTGTCAGGAAGGCTCACCTCACGACTTCGAAGGGATCGCGTCTGCCAGCGGCGTGCCGCTTATTGTAGAGGCGGGATTTCGCGCTATTCACGATGCGGAAAAATTCTTTACAGGAGCTAACATCAAGAAAGGCAAGAAGCTTTTTGAAGCAGGACACGTACACAACGTGAAAGAGGTGGTGTCGTGCGACGGGAGCGAAGTAGCAGCCCGGTGCATTGCGCAGACGAGCATCACTGCGCCACCGAAAACCATCAAATTAACGGTAAGAAATATTTCTATCTAATGTCTGTTAGCGCTGCCATCTTACTTTATTTTTTTTTATGTAGCTATCTTCCAGTAGACAGCTTGTTGCCGCGAGCTGCAGTTGCAAGGCAGGCGTCGCAGGCAAATGCAAACACGCTGCTGCCGTTGCCGTGTATTTGGAGCAGTGTGAAACGCTCTCTAAAACGAGCCAACCGCAAGCCTGGGGTGTTCCTACATTTAAGAAGATTTACCCGAAACTTTCGAAGACGACCAAGCGGCATAACATTGAAAGTAACTAGAAAACTGCAGTTTTTGAGCGAGCGGCGCAAACCTGACTTGATAACATTCTCGTTTGCAGCACCTTCGGTTTTCGATATGAAATTCCCTGTTGCAACTATCCCTTGAAATGATGTACCCGCTGTGTAATCTGCCGCTCATATTTTTTTTCATTTTTTCAGCAGCTGCTAGGTCGTTATCGCTGCAACACGTGCGTCAATATTTTGGGGATATCAAATGTCCAATAAACGAGCTTTTACAAGCAGAAGAGGATGAAAGCTGTGGTGAAGCGCCTGTGCGCACTGAAACTCCTGCCGGCAACGTAAAATTTTTTGACTGGGATTGTTCAGAAAAGGAGTACCCCAGCTACTTCATGCAGGATTCTTGCGGAAAGCTTGTGCTAAAAAAGCGGAATTTCACTGCAAGGTTTGTTTAATTTCTACACAGTTAGGACAAGTGCCCTGATTCTTCGACATTAGGATATGTGATTACTGTACTAAATTATCACGCAGTCTTTCAGATGTGGAGGCAAAGATTTATGAGGAACATGTTGCTGTTGCCCCTGAAAACGTGCCTTCACTGTCCAAAAAGACGCTGGACGACAAGGCGCAGTCGAAGCGAGCTAGGATTCCGCGCATAACTTTAACAAAGGTAAGCGATTCTTTGCTGCGCAAAATTTGGGCTTCCTCAGGTGTGAGCTCGGACGAGTTGCGAAGTCAATGACCGGAAATCGCAGGTGCAAGAAGAAGGAAGGGTTCCCAGAGATCCATTAGCATTCCTCGGCGTCTGTTGAATGTGCCATGAGTTAAAAACCTGTCTAGGAGGTAATGCAAGAGTCAAGCAAACGCCTTCCGCACGGGTTTGACCATTGTTAGACCAGAAACCGCGCGCGCGTGTTGGCCGTCGCGAAGGGTGGGCCCCGCAGTGGCACAGTCCTTGGAATGGCAGCTGCGGAGCCGAACGAGCTCCGCCGAGGGCCTTAAATTCCAAGTAAAACCCGCCGGCCACCAATGGTGGAAAAAAAAAACCACCAAAAAAAAGGGGATTCGGAGGACTCACTACGAAATAAAAGAACTTTCGCATACCAGAGTAAAAGGTTGGAAATAGCAGTTCGCTGTGAGCAAACAAAATTGTGATAATGTGAGTAAACTTGCCCTTGGCGCAGAAATATCGTTTTGGCTGCAAAATATTTATTCTAAGCTCTAATTTTATTTTGCTGTTTCAAGCCAGACAATTGGAACGAATTTTTCCTCTTTACCGAGCGTATCATACAACTCCGTGTAAATACGTCTACATTTAATGAACCCTGCAAAATTTATGAAGTGCGCTATTTGCTTTCTTTTCAGGCCTACAGAGTACTTTGCTGTCGGCCAGAAAATATTGACAGAAGAGCGAGGTCCCTCATTTTCGAGCAAGACTTCGGAGGGCCAACCGTGCGATAGGGCATCGCGATGGAGCCCAAAGCCCGCCGAGCATTTGAGAATGAACACGGCGTTGAAGTTTTATTGTTCGGCCTGGTTATTTCACGCAAGGAGTCGTGGATAGCGTGCTCTCCAGACGGAATCTTTCTGTAAGTATATAATAATTTTTGTACAAGATATCACCTTTTTGCTATTTTGCCAGAACATCAATAACTTCCATTGCTGCATTTGATTATTCTGTTCTGAAATGCAGGACGCACGAGAACGAGGCTGTGCTTTTGGAGATAAAGTGCCCCTTCAGTCGCAGAGGTCAGACGCTGACAACAGATCCACTTTTGCCATATTTGCAAAAGAACGATGCTCTGGAGCTGCGAAAAAAGCACACTTACTACGCTCAAATACAGATCTCCCTGTACGCCCTGGAGCTTCAACAGTGCTGGTTTTACGTCTACACGGAAGCTGATTCCCTGACGATGAAAATTTCCCGGGATGAAGAATACCTCGCCGAAGCGATTCCGGCGCTCTGGGAGATTTACTTCGCAAAGTACCTGACATGCTTGAAAGAATACTACAACACGTAATGGTGCAGTAATCCTTTCATGAAATATACTCAGTTTTTTCATGATTTGTTTATTTACCAAAGAGTCAAAAACAGAGCTGTGCAATATGTACATACCGAGAAGTGTAATAAACAGAGTGTCTTATGAGATATTGCATTCGTTCCTTGCAAAAATTCCTGGCTTTAGGTTTGTTATCACAGCGACCACATGAACAATATCATCGACATACCCAGTCAGTTCATGAGGAATTCTTTGGGAAAGTATATTGAACGTTTTCAGCCTTTGGATAACTCTTTCCACATGAATGCGGACAGACGCTGTCTCATACGTCGCATCGACTTCTGACTCCGTAAACTGGGCACTCGTCGCAAATGGTGGCATCACAAGTGTCGCCTGTTGCACCCCAACGTCAGTGCGAATTCCCGGAAAGCCTTTGTCCGCTAGAATGACATCGCCAGGCTCTAGAAGGGATAACAGCTTGCCGTCCACTGTGATGGTCGCCTCCGAAGTCCTTCCGCCGTACCCTTCTGATACGAAAGTTATTGCACCATTCGGTGCGATGCAGATTAAATACTTCAGGGTGTACCTGCCCTTGTAGTGGGAAAACCACAGGTTGCGTGTCTCCACATCTGGCGGCATTTCGGTTTCTATTTCAGTACAATCTATAATAGCCCTGCACGTATCGTAGTGCCTTTTGAAGCTCGGCGGCATTGTGCGCTGCACTGCTAGTCGTGACGGCCAATAGATCCAGTCTTTCGTTGCTACTTTTATGTTCACAAGAACAGACTTGAATACCCTGGACGCCGTTGTGCTGTGCACGCAAAACAGTGAAGCGAGAAACTAAAACGGCAAGCCATGTTTCAGCTTCATCAAAAACAAAAGAAGCTTGTCCTCAACGGAAAGCTCCCTTAACCTTTGCGTTCCTGGCGGAAGAACACTTAGGAGCAACGAAAAAAGCTGAAATGACACCGCAGTGAAGGATTGCAGCGCAGCCTCATTACCATGGAGTGCCCTAAAACCTCCAAAGTACGGCTGTTTCCGCACAGGGCCCACGTTTTTGTCGCACAATTGAGCTGAATCACATGAGGTTCCGCGTTCAGCGGGGGTGGAAGTCCTGTGGTGCACACAGCAACTTGCGTTGCAATTTGATGTTGTCGAGATGAACGTAAATTCCCCGGAAAGGCATTCGGGCTCCATGTCGGTCATCGTGCATGCCTGCAATGCACGAAATACAAAAAAAGTAGCAGGTCAGCGGCTGCTGTTAACATTTTCCGGATTGCTTGCATACTGATCCTTTTCAAGATTCCGTGAGTCAACTTCCCTGCGTAGCAAAAACTCTACCATGAAGACGCTGCCTATCCTAGGAAGAGAAGTTGGGTGCAGCGCTAAGACATCTGTCCAAGCCGTACGCTGTGTATGCATTGACATGAATTGCCTTGGCGCACCCTTCCTTCGCGATTGCAGCGCGGGGAGAGTGAGTTGTACCTGCTAAGGAATGGCTTGGTAGAGCTGCACTTAACTACCTTTATCGCGAAAGCAACAAATAGCAGAAATGTGCAGGAATTATGTGTGTCTACAGCACTGCACCCTATTTTCTGTCCCCGGAACCGGCTTGGCTGCCATGGTGAAGTGGTTTTCGCTGCGCAAATAAGCTACCTCTCACAGTTTTGCAAACGCTCAATGCTGGTTTGAAGGAAAACCTACGTACATCGGCAAACTTCTTTTGTGACGCAGTTTCGTCACCGCCACTCGGTGGAGAGTTGGCGTCAGGTGAAACTGCATTCAGTGGGCGAGGATCATCGTCGATCTGCTGATCATGCTTTCTGCTCTCTCTTTCCTTTCGCCTGCAAATATTATGCAACAAAACTAAGCGGAAGTGCAAAAAGAAAAGAAATCAAGGTCAGTCGTCAAACGAACAGACGTTTCGCTCACCGCCGCCAGCACAATGTATTAAAACAACTAAGCTCTCGACCAGGCGGAGCAAAAAAAAAAGTATTGTGACACGCCGCTCTGAACGGGGAATAAATACAGCAGCGTAGTACATTTAAAATGGTCTAAGAGATGTGCAGCAAGACGACAGGAATGGAGACGTTCGAGATTGTGGCGAACACATATGATAGTTTTACAAGCGCACCTGCATGCACCCATGTGCCTGCTGTCGTTTTTCAGGCCAATTACGCGTTCTTGGAGAAAATATCTAGCCCCGAAAACACAACAACAAGTACACATTAATGAACCCGAAGTTGATACATTTGTCAGCATACCTGTCATGACGCCCGGACGAACCACTTGTGCTTGCTTTTTTGTACGCTGATGGAAAGATGCTTGGGTCGTAGGATGGGTGCCCTTCTTCATTCGATTTAGCATTGCTTACAAAATGCCTGCTGCATATTTTTGATTTCCTCGAAGGCATCCAATCCGTACCATCTTCGCTGCATAGTTCAAAATAACAACAAATATACATGATACTCCGCTACACGTTTGCAAGGAACGATGCTGCGGCGCTTTTATCTATCGTCATATAAGTTCACGAAAGTGCATCAAGACAGTGCCAAAAAACTTGATTTTTCCTGCACTGTAAAACTGCAACGAGTCCCTATGTCTACAGCATGGTATGAGAACAAGAAAAGGAGCTCAAACTTACTTTTGGCGACGAATAAGACGAATCCAGCGCTCACGCCGTTCCGTCTCCCAGTGTCGCGTCGGGAATCCATAAAACCTTGTCCCAGGCGAATTCAGATACGTATTACTGCATCCTACTACACAGCAATGTGTCCTGCTGTTGTTATTAGCCATTTTGTGCTCGGAAAGGAGGCGCACAACTGCTTCGCGACGGCGCGCGCAACACAGCGCGAGCTGTCAGATTGCCCCCGCCTTCCTGACAGGGACGCGCGCGCCGCCGCCAGTGGCGCGCGCGTCGCGCGGGAGTTAGATGCGCAGGGTGCCTATAGAGACCGCGAAGAGCGAAAGCTTCAGTCATGTCAGAGCAGTGCAGCTGAACTTGGGCGCTCCCGAGACCGTCGGAAGTGTGCTAGAATTATGCAACGCCTGCCGGATACGTATGCATGCCGGGTATAGAGACCGCGAAGAGCGAAAGCTTCAGTCGTGTGAGAGCATTGCAGCTGAAGTTGGGCGCTCCCGAGACCGTCGGAAGCGTGCTAGAATTATTCAACGCCTGCCGGATACCTATGCATGCCGGGTATAGAGACCGCGAAGAGCGAAAGCTTCAGCGGTGTCAGAGCAGTGCAGCTGAAGTTTGGTGCTCCCGAGACCGTCGGAAGCGTGCTAGCATTCTGCAACGCCTGCCGGATACGTATGCATGCCGAGTATAGAGACCGCGAAGAGCGAAAGCTTCAGCCGTGTCAGAGCAGTGCAGCTGAAGTTGGGCGCTCCCGAGACAGTCGGAAGCGTGCTAGCATTATATAACGCCTGCCGGATACGTATGCATGCCGAGTATAGAGACCGCGAAGAGCGAAAGCTTCAGCCGTGTCAGAGCAGTGCAGCTGAAGTTGGGTGCTCCTGAGACCGTCGGAAGCGTGCTAGAACTAAGCAACGCCTGCCGGATACGTATGCAAGCCGGGCATAGAGACCGCGAAGAGCGAAAGCTTCAGTCATGTCAGAGCAGTGCAGCTGAACTTGGGCGCTCCCGAGACCGTCGGACGTGTGCTAGAATTATGCAACGCCTGCCGGATACGTATGCATGCCGGGTATAGAGACCGCGAAGAGCGAAAGCTTCAGTCGTGTGAGAGCATTGCAGCTGAAGTTGGGCGCTCCCGAGACCGTCGGAAGCGTGCTAGAATTATTCAACGCCTGCCGGATACCTATGCATGCCGGGTATAGAGACCGCGAAGAGCGAAAGCTTCAGCGGTGTCAGAGCAGTGCAGCTGAAGTTTGGTGCTCCCGTGACCGTCGGAAGCGTGCTAGAATTCTGCAACGCCTGCCGGATACGTATGCATGCCGAGTATAGAGACCGCGAAGAGCGAAAGCTTCAGCCGTGTCAGAGCAGTGCAGCTGAAGTTGGGCGCTCCCGAGACAGTCGGAAGCGTGCTAGAACTATGCAACGCCTGCCGGATACCTATGCATGCCGGGTATAGAGACCGCGAAGGGCGAAAGCTTCAGTCGTGTCAGAGCAGTGCAGCTGAAGTTGGGCGCTCCCGAGACGGTCGGAAGCGTGCTAGAATTATGCAACGGCTGCCGGATACGTATGCATGCCGGGTATACAGAAAGCGAAGAGCGAAAGCTTCAGTCCTGTGAGAGCATTGCAGCTGAAGTTGGGCGCTCCCGAGACCGTCGGGAGCGTGCTAGAATTATGCAACGCCTGCCGGATACGCATGCATGCCGGGTATAGAGACCGCGAAGAGCAAAAGCTTCAGTCGTGTCAGGGTAGTGCAGCTGATGTTGGGCGCTCCCGAGACCGTCGGAAGCATGCTAGAATTATGAAACGCCTGCCGGATAAGTGTGCATGCCGGGTATACAGACCGCGAAGAGCGAAAGCTTCAGTCGTGTCAGAGCAGTGCAGCTGATGTTGGGTGCTCCCGAGACCGCCGGAAGCGTGCTAGAATTATGCAACCCCTTCCGGATACGTATGCATGCCGGGTATAGAGACCGCGAAGAGCGAAATCTTCAGTCGTGTCAGAGCAGTGCAGCTGATATTGGGCGCTCCCGAGACCGTCGGAAGCGTGCTAGAACTTTGCAACGCCTGCCGGATACGTATGCATGCCGGGTATAGAGACCGCGAAGAGCGAAAGCTTCAGTCATGTAAGAGCAGTGCAGCTGAACTTGGGCGCTCCCGAGACCGTCGGAAGTGTGCTAGAATTATGCAACGCCTGCCGGATACGTATGCATGCCGAGTATAGAGACCGCGAAGAGCGAAAGCTTCAGCCGTGTCAGAGCAGTGCAGCTGATGTTGGGTGCTCCCGAGACCGCCGGAAGCGTGCTAGAATTATGCAACGCCTTCCGGATACGTATGCATGCCGGGTATAGAGACCGCGAAGAGCGAAAGCTTCACTCATGTCAGAGCAGTGCAGCTGAACTTGGGCGCTCCCGAGACCGTCGGAAGTGTGCTAGAATTATGCAACGCCTGCCGGATACGTATGCATGCCGAGTATTGAGACCTCGAAGAGCGAAAGCTTCAGTCGTGTCAGAGCAGTGCAGCTGATGTTGGGTGCTCCCGAGACCGCCGGAAGCGTGCTAGAATTATGCAACGCCTTCCGGATACGTATGCATGCCGGGTATAGAGACCGCGAAGAGCGAAATCTTCAGTCGTGTCAGAGCAGTGCAGCTGATATTGGGCGCTCCCGAGACCGTCGGAAGCGTGCTAGAACTATGAAACGCCTGCCGGATACGTATGCATGCCGGGTATAGAGACCGCGAAGAGGGAAAGCTTCAGCGGTGTCAGAGCAGTGCAGCTGAAGTTTGGTGCTCCCGAGACCGTCGGAAGCGTGCTAGAATTCTGCAACGCCTGCCGGATACGTATGCATGCCGAGTATAGAGACCGCGAAGAGCGAAATCTTCAGTCGTGTCAGAGCAGTGCAGCTGATATTGGGCGCTCCCGAGAGCGTCGGAAGCGTGCTAGAACTTTGCAACGCCTGCCGGATACGTATGCATGCCGGGTATAGGCACCCTGCACCCGCCAGGCACCGCCACCGTCGACGCTGCGTTCAGCGCCCCTCGCGGCCAGTTCCTCGTCCCTGTCAGGAAGGCTCACCTCACGACTTCGAAGGGATCGCGTCTGCCAGCGGCGTGCCGCTTATTGTAGAGGCGGGATTTCGCGCTATTCACGATGCGGAAAAATTCTTTACAGGAGCTAACATCAAGAAAGGCAAGAAGCTTTTTGAAGCAGGACACGTACACAACGTGAAAGAGGTGGTGTCGTGCGACGGGAGCGAAGTAGCAGCCCGGTGCATTGCGCAGACGAGCATCACTGCGCCACCGAAAACCATCAAATTAACGGTAAGAAATATTTCTATCTAATGTCTGTTAGCGCTGCCATCTTACTTTATTTTTTTTTATGTAGCTATCTTCCAGTAGACAGCTTGTTGCCGCGAGCTGCAGTTGCAAGGCAGGCGTCGCAGGCAAATGCAAACACGCTGCTGCCGTTGCCGTGTATTTGGAGCAGTGTGAAACGCTCTCTAAAACGAGCCAACCGCAAGCCTGGGGTGTTCCTACATTTAAGAAGATTTACCCGAAACTTTCGAAGACGGCCAAGCGGCATAACATTGAAAGTAACTAGAAAACTGCAGTTTTTGAGCGAGCGGCGCAAACCTGACTTGATAACATTCTCGTTTGCAGCACCTTCGGTTTTCGATATGAAATTCCCTGTTGCAACTATCCCTTGAAATGATGTACCCGCTGTGTAATCTGCCGCTCATATTTTTTTTTCATTTTTTCAGCAGCTGCTAGGTCGTTATCGCTGCAACACGTGCGTCAATATTTTGGGGATATCAAATGTCCAATAAACGAGCTTTTACAAGCAGAAGAGGATGAAAGCTGTGGTGAAGCGCCTGTGCGCACTGAAACTCCTGCCGGCAACGTAAAATTTTTTGACTGGGATTGTTCAGAAAAGGAGTACCCCAGCTACTTCATGCAGGATTCTTGCGGAAAGCTTGTGCTAAAAAAGCGGAATTTCACTGCAAGGTTTGTTTAATTTCTACACAGTTAGGACAAGTGCCCTGATTCTTCGACATTAGGATATGTGATTACTGTACTAAATTATCACGCAGTCTTTCAGATGTGGAGGCAAAGATTTATGAGGAACATGTTGCTGTTGCCCCTGAAAACGTGCCTTCACTGTCCAAAAAGACGCTGGACGACAAGGCGCAGTCGAAGCGAGCTAGGATTCCGCGCATAACTTTAACAAAGGTAAGCGATTCTTTGCTGCGCAAAATTTGGGCTTCCTCAGGTGTGAGCTCGGACGAGTTGCGAAGTCAATGACCGGAAATCGCAGGTGCAAGAAGAAGGAAGGGTTCCCAGAGATCCATTAGCATTCCTCGGCGTCTGTTGAATGTGCCATGAGTTAAAAACCTGTCTAGGAGGTAATGCAAGAGTCAAGCAAACGCCTTCCGCACGGGTTTGACCATTGTTAGACCAGAAACCGCGCGCGCGTGTTGGCCGTCGCGAAGGGTGGGCCCCGCAGTGGCACAGTCCTTGGAATGGCAGCTGCGGAGCCGAACGAGCTCCGCCGAGGGCCTTAAATTCCAAGTAAAACCCGCCGGCCACCAATGGTGGAAAAAAAAAACCACCAAAAAAAAGGGGATTCGGAGGACTCACTACGAAATAAAAGAACTTTCGCATACCAGAGTAAAAGGTTGGAAATAGCAGTTCGCTGTGAGCAAACAAAATTGTGATAATGTGAGTAAACTTGCCCTTGGCGCAGAAATATCGTTTTGGCTGCAAAATATTTATTCTAAGCTCTAATTTTATTTTGCTGTTTCAAGCCAGACAATTGGAACGAATTTTTCCTCTTTACCGAGCGTATCATACAACTCCGTGTAAATACGTCTACATTTAATGAACCCTGCAAAATTTATGAAGTGCGCTATTTGCTTTCTTTTCAGGCCTACAGAGTACTTTGCTGTCGGCCAGAAAATATTGACAGAAGAGCGAGGTCCCTCATTTTCGAGCAAGACTTCGGAGGGCCAACCGTGCGATAGGGCATCGCGATGGAGCCCAAAGCCCGCCGAGCATTTGAGAATGAACACGGCGTTGAAGTTTTATTGTTCGGCCTGGTTATTTCACGCAAGGAGTCGTGGATAGCGTGCTCTCCAGACGGAATCTTTCTGTAAGTATATAATAATTTTTGTACAAGATATCACCTTTTTGCTATTTTGCCAGAACATCAATAACTTCCATTGCTGCATTTGATTATTCTGTTCTGAAATGCAGGACGCACGAGAACGAGGCTGTGCTTTTGGAGATAAAGTGCCCCTTCAGTCGCAGAGGTCAGACGCTGACAACAGATCCACTTTTGCCATATTTGCAAAAGAACGATGCTCTGGAGCTGCGAAAAAAGCACACTTACTACGCTCAAATACAGATCTCCCTGTACGCCCTGGAGCTTCAACAGTGCTGGTTTTACGTCTACACGGAAGCTGATTCCCTGACGATGAAAATTTCCCGGGATGAAGAATACCTCGCCGAAGCGATTCCGGCGCTCTGGGAGATTTACTTCGCAAAGTACCTGACATGCTTGAAAGAATACTACAACACGTAATGGTGCAGTAATCCTTTCATGAAATATACTCAGTTTTTTCATGATTTGTTTATTTACCAAAGAGTCAAAAACAGAGCTGTGCAATATGTACATACCGAGAAGTGTAATAAACAGAGTGTCTTATGAGATATTGCATTCGTTCCTTGCAAAAATTCCTGGCTTTAGGTTTGTTATCACAGCGACCACATGAACAATATCATCGACATACCCAGTCAGTTCATGAGGAATTCTTTGGGAAAGTATATTGAACGTTTTCAGCCTTTGGATAACTCTTTCCACATGAATGCGGACAGACGCTGTCTCATACGTCGCATCGACTTCTGACTCCGTAAACTGGGCACTCGTCGCAAATGGTGGCATCACAAGTGTCGCCTGTTGCACCCCAACGTCAGTGCGAATTCCCGGAAAGCCTTTGTCCGCTAGAATGACATCGCCAGGCTCTAGAAGGGATAACAGCTTGCCGTCCACTGTGATGGTCGCCTCCGAAGTCCTTCCGCCGTACCCTTCTGATACGAAAGTTATTGCACCATTCGGTGCGATGCAGATTAAATACTTCAGGGTGTACCTGCCCTTGTAGTGGGAAAACCACAGGTTGCGTGTCTCCACATCTGGCGGCATTTCGGTTTCTATTTCAGTACAATCTATAATAGCCCTGCACGTATCGTAGTGCCTTTTGAAGCTCGGCGGCATTGTGCGCTGCACTGCTAGTCGTGACGGCCAATAGATCCAGTCTTTCGTTGCTACTTTTATGTTCACAAGAACAGACTTGAATACCCTGGACGCCGTTGTGCTGTGCACGCAAAACAGTGAAGCGAGAAACTAAAACGGCAAGCCATGTTTCAGCTTCATCAAAAACAAAAGAAGCTTGTCCTCAACGGAAAGCTCCCTTAACCTTTGCGTTCCTGGCGGAAGAACACTTAGGAGCAACGAAAAAAAGCTGAAATGACACCGCAGTGAAGGATTGCAGCGCAGCCTCATTACCATGGAGTGCCCTAAAACCTCCAAAGTACGGCTGTTTCCGCACAGGGCCCACGTTTTTGTCGCACAATTGAGCTGAATCACATGAGGTTCCGCGTTCAGCGGGGGTGGAAGTCCTGTGGTGCACACAGCAACTTGCGTTGCAATTTGATGTTGTCGAGATGAACGTAAATTCCCCGGAAAGGCATTCGGGCTCCATGTCGGTCATCGTGCATGCCTGCAATGCACGAAATACAAAAAAAGTAGCAGGTCAGCGGCTGCTGTTAACATTTTCCGGATTGCTTGCATACTGATCCTTTTCAAGATTCCGTGAGTCAACTTCCCTGCGTAGCAAAAACTCTACCATGAAGACGCTGCCTATCCTAGGAAGAGAAGTTGGGTGCAGCGCTAAGACATCTGTCCAAGCCGTACGCTGTGTATGCATTGACATGAATTGCCTTGGCGCACCCTTCCTTCGCGATTGCAGCGCGGGGAGAGTGAGTTGTACCTGCTAAGGAATGGCTTGGTAGAGCTGCACTTAACTACCTTTATCGCGAAAGCAACAAATAGCAGAAATGTGCAGGAATTATGTGTGTCTACAGCACTGCACCCTATTTTCTGTCCCCGGAACCGGCTTGGCTGCCATGGTGAAGTGGTTTTCGCTGCGCAAATAAGCTACCTCTCACAGTTTTGCAAACGCTCAATGCTGGTTTGAAGGAAAACCTACGTACATCGGCAAACTTCTTTTGTGACGCAGTTTCGTCACCGCCACTCGGTGGAGAGTTGGCGTCAGGTGAAACTGCATTCAGTGGGCGAGGATCATCGTCGATCTGCTGATCATGCTTTCTGCTCTCTCTTTCCTTTCGCCTGCAAATATTATGCAACAAAACTAAGCGGAAGTGCAAAAAGAAAAGAAATCAAGGTCAGTCGTCAAACGAACAGACGTTTCGCTCACCGCCGCCAGCACAATGTATTAAAACAACTAAGCTCTCGACCAGGCGGAGCAAAAAAAAAAGTATTGTGACACGCCGCTCTGAACGGGGAATAAATACAGCAGCGTAGTACATTTAAAATGGTCTAAGAGATGTGCAGCAAGACGACAGGAATGGAGACGTTCGAGATTGTGGCGAACACATATGATAGTTTTACAAGCGCACCTGCATGCACCCATGTGCCTGCTGTCGTTTTTCAGGCCAATTACGCGTTCTTGGAGAAAATATCTAGCCCCGAAAACACAACAACAAGTACACATTAATGAACCCGAAGTTGATACATTTGTCAGCATACCTGTCATGACGCCCGGACGAACCACTTGTGCTTGCTTTTTTGTACGCTGATGGAAAGATGCTTGGGTCGTAGGATGGGTGCCCTTCTTCATTCGATTTAGCATTGCTTACAAAATGCCTGCTGCATATTTTTGATTTCCTCGAAGGCATCCAATCCGTACCATCTTCGCTGCATAGTTCAAAATAACAACAAATATACATGATACTCCGCTACACGTTTGCAAGGAACGATGCTGCGGCGCTTTTATCTATCGTCATATAAGTTCACGAAAGTGCATCAAGACAGTGCCAAAAAACTTGATTTTTCCTGCACTGTAAAACTGCAACGAGTCCCTATGTCTACAGCATGGTATGAGAACAAGAAAAGGAGCTCAAACTTACTTTTGGCGACGAATAAGACGAATCCAGCGCTCACGCCGTTCCGTCTCCCAGTGTCGCGTCGGGAATCCATAAAACCTTGTCCCAGGCGAATTCAGATACGTATTACTGCATCCTACTACACAGCAATGTGTCCTGCTGTTGTTATTAGCCATTTTGTGCTCGGAAAGGAGGCGCACAACTGCTTCGCGACGGCGCGCGCAACACAGCGCGAGCTGTCAGATTGCCCCCGCCTTCCTCACAGGGACGCGCGCGCCGCCGCCAGTGGCGCGCGCGTCGCGCGGGAGTTAGATGCGCAGGGTGGATATAGAGACCGCGAAGAGCGAAAGCTTCAGTCATGTCAGAGCAGTGCAGCTGAAGTTGGGCGCTTCCGAGACCGTCGGAAGCGTGCTAGAATTATGCAACGCCTGCCAGGATACATATGCATGCCGGGTATAGAGACCGCGAAGAGCGAAAGCTTCAGTCGTGTGAGAGCATTGCAGCTGAAGTTGGGCGCTCCCGAGACCGTCGGAAGCGTGCTAGAATTATTCAACGCCTGCCGGATACCTATGCATGCCGGGTATAGAGACCGCGAAGAGCGAAAGCTTCAGCGGTGTCAGAGCAGTGCAGCTGAAGTTTGGTGCTCCCGAGACCGTCGGAAGCGTGCTAGCATTCTGCAACGCCTGCCGGATACGTATGCATGCCGAGTATAGAGACCGCGAAGAGCGAAAGCTTCAGCCGTGTCAGAGCAGTGCAGCTGAAGTTGGGCGCTCCCGAGACAGTCGGAAGCGTGCTAGCATTATATAACGCCTGCCGGATACGTATGCATGCCGAGTATAGAGACCGCGAAGAGCGAAAGCTTCAGCCGTGTCAGAGCAGTGCAGCTGAAGTTGGGTGCTCCTGAGACCGTCGGAAGCGTGCTAGAACTAAGCAACGCCTGCCGGATACGTATGCAAGCCGGGCATAGAGACCGCGAAGAGCGAAAGCTTCAGTCATGTCAGAGCAGTGCAGCTGAACTTGGGCGCTCCCGAGACCGTCGGACGTGTGCTAGAATTATGCAACGCCTGCCGGATACGTATGCATGCCGGGTATAGAGACCGCGAAGAGCGAAAGCTTCAGTCGTGTGAGAGCATTGCAGCTGAAGTTGGGCGCTCCCGAGACCGTCGGAAGCGTGCTAGAATTATTCAACGCCTGCCGGATACCTATGCATGCCGGGTATAGAGACCGCGAAGAGCGAAAGCTTCAGCGGTGTCAGAGCAGTGCAGCTGAAGTTTGGTGCTCCCGTGACCGTCGGAAGCGTGCTAGAATTCTGCAACGCCTGCCGGATACGTATGCATGCCGAGTATAGAGACCGCGAAGAGCGAAAGCTTCAGCCGTGTCAGAGCAGTGCAGCTGAAGTTGGGCGCTCCCGAGACAGTCGGAAGCGTGCTAGAATTATATAACGCCTGCCGGATACGTATGCATGCCGAGTATAGAGACCGCGAAGAGCGAACGCTTCAGCCGTGTCAGAGCAGTGCAGCTGAAGTTGGGCGCTCCCGAGACCGTCGGAAGCGTGCTAAAATTATGCAACGCGTCCGGATACGTATGCATGCCGGGTATAGAGACCGCGAAGAGCGAAAGCTTCAGTCGTGTCAGAGCAGTGCAGCTGAAGTTGGGGGCTCCCGAGACCGTCGGAAGCGTGCTAGAACTAAGCAATGCCTGCCGGATACGTATGCAAGCCGGGCATAGAGACCGCGAAGAGCGAAAGCTTCAGTCGTGTCAAGCAGTGCAGCTGAACTTGGGTGCTCCCGAGACCGTCGGAAGCGTGCTAGAATTATGCAACGCCTGGCGGATACGTATGCATGCCGGGCATAGAGACCGCGAAGAGCGAAATCTTCAGTCGTGTCAGAGCAGTCCAGCTGAAGGCGGGCGCTCCCGAGACCGTCGGAAGCGTGCTAAAATTATGCAACGCGTCCGGATACGTATGCATGCCGGGTATAGAGACCGCGAAGAGCGAAAGCTTCAGTCGTGTCAGAGCAGTGCAGCTGAAGTTGGGCGCTCCCGAGACCGTCGGGAGCGTGCTAGAATTATGCAACTCCTGTCGGATACGTACGCATGCTGGTATAGAGACCGCGAAGAGCGAAAGCTTCAGTCGTGTGAGAGCAGTGCAGCTGAAGTTGGGCGCTCCCGAGACCGTCGGGAGCATGCTAGAATTATGCAACTCCTGCCGGATACGTATGCATGCCGGGTATAGAGACCACAAAGAGCGAAATCTTCAGTCGTGTCAGAGCAGTGCAGCTGAAGTTGGGCGCTCCCGAGACTGTCGGAAGCGTGCTAGAATTATTCAACGCCTGTCGGATACCTATGCATGCCGGGTATAGAGACCGCGAAGAGCGAAAGCTTCAGCGGTGTCAGAGCAGTGCAGCTGAAGTTTGGTGCTCCCGAGACCGTCGGAAGCGTGCTAGAATTCTGCAACGCCTGCCAGATACGTATGCATGCCGAGTATAGAGACCGCGAAGAGCGAAAGCTTCAGCCGTGTCAGAGCAGTGCAGCTGAAGGTGGGCGCTCCCGAGACAGTCGGAAGCGTGCTAAAACTATGCAACGCCTGCCGGATACCTATGCATGCCGGGTATAGAGACCGCGAAGAGCGAAAGCTTCAGTCGTGTCAGAGCAGTGCAGCTGAAGTTGGGCGCTCCCGAGACGGTCGGAAGCGTGCTAGAATTATGCAACGCCTGCCGGATACCGATGCATGCCGGGTATAGAGACCGCGAAGAGCGAAAGCTTCAGCGGTGTCAGAGCAGTGCAGCTGAAGTTTGCTGCTCCCGAGACCGTCGGAAGCGTGCTAGAATTCTGCAACGCCTGCCGGATACGTATGCATGCCGAGTATAGAGACCGCGAAGAGCGAAAGCTTCAGCCGTGTCAGAGCAGTGCAGCTGAAGGTGGGCGCTCCCGAGACAGTCGGAGGCGTGCTAGAACTATGCAACGCCTGCCGGATACCTATGCATGCCGGGTATAGAGACCGCGAAGAGCGAAAGCTTCAGTCGTGTCAGAGCAGTGCAGCTGAAATTGGGCGCTCCCGAGACCGTCGGGAGCATGCTAGAATTATGCAACTCCTGCCGGATACGTATGCATGCCGGGTATAGAGACCGCGAAGAGCGAAAGCTTCAGTCGTGTGAGAGCATTGCAGCTGAAGTTGGGCGCTCCCGAGACCGTCGGGAGCGTGCTAGAATTATGCAACGCTTGCCGGATACGCATGCATGCCGGGTATAGAGACCGCGAAGAGCGAAAGCTTCAGTCGTGTCAGTGTAGTGCAGCTGATGTTGGGCGCTTCCGAGACCGTCGGAAGCTTGCTAGAATTATGAAACGCCTGCCGGATACGTATGCATGCCGAGTATAGAGACCGCGAAGAGAGAAAGCTTCAGCCGTGTCAGAGCAGTGCAGCTGTAGTTGGGCGCTCCTGAGACCGTCGGAAGCGTGCTAGAACTAAGCAACGCCTGCCGGATACGTATGCAAGCCGGGCATAGAGACCGCGAAGAGCGAAAGCTTCCGTCGTGTCAGAGCAGTGCAGCTGAACTTGGGTGCTCCCGAGACCGTCGGAAGCGTGCTAGAATTATGCAACGCGTCCGGATACGTATGCATGCCGGGTATAGAGACCGCAAAGAGCGAAAGCTTCAGTCGCGTCAGAGCAGTGCAGCTGAAGGCGGGCGCTCCCGAGACCGTCGGAAGCGTGCTAGAATTATGCAACGCGTCCGGATACGTATGCATGCCGGGTATAGAGACCGCGAAGAGCGAAAGCTTCAGTCGTGTCAGAGCAGTGCAGCTGAAGTTGGGCGCTCCCGAGACCGTCGGGAGCGTGCTAGAATTATGCAACTCCTGTCGGATACGTACGCATGCCGGGTATAGAGACCGCGAAGAGCGAAAGCTTCAGTCGTGTCAGAGCAGTGCAGCTGAAGTTGGGCGCTCCCGAGACCGTCGGGAGCATGCTAGAATTATGCAACTCCTGCCGGATACGTATGCATGCCGGGCATAGAGACCACAAAGAGCGAAATCTTCAGTCGTGTCAGAGCAGTGCAGCTGAAGTTGGGCGCTCCCGAGACTGTCGGAAGCGTGCTAGAATTATTCAACGCCTGCCGGATACCTATGCATGCCGGGTATAGAGACCGCGAAGACCGAAAGCTTCAGTGGTGTCAGAGCAGTGCAGCTGAAGTTTGGTGCTCCCGAGACCGTCGGAAGCGTGCTAGAATTCTGCAACGCCTGCCGGATACCTATGCATGCCGGGTATAGAGACCGCGAAGAGCGAAAGCTTCAGTCGTGTCAGAGCAGTGCAGCTGAAATTGGGCGCTCCCGAGACCGTCGGGAGCATGCTAGAATTATGCAACTCCTGCCGGATACGTATGCATGCCGGGTATAGAGACCGCGAAGAGCGAAAGCTTCAGTCGTGTGAGAGCATTGCAGCTGAAGTTGGGCGCTCCCGAGACCGTCGGGAGCGTGCTAGAATTATGCAACGCTTGCCGGATACGCATGCATGCCGGGTATAGAGACCGCGAAGAGCGAAAGCTTCAGTCGTGTCAGTGTAGTGCAGCTGATGTTGGGCGCTTCCGAGACCGTCGGAAGCTTGCTAGAATTATGAAACGCCTGCCGGATACGTATGCATGCCGAGTATAGAGACCGCGAAGAGAGAAAGCTTCAGCCGTGTCAGAGCAGTGCAGCTGTAGTTGGGCGCTCCTGATACCGTCGGAAGCGTGCTAGAACTAAGCAACGCCTGCCGGATACGTATGCAAGCCGGGCATAGAGACCACGAAGAGCGAAAGCTTCCGTCGTGTCAGAGCAGTGCAGCTGAACTTGGGTGCTCCCGAGACCGTCGGAAGCGTGCTAGAATTATGCAACGCGTCCGGATACGTATGCATGCCGGGTATAGAGACCGCGAAGAGCGAAAGCTTCAGTCGCGTCAGAGCAGTGCAGCTGAAGGCGGGCGCTCCCGAGACCGTCGGAAGCGTGCTAGAATTATGCAACGCGTCCGGATACGTATGCATGCCGGGTATAGAGACCGCGAAGAGCGAAAGCTTCAGTCGTGTCAGAGCAGTGCAGCTGAAGTTGGGCGCTCCCGAGACCGTCGGGAGCGTGCTAGAATTATGCAACTCCTGTCGGATACGTACGCATGCCGGGTATAGAGACCGCGAAGAGCGAAAGCTTCAGTCGTGTCAGAGCAGTGCAGCTGAAGTTGGGCGCTCCCGAGACCGTCGGGAGCATGCTAGAATTATGCAACTCCTGCCGGATACGTATGCATGCCGGGCATAGAGACCACAAAGAGCGAAATCTTCAGTCGTGTCAGAGCAGTGCAGCTGAAGTTGGGCGCTCCCGAGACTGTCGGAAGCGTGCTAGAATTATTCAACGCCTGCCGGATACCTATGCATGCCGGGTATAGAGACCGCGAAGACCGAAAGCTTCAGTGGTGTCAGAGCAGTGCAGCTGAAGTTTGGTGCTCCCGAGACCGTCGGAAGCGTGCTAGAATTCTGCAACGCCTGCCAGATACGTATGCATGCCGAGTATAGAGACCGCGAAGAGCGAAAGCTTCAGCCGTGTCAGAGCAGTGCAGCTGAAGGTGGGCGCTCCCGAGACAGTCGGAAGCGTGCTAAAACTATGCAACGCCTGCCGGATACCTATGCATGCCGGGTATAGAGACCGCGAAGAGCGAAAGCTTCAGTCGTGTCAGAGCAGTGCAGCTGAAGTTGGGCGCTCCCGAGACGGTCGGAAGCGTGCTAGAATTATGCAACGCCTGCCGGATACCGATGCATGCCGGGTATAGAGACCGCGAAGAGCGAAAGCTTCAGCGGTGTCAGAGCAGTGCAGCTGAAGTTTGCTGCTCCCGAGACCGTCGGAAGCGTGCTAGAATTCTGCAACGCCTGCCGGATACGTATGCATGCCGAGTATAGAGACCTCGAAGAGCGAAAGCTTCAGCCGTGTCAGAGCAGTGCAGCTGAAGGTGGGCGCTCCCGAGACAGTCGGAGGCGTGCTAGAACTATGCAACGCCTGCCGGATACCTATGCATGCCGGGTATAGAGACCGCGAAGAGCGAAAGCTTCAGTCGTGTCAGAGCAGTGCAGCTGAAATTGGGCGCTCCCGAGACCGTCGGGAGCATGCTAGAATTATGCAACTCCTGCCGGATACGTATGCATGCCGGGTATAGAGACCGCGAAGAGCGAAAGCTTCAGTCGTGTGAGAGCATTGCAGCTGAAGTTGGGCGCTCCCGAGACCGTCGGGAGCGTGCTAGAATTATGCAACGCTTGCCGGATACGCATGCATGCCGGGTATAGAGACCGCGAAGAGCGAAAGCTTCAGTCGTGTCAGTGTAGTGCAGCTGATGTTGGGCGCTTCCGAGACCGTCGGAAGCTTGCTAGAATTATGAAACGCCTGCCGGATACGTATGCATGCCGAGTATAGAGACCGCGAAGAGAGAAAGCTTCAGCCGTGTCAGAGCAGTGCAGCTGTAGTTGGGCGCTCCTGAGACCGTCGGAAGCGTGCTAGAACTAAGCAACGCCTGCCGGATACGTATGCAAGCCGGGCATAGAGACCGCGAAGAGCGAAAGCTTCCGTCGTGTCAGAGCAGTGCAGCTGAACTTGGGTGCTCCCGAGACCGTCGGAAGCGTGCTAGAATTATGCAACGCGTCCGGATACGTATGCATGCCGGGTATAGAGACCGCGAAGAGCGAAAGCTTCAGTCGCGTCAGAGCAGTGCAGCTGAAGGCGGGCGCTCCCGAGACCGTCGGAAGCGTGCTAGAATTATGCAACGCGTCCGGATACGTATGCATGCCGGGTATAGAGACCGCGAAGAGCGAAAGCTTCAGTCGTGTCAGAGCAGTGCAGCTGAAGTTGGGCGCTCCCGAGACCGTCGGGAGCGTGCTAGAATTATGCAACTCCTGTCGGATACGTACGCATGCCGGGTATAGAGACCGCGAAGAGCGAAAGCTTCAGTCGTGTCAGAGCAGTGCAGCTGAAGTTGGGCGCTCCCGAGACCGTCGGGAGCATGCTAGAATTATGCAACTCCTGCCGGATACGTATGCATGCCGGGCATAGAGACCACAAAGAGCGAAATCTTCAGTCGTGTCAGAGCAGTGCAGCTGAAGTTGGGCGCTCCCAAGACTGTCGGAAGCGTGCTAGAATTATTCAACGCCTGCCGGATACCTATGCATGCCGGGTATAGAGACCGCGAATACCCAAAGCTTCAGTGGTGTCAGAGCAGTGCAGCTGAAGTTTGGTGCTCCCGAGACCGTCGGAAGCGTGCTAGAATTCTGCAGTGCCTGCCGGATACGTATGCATGCCGAGTATAGAGACCGCGAAGAGCGAAAGCTTCAGCCGTGTCAGAGCAGTGCAGCTGAAGGTGGGCGCTCCCGAGACCGTCGGAAGCGTGCTAGAACTATGCAACGCCTGCCGGATACCTATGCATGCCGGGTATAGAGACCGCGAAGAGCGAAAGCTTCAGTCGTGTGAGAGCATTGCAGCTGAAGTTGGGCGCTCCCGAGACCGTCGGGAGCGTGCTAGAATTATGCAACGCCTGCCGGATACGCATGCATGCCGGGTATAGAGACCGCGAAGAGCGAAAGCTTCAGTCGTGTCATAGCAGTGCAGCTGAAGTTGGGCGCTCCCGAGACTGTCGGAAGCGTGCTAGAATTATGCAACGCCTGCCGGATACGTATGCATGCCGGGTATAGAGACCGACTGCGAAGAGCGAAAGGTCGAGTCATGTCAGAGCAGTGCAGCTGAATTTGGGCGCACCCGAGACCTTCGGAAGCGTGCTAGAATTATGCAACGCCTGCCGGACACGTATGCATGGCGGGTATAAAGACCGCGAAGAGCAAAAGCTTCAGTCCTGTCAGAGCAGTGCAGCAGAAGTTGGGCGCTCCCGAGATCGTCGGAAGCGTGCTAGAATTATGCAACGCCTGCCGGGTACAAATGCATGCCGGATATAGAGACCGCGAAGAGCGAAAGCTTCAGTCGTGTCAGAGTAGTGCAGCTGAAGTTGGGCGCTCCCGAGACCGTCGGAAGCTTGCGAGAATTATGCAACGCCTGCCGGATACGTGTGCATGCCGGGTACACAGACCGCGAAGAGCGAACGCTTCAGTCGTGTCAGAGCAGAGCAGCTGATGTTCGGTGCTCCCGAGACTGCCGGAAGCGTGCTAGAATTATGCAACGCCTTCCGGATACGTATGCATGCCGGGTATAGAGACCGCAAAGAGCGAAATCTTCAGTCGTGAGAGAGCAGTGCAGCTGAAGTTGGGCGCTTCCGAGACCGTCGGAAGCGTGCTAGAATTATGCAACGCCTGCCAGGATACATATGCATGCCGGGTATAAAGACCGCGAAGAGCGAAATCTTCAGCCGTGTCAGAGCAGTGCAGCTGAAGGTGGGCGCTCCCGAGACAGTCGGAGGCGTGCTAGAACTATGCAACGCCTGCCGGATACCTATGCATGCCGGGTATAGAGACCGCGAAGAGCGAAAGCTTCAGTCGTGTCAGACCAGTGCAGCCGAAGTAGGGCGCTCCCGAGACCGTCGGGAGCATGCTAGAATTATGCAACTCCTGCCGGATACGTATGCATGCCGGGTATAGAGACCACAAAGAGCGAAATCTTCAGTCGTGTCAGAGCAGTGCAGCTGAAGTTGGGCGCTCCCGAGACTGTCGGAAGCGTGCTAGAATTATTCAACGCCTGCCGGATACCTATGCATGCCGGGTATAGAGACCGCGAAGAGCGAAAGCTTCAGCGGTGTCAGAGCAGTGCAGCTGAAGTTTGGTGCTCCCGAGACCGTCGGAAGCGTGCTAGAATTCTGCAACGCCTGCCGGATACGTATGCATGCCGAGTATAGAGACCGCGAAGAGCGAAAGCTTCAGCCGTGTCAGAGCAGTGCAGCTGGAGGTGGGCGCTCCCGAGACAGTCGGAAGCGGCTAGAACTATGCAACGCCTGCCGGATACCTATGCATGCCGGGTATAGAGACCGCGAAGAGCGAAAGCTTCAGTCGTGTCAGAGCAGTGCAGCTGAAGTTGGGCGCTCCCTAGACGGTCGGAAGCGTGCTAGAATTATGCAACGCCTGCCGGATACGTATGCATGCCGGGTATAGAGACCGCGAAGAGCGAAAGCTTCAGTCGTGTGAGAGCATTGCAGCTGAAGTTGGGCGCTCCCGAGACCGTCGGGAGCGTGCTAGAATTATGCAACGCTTGCCAGATACGCATGCATGCCGGGTATAGAGACCGCGAAGAGCGAAAGCTTCAGTCGTGTCAGTGTAGTGCAGCTGATGTTGGGCGCTCCCGAGACCGTCGGAAGCTTGCTAGAATTATGAAACGCCTGCCGGATACGTATGCATGCCGAGTATAGAGACCGCGAAGAGAGAAAGCTTCAGCCGTGTCAGAGCAGTGCAGCTGTAGTTGGGCGCTCCTGAGACCGTCGGAAGCGTGCTAGAACTAAGCAACGCCTGCCGGGTACGTATGCAAGCCGGGCATAGAGACCGCGAAGAGCGAAAGCTTCCGTCGTGTCAGAGCAGTGCAGCTGAACTTGGGTGCTCCCGAGACCGTCGGAAGCGTGCTAGAATTATGCAACGCGTCCGGATACGTATGCATGCCGGGTATAGAGACCGCGAAGAGCGAAAGCTTCAGTCGCGTCAGAGCAGTGCAGCTGAAGGCGGGCGCTCCCGAGACCGTCGGAAGCGTGCTAGAATTATGCAACGCGTCCGGATACGTATGCATGCCGGGTATAGAGACCGCGAAGAGCGAAAGCTTCAGTCGTGTCAGAGCAGTGCAGCTGAAGTTGGGCGCTCCCGAGACCGTCGGGAGCGTGCTAGAATTATGCAACTCCTGTCGGATACGTACGCATGCCGGGTATAGAGACCGCGAAGAGCGAAAGCTTCAGTCGTGTGAGAGCAGTGCAGCTGAAGTTGGGCGCTCCCGAGACCGTCGGGAGCATGCTAGAATTATGCAACTCCTGCCGGATACGTATGCATGCCGGGTATAGAGACCGCGAAGAGCGAAAGCTTCAGTCGTGTCAGAGCAGTGCAGCTGATGTTGGGCGCTCCCGAGACCGTCGGAAGCGTGCTAGAACTATGCAACGCCTGCCGGATATGTATGCATGCCGGGTATAGAGACCACGAAGAGCGAAATCTTCAGTCGTGTCAGAGCAGTGCAGCTGATGTTGGGCGCTCCCGAGATCGTCGGAAGCGTGCTAGAATTATGCAACGCCTGCCAGGATACATATGCATGCCGGGTATAGAGACCGCGAAGAGCGAAATCTTCAGTCGTGTCAGAGCAGTGCAGCTGATGTTGGGCGCTCCCGAGACCGTCGGAAGCGTGCTAGAATTATGCAACGCCTGCCGGATACGCATGCATGCCGGGTATAGAGACCGCGAAGAGCGAAAGCTTCAGTCGTGTCAGAGCAGTGCAGCTGATGTTGGGCGCTCCCGAGACCGTCGGAAGCGTGCTAGAACTATGCAACGCCTGCCGGATATGTATGCATGCCGGGTATAGAGACCACGAAGAGCGAAATCTTCAGTCGTGTCAGAGCAGTGCAGCTGATGTTGGGCGCTCCCGAGATCGTCGGAAGCGTGCTAGAATTATGCAACGCCTGCCGGGTACATATGCATGCCGGGTATAGAGACCGCGAAGAGCGAAAGCTTCAGTCGTGTCAGAGTAGTGCAGCTGAAGTTGGGCGCTCCCGAGACCGTTGGAAGCTTGCGAGAATTATGCAACGCCTGCCGGATACGTGTGCATGCCGGTTATACAGACCGCGAAGAGCGAACGCTTCAGTCGTGTCAGAGCAGTGCAGCTGATGTTGGGTGCTCCCGAGACTGCCGGAAGCGTGCTAGAATTATGCAACGCCTTCCGGATACGTATGCATGCCGGGTATAGAGACCGCGAAGAGCGAAATCTTCAGTCGTGAGAGAGCAGTGCAGCTGAAGTTGGGCGCTTCCGAGACCGTCGGAAGCGTGCTAGAATTATGCAACGCCTGCCAGGATACATATGCATGCCGGGTATAGAGACCGCGAAGAGCGAAATCTTCAGTCGTGTCAGAGCAGTGCAGCTGATGTTGGGCGCTCCCGAGACCGTCGGAAGCGTGCTAGAACTATGCAACGCCTGCCGGATACGTATGCATGCCGGGTATAGAGACCGCGAAGAGCGAAAGCTTCAGTCGTGTCAGAGCAGTGCAGCTGAACTTGGGCGTTCCCGAGACCGTCGGAAGCGTGCTAGAATTATGCAACACCTGCCGGATACGTATGCATGCCGAGTATAGAGACCGCGAAGAGCGAAAGCTTCAGCCGTGTCAGAGCAGTGCAGCTGAAGTTGGGCGCTCCCGAGACAGTCGGAAGCGTGCTAGAATTATATAACGCCTGCCGGATACGTATGCATGCCGAGTATAGAGACCGCGAAGAGCGAAAGCTTCAGCCGTGTCAGAGCAGTGCAGCTGAAGTTGGGCGCTCCTGAGACCGTCGGAAGCGTGCTAGAACTAAGCAACGCCTGGCGGATACGTATGCATGCCGGGCATAGAGACCGCGAAGAGCGAAAGCTTCAGTCGTGTCAGAGCAGTGCAGCTGAACTTGGGCGTTCCCGAGACCGTCGGAAGCGTGCTAGAATTATGCAACACCTGCCGGATACGTATGCATGCCGAGTATAGAGACCGCGAAGAGCGAAAGCTTCAGCCGTGTCAGAGCAGTGCAGCTGAAGTTGGGCGCTCCCGAGACAGTCGGAAGCGTGCTAGAATTATATAACGCCTGCCGGATATGTATGCAAGCCGGGCATAGAGACCGCGAAGAGCGAAAGCTTCAGTCGTGTCAGAGCAGTGCAGCTGAACTTGGGTGCTCCCGAGACCGTCCGAAGCGTGCTAGAATTATGCAACGCCTGGCGGATACGTATGCATGCCGGGCATAGAGACCGCGAGGAGCGAAATCTTCAGTCGTGTCAGAGGAGTGCAGCTGAAGGCGGGCGCTCCCGAGACCGTCGGAAGCGTGCTAGAATTATGCAACGCGTCCGGATACGTATGCATGCCGGGTATAGAGACCGCGAAGAGCGAAAGCTTCAGTCGTGTCAGAGCAGTGCAGCTGAAGTTGGGCGCTCCCGAGACCGTCGGGAGCGTGCTAGAATTATGCAACTCCTGTCGGATACGTACGCATGCCGGGTATAGAGACCGCGAAGAGCGAAAGCTTCATTCGTGTGAGAGCAGTGCAGCTGAAGTTGGGCGCTCCCGAGACCGTCGGAAGCGTGCTAGAATTATTAAACGCCTGCCGGATACCTATGCATGCCGGGTATAGAGACCGCGAAGAGCGAAAGCTTCAGCGGCGTCAGAGCAGTGCAGCTGAAGTTTGGTGCTCCCGAGACCGTCGGAAGCGTGCTAGAATTCTGCAACGCCTGCCGGATACGTATGCATGCCGAGTATAGAGACCGCGAAGAGCGAAAGCTTCAGCCGTGTCAGAGCAGTGCAGCTGAAGGTGGGCGCTCCCGAGACCGTCGGAAGCGTGCTAGAACTATGCAACGCCTGCCGGATACCTATGCATGCCGGGTATAGAGACCGCGAAGAGCGAAAGCTTCAGTCGTGTCAGAGCAGTGCAGCTGAAGTTGGGCGCTCCCGAGACGGTCGGAAGCGTGCTAGAATTATGCAACGCCTGCCGGATACGTATGCTTGCCGGGTATAGAGACCGCGAAGAGCGAAAGTTTCAGTCGTGTGAGAGCATTGCAGCTGAAGTTGGGCGCTCCCGAGACCGTCGGGAGCGTGCTAGAATTATGCAACGCCTGCCGGATACGCATGCATGCCGGGTATAGAGACCGCGAAGAGCGAAAGCTTCAGTCGTGTCAGAGCAGTGCAGCTGAACTTGGGCGTTCCCGAGACCGTCGGAAGCGTGCTAGAATTATGCAACGCCTGCCGGATACGTATGCATGCCGAGTATAGAGACGGCGAAGAGCGAAAGCTTCAGCCGTGTCAGAGCAGTGCAGCTGAAGTTGGGCGCTCCCGAGACAGTCGGAAGCGTGCTAGAATTATATAACGCCTGCCGGATACGTATGCATGCCGAGTATAGAGACCGCGAAGAGCGAAAGCTTCAGCCGTGTCAGAGCAGTGCAGCTGAAGTTGGACGCTCCTGAGACCGTCGGAAGCGTGCTAGAACTAAGCAACGCCTGCCGGATACGTATGCAAGCCGGGCATAGAGACCGCGAAGAGCGAAAGCTTCAGTCGTGTCAGAGCAGTGCAGCTGAACTTGGGTGCTCCCGAGACCGTCGGAAGCGTGCTAGAATTATGCAACGTCTGGCGAATACGTATGCATGCCGGGCATAGAGAGCGCGAAAGCGAAATCTTCAGTCGTGTCAGAGCAGTGCAGCTGAAGGCGGGCGCTCCCGAGACCGTCCGAAGCGTGCTAGAATTATGCAACGCGTCCGGATACGTATGCATGCCGGGTATAGAGACCGCGAAGAGCGAAAGCTTCAGTCGTGTCAGAGCAGTGCAGCTGAAGTTGGGCGCTCCCGAGACCGTCGGGAGCGTGCTAGAATTATGCAACGCCTGCCGGATACCTATGCATGCCGGGTATAGAGACCGCGAAGAGCGAAAGCTTCAGCGGTGTCAGAGCAGTGCAGCTGAAGTTTGGTGCTCCCGAGACCGTCGGAAGCGTGCTAGAATTCTGCAACGCCTGCCGGATACGCATGCATGCCGGGTAGAGAGACCGCGAAGAGCGAAAGCTTCAGTCGTGTCAGAGCAGTGCAGCTGATGTTGGGTGCTCCCGAGACCGCCGGAAGCGTGCTAGAATTATGCAACGCCTTCCGGATACGTATGCGTGCCGGGTATAGAGACCGCGAAGAGCGAAATCTTCAGTCGTGAAAGAGCAGTGCAGCTGAAGTTGGGCGCTTCCGAGACCGTCGGAAGCGTGCTAGAATTATGCAACGCCTACCAGGATACATATGCATGCCGGGTATAGAGACCGCGAAGAGCGAAATCTTCAGTCGTGTCAGAGCAGTGCAGCTGATATTGGCCGCTCCCGAGAGCGTCGGAAGGGTGCTAGAACTTTGCAACGCCTGCCGGATACTTATGCATGCCTGCTATAGAGACCGAGAAGAGCGAAAGCTTCAGTCATGTCAGAGCAGTGCAGCTGAAGTTGGGCGCTCCCGAGACCGTCGGAAGCGTGCTAGAATTATTCAACGCCTGCCGGATACCTATGCATGCCGGGTATAGAGACCGCGAAGAGCGAAAGCTTCAGCGGTGTCAGAGTAGTGCAGCTGAAGTTTGGTGCTCCCGAGAGCGTCGGAGGCGTGCTAGAATTCTGCAACGCCTGCCGGATACGTATGCATGCCGAGTATAGAGACCGCGAAGAGCGAAAGCTTCAGCCGTGTCAGAGCAGTGCAGCTGATGTTGGGTGCTCCCGAGACCGTCGGAAGCGTGCTAGAACTATGCAACGCCTGCCGGATACCTATGCATGCCGGGTATAGAGACCACGAAGAGCGAAAGCTTCAGTCGTGTCAGAGCAGTGCAGCTGAAGTTGGGCGCTCCTGAGACGGTCGGAAGCGTGCTAGAATTATGCAACGCCTGCCGGATACGTATGCATGCCGGGTATAGAGACCGCGAAGTGCGAAAGCTTCAGTCGTGTGAGAGCATTGCAGCTGAAGTTGGGCGCTCCGGAGACCGTCGGGAGCGTGCTAGAATTATGCGACGCCTGCCGGATACGCATGCATGCCGGGTATAGAGACCGCGAAGAGCGAAAGCTTCAGTCGTGTCAGAGTAGTGCAGCTGAAGTTGGGCGCTCCCGAGACCGTCGGAAGCTTGCTAGAATTATGAAACGCCTGCCGGATGCGTGTGCATGCCGGGTATACAGACCTCGAAGAGCGAAAGCTTCAGTCGTGTCAGAGCAGTGCAGCTGATCTTGGGTGCTCCCGAGACCGCCGGAAGCGTGCTAGAATTATGCAACGCCTTCCGGATACGTATGCGTGCCGGGTATAGAGACCGCGAAGAGCGAAATCTTCAGTCGTGTCAGAGCAGTGCAGCTAAAGTGGGGCGCTTCCGAGACCGTCGGAAGCGTGCTAGAATTATGCAACGCCTGCCAGGATACATATGCATGCCGGGTATAGAGACCGCGAAGAGCGAAATCTTCAGTCGTGTCAGAGCAGTGCAGCTGATATTGGGCGCTCCCGAGAGCGTCGGAAGCGTGCTAGAACTTTGCAACGCCTGCCGGATACGTATGCATGCCGGGTATAGAGACCGCGAAGAGCGAAAGCTTCAGTCATGTCAGAGCAGTGCAGCTGAACTTGGGCGCTCCCGAGACCGTCGGAAGTGTGCTAGAATTATGCATCGCCTGCCGGATACGTATGCATGCCGAGTAAAGAGACCGCGAAGAGCGAAAGCTTCAGTCGTGTGAGAGCATTGCAGCTGAAGTTGGGCGCTCCCGAGACCGTCGGAAGCGTGCTAGAATTATTAAACGCCTGCCGGATACCTATGCATGCCGGGTATAGAGACCGCGAAGAGCGAAAGCTTCAGTCGTGTCAGAGCAGTGCAGCTGAAGTTGGGCGCTCCCGAGACGGTCGGAAGCGTGCTAGAATTATGCAACGCCTGCCGGATACGTATTCTTGCCGGGTATAGAGACCGCGAAGAGCGAAAGTTTCAGTCGTGTGAGAGCATTGCAGCTGAAGTTGGGCGCTCCCGAGACCGTCGGGAGCGTGCTAGAATTATGCAACGCCTGCCGGATACGCATGCATGCCGGGTATAGAGACCGCGAAGAGTGAAAGCTTCAGTCGTGTCAGAGCAGTGCAGCTGATGTTGGGCGCTCCCGAGACCGTCGGAAGCGTGCTAGAACTATGCAAAGCCTGCCGGATACGTATGCATGCCGGGTATAGAGACCGCGAAGAGCGAAAGCTTCAGTCGTGTCAGAGCAGTGCAGCTGAACTTGGGCGTTCCCGAGACCGTCGGAAGCGTGCTAGAATTATGCAACGCCTGCCGGATACGTATACATGCCGAGTATAGAGACGGCGAAGAGCGAAAGCTTCAGCCGTGTCAGAGCAGTGCAGCTGAAGTTGGGCGCTCCCGAGACAGTCGGAAGCGTGCTAGAATTATATAACGCCTGCCGGATACGTATGCATGCCGAGTATAGAGACCGCGAAGAGCGAAAGCTTCAGTCGTGTCAGAGCAGTGCAGCTGAACTTGGGTGCTCCCGAGACCGTCGGAAGCGTGCTAGAATTATGCAACGTCTGGCGGATACGTATGCATGCCGGCATAGAGACCGCGAAAGCGAAATCTTCAGTCGTGTCAGAGCAGTGCAGCTGAAGGCGGGCGCTCCCGAGACCGTCGGAAGCGCGCTAGAATTATGCAACGCGTCCGGATACGTATGCATGCCGGGTATAGAGACCGCGAAGAGCTAAAGCTTCAGTCGTGTCAGAGCAGTGCAGCTGAAGTTGGGCGCTCCCGAGACCGTCGGGAGCGTGCTAGAATTATGCAACGCCTGCCGGATACCTATGCATGCCGGGTATAGAGACCGCGAAGAGCGAACGCTTCAGCGGTGTCAGAGCAGTGCAGCTGAAGTTTGGTGCTCCCGAGACCGTCGGAAGCGTGCTAGAATTCTGCAACGCCTGCCGGATACGCATGCATGCCGGGTAGAGAGACCGCGAATAGCGAAAGCTTCAGTCGTGTCAGAGCAGTGCAGCTGATGTTGGGTGCTCCCGAGACCGCCGGAAGCGTGCTAGAATTATGCAACGCCTTCCGGATACGTATGCGTGCCGGGTATAGAGACCGCGAAGAGCGAAATCTTCAGTCGTGTCAGAGCAGTGCAGCTGAAGTTGGGCGCTTCCGAGACCGTCGGAAGCGTGCTAGAATTATGCAACGCCTACCAGGATACATATGCATGCCGGGTATAGAGACCGCGAAGAGCGAAATCTTCAGTCGTGTCAGAGCAGTGCAGCTGATATTGGCCGCTCCCGAGAGCGTCGGAAGCGTGCTAGAACTTTGCAACGCCTGCCGGATACTTATGCATGCCGGGTATAGAGACCGCGAAGAGCGAAAGCTTCAGTCATGTCAGAGCAGTGCAGCTGAACTTGGGCGCTCCCGAGACCGTCGGAAGTGTGCTAGAATTATGCAACGCCTGCCGGATACGTATGCATGCCGAGTATAGAGACCGCGAAGAGCGAAAGCTTCAGTCGTGTGAGAGCATTGCAGCTGAAGTTGGGCGCTCCCGAGACCGTCGGAAGCGTGCTAGAATTATTCAACGCCTGCCGGATACCTATGCATGCCGGGTATAGAGACCGCGAAGAGCGAAAGCTTCAGCGGTGTCAGAGTAGTGCAGCTGAAGTTTGGTGCTCCCGAGACCGTCGGAAGCGTGCTAGAATTCTGCAACGCCTGCCGGATACGTATGCATGCCGAGTATAGTGACCGCGAAGAGCGAAAGCTTCAGCCGTGTCAGAGCAGTGCAGCTGATGTTGGGTGCTCCCGAGACCGTCCGAAGCGTGCTAGAACTATGCAACGCCTGCCGGATACCTATGCATGCCGGGTATAGAGACCACGAAGAGCGAAAGCTTCAGTCGTGTCAGAGCAGTGCAGCTGAAGTTGGGCGCTCCTGAGACGGTCGGAAGCGTGCTAGAATTATGCAACGCCTGCCGGATACGTATGCATGCCGGGTATAGAGACGGCGAAGAGCGAAAGCTTCAGTCGTGTGAGAGCATTGCAGCTGAAGTTGGGCGCTCCCGAGACCGTCGGGAGCGTGCTAGAATTATGCAACGCCTGCCGGATACGCATGCATGCCGGGTATAGAGACCTCGAAGAGCGAAAGCTTCAGTCGTGTGAGAGCATTGCAGCTGAAGTTGGGCGCTCCCGATACCGTCGGAAGCGTGCTAGAATTATTCAACGCCTGCCGGATACCTATGCATGCCGGGTATAGAGACCGCGAAGAGCGAAAGCTTCAGCGGTGTCAGAGTAGTGCAGCTGAAGTTTGGTGCTCCCGAGACCGTCGGAAGCGTGCTAGAATTCTGCAACGCCTGCCGGATACGTATGCATGCCGAGTATAGAGACCGCGAAGAGCGAAAGCTTCAGCCGTGTCAGAGCAGTGCAGCTGATGTTGGGTGCTCCCGAGACCGTCGGAAGCGTGCTAGAACTATGCAACGCCTGCCGGATACCTATGCATGCCGGGTATAGAGACCACGAAGAGCGAAAGCTTCAGTCGTGTCAGAGCAGTGCAGCTGAAGTTGGGCGCTCCTGAGACGGTCGGAAGCGTGCTAGAACTAAGCAACGCCTGCCGGATACGTATGCAAGCCGGGCATAGAGACGGCGAAGAGCGAAAGCTTCAGTCGTGTGAGAGCATTGCAGCTGAAGTTGGGCGCTCCCGAGACCGTCGGGAGCGTGCTAGAATTATGCAACGCCTGCCGGATACGCATGCATGCCGGGTATAGAGACCTCTAAGAGCGAAAGCTTCAGTCGTGTCAGAGCAGTGCAGCTGATGTTGGGCGCTCCCGAGACCTCGGAAGCGTGCTAGAACTATGCAACGCCTGCCGGATATGTATGATGCCGGGTATAGAGACCACGAAGAGCGAAATCTTCAGTCGTGTCAGAGCAGTGTAGCTGAAGTTGGGCGCTTCCGAGACCGTCGGAAGCGTGCTAGAATTATGCAACGCCTGCCAGGATACATATGCATGCCGGGTATAGAGACCGCGAAGAGCGAAAGCTTCAGTCGTGTCAGAGCAGTGCAGCTGAAGTTGGGCGCTCCTGAGACCGTCGGAAGCGTGCTAGAACTAAGCAACGCCTGCCGGATACGTATGCAAGCCGGGCATAGAGACCGCGAAGAGCGAAAGCTTCAGTCGTGTCAGAGCAGTGCAGCTGAACTTGGGTGCTCCCGAGACCGTCGGAAGCGTGCTAGAATTATGCAACGCCTGGCGGATACGTATGCATGCCGGGTATAGAGACCGCGAAGAGCGAAATCTTCAGTCGTGTCAGAGCAGTGCAGCTGAAGGCGGGCGCTCCCGACACCGTCGGAAGCGTGCTAGAATTATGCAACGTGCCCGGATATGTATGGATGCCGGGTATAGAGACCGCGAAGAGCGAAAGCTTCAGTCGTGTCAGAGCAGTACAGCTGAAGTTGGGCGCTCCCGAGACCTTCGGGAGCGTGCTAGAATTATGCAACTCCTGTCGGATACGTACGAATGCCGAGTATAGAGACCGCGAAGAGCGAAAGCTTCAGCCGTGTCAGAGCAGTGCAGCTGATGTTGGGTGCTCCCGAGACCGTCGGAAGCGTGCTAGAACTATGCAACGCCTGCCGGATACCTATGCATGCCGGGTATAGAGACCACGAAGAGCGAAAGCTTCAGTCGTGTCAGAGCAGTGCAGCTGAAGTTGGGCGCTCCTGAGACGGTCGGAAGCGTGCTAGAATTATGCAACGCCTGCCGGATACGTATGCATGCCGGGTATAGAGACCGCGAAGAGCGAAAGCATCAGTCGTGTGAGAGCATTGCAGCTGAAGTTGGGCGCTCCCGAGACCGTCGGGAGCGTGCTAGATTTATGCAACGCCTGCCGGATACGCATGCATGCCGGGTATAGAGACCGCGAAGAGCGAAAGCTTCAGTCGTGTCAGAGCAGTGCAGCTGATGTTGGGCGCTCCCGAGACCTCGGAAGCGTGCTAGAACTATGCAACGCCTGCCGGATATGTATGCATGCCGGGTATAGAGACCACGAAGAGCGAAATCTTCAGTCGTGTCAGAGCAGTGTAGCTGAAGTTGGGCGCTTCCGAGACCGTCGGAAGCGTGCTAGAATTATGCAACGCCTGCCAGGATACATATGCATGCCGGGTATAGAGACCGCGAAGAGCGAAAGCTTCAGTCGTGTCAGAGCAGTGCAGCTGAAGTTGGGCGCTCCTGAGACCGTCGGAAGCGTGCTAGAACTAAGCAACGCCTGCCGGATACGTATGCAAGCCGGGCATAGACACCGCGAAGAGCGAAAGCTTCAGTCGTGTCAGAGCAGTGCAGCTGAACTTGGGTGCTCCCGAGACCGTCGGAAGCGTGCTAGAATTATGCAACGCCTGGCGGATACGTATGCATGCCGGGTATAGAGACCGCGAAGAGCGAAATCTTCAGTCGTGTCAGAGCAGTGCAGCTGAAGGCGGGCGCTCCCGACACCGTCGGAAGCGTGCTAGAATTATGCAACGTGCCCGGATACGTATGGATGCCGGGTATAGAGACCGCGAAGAGCGAAAGCTTCAGTCGTGTCAGAGCAGTACAGCTGAAGTTGGGCGCTCCCGAGACCTTCGGGAGCGTGCTAGAATTATGCAACTCCTGTCGGATACGTACGAATGCCGGGTATAGAGACCGCGAAGAGCGAAAGCTTCAGTCGTGTCAGAGCAGTGCAGCTGAACTTGGGCGTTCCCGAGACCGTCGGAAGCGTGCTAGAATTATGCAACGCCTGCCGGATACGTATACATGCCGAGTATAGAGACGGCGAAGAGCGAAAGCTTCAGCCGTGTCAGAGCAGTGCAGCTGAAGTTGGGCGCTCCCGAGACAGTCGGAAGCGTGCTAGAATTATGCAACGCGTCCGGATACGTATGCATGCCGGGTATAGAGACCGCGAAGAGCTAAAGCTTCAGTCGTGTCAGAGCAGTGCAGCTGAAGTTGGGCGCTCCCGAGACCGTCGGGAGCGTGCTAGAATTATGCAACGCCTGCCGGATACCTATGCATGCCGGGTATAGAGACCGCGAAGAGCGAACGCTTCAGCGGTGTCAGAGCAGTGCAGCTGAAGTTTGGTGCTCCCGAGACCGTCGGAAGCGTGCTAGAATTCTGCAACGCCTGCCGGATACGCATGCATGCCGGGTAGAGAGACCGCGAAGAGCGAAAGCTTCAGTCGTGTCAGAGCAGTGCAGCTGATGTTGGGTGCTCCCGAGACCGCCGGAAGCGTGCTAGAATTATGCAACGCCTTCCGGATACGTATGCGTGCCGGGTATAGAGACCGCGAAGAGCGAAATCTTCAGTCGTGTCAGAGCAGTGCAGCTGAAGTTGGGCGCTTCCGAGACCGTCGGAAGCGTGCTAGAATTATGCAACGCCTACCAGGATACATATGCATGCCGGGTATAGAGACCGCGAAGAGCGAAATCTTCAGTCGTGTCAGAGCAGTGCAGCTGATATTGGCCGCTCCCGAGAGCGTCGGAAGCGTGCTAGAACTTTGCAACGCCTGCCGGATACTTATGCATGCCGGGTATAGAGACCGCGAAGAGCGAAAGCTTCAGTCATGTCAGAGCAGTGCAGCTGAACTTGGGCGCTCCCGAGACCGTCGGAAGTGTGCTAGAATTATGCAACGCCTGCCGGATACGTATGCATGCCGAGTATAGAGACCGCGAAGAGCGAAAGCTTCAGTCGTGTGAGAGCATTGCAGCTGAAGTTGGGCGCTCCCGAGACCGTCGGAAGCGTGCTAGAATTATTCAACGCCTGCCGGATACCTATGCATGCCGGGTAAAGAGACCGCGAAGAGCGAAAGCTTCAGCGGTGTCAGAGTAGTGCAGCTGAAGTTTGGTGCTCCCGAGACCGTCGGAAGCGTGCTAGAATTATTCAACGCCTGCCGGATACCTATGCATGCCGGGTATAGAGACCGCGAAGAGCGAAAGCTTCAGCGGTGTCAGAGTAGTGCAGCTGAAGTTTGGTGCTCCCGAGACCGTCGGAAGCGTGCTAGAATTCTGCAACGCCTGCCGGATACGTATGCATGCCGAGTATAGAGACCGCGAAGAGCGAAAGCTTCAGCCGTGTCAGAGCAGTGCAGCTGATGTTGGGTGCTCCCGAGACCGTCGGAAGCGTGCTAGAACTATGCAACGCCTGCCGGATACCTATGCATGCCGGGTATAGAGACCACGAAGAGCGAAAGCTTCAGTCGTGTCAGAGCAGTGCAGCTGAAGTTGGGCGCTCCTGAGACGGTCGGAAGCGTGCTAGAACTAAGCAACGCCTGCCGGATACGTATGCAAGCCGGGCATAGAGACGGCGAAGAGCGAAAGCTTCAGTCGTGTGAGAGCATTGCAGCTGAAGTTGGGCGCTCCCGAGACCGTCGGGAGCGTGCTAGAATTATGCAACGCCTGCCGGATACGCATGCATGCCGGGTATAGAGACCTCGAAGAGCGAAAGCTTCAGTCGTGTCAGAGCAGTGCAGCTGATGTTGGGCGCTCCCGAGACCTCGGAAGCGTGCTAGAACTATGCAACGCCTGCCGGATATGTATGATGCCGGGTATAGAGACCACGAAGAGCGAAATCTTCAGTCGTGTCAGAGCAGTGTAGCTGAAGTTGAGCGCTTCCGAGACCGTCGGAAGCGTGCTAGAATTATGCAACGCCTGCCAGGATACATATGCATGCCGGGTATAGAGACCGCGAAGAGCGAAAGCTTCAGTCGTGTCAGAGCAGTGCAGCTGAAGTTGGGCGCTCCTGAGACCGTCGGAAGCGTGCTAGAACTAAGCAACGCCTGCCGGATACGTATGCAAGCCGTGCATAGAGACCGCGAAGAGCGAAAGCTTCAGTCGTGTCAGAGCAGTGCAGCTGAACTTGGGTGCTCCCGAGACCGTCGGAAGCGTGCTAGAATTATGCAACGCCTGGCGGATACGTATGCATGCCGGGTATAGAGACCGCGAAGAGCGAAATCTTCAGTCGTGTCAGAGCAGTGCAGCTGAAGGCGGGCGCTCCCGACACCGTCGGAAGCGTGCTAGAATTATGCAACGTGCCCGGATACGTATGGATGCCGGGTATAGAGACCGCGAAGAGCGAAAGCTTCAGTCGTGTCAGAGCAGTACAGCTGAAGTTGGGCGCTCCCGAGACCTTCGGGAGCGTGCTAGAATTATGCAGCTCCTGTCGGATACGTACGAATGCCGAGTATAGAGACCGCGAAGAGCGAAAGCTTCAGCCGTGTCAGAGCAGTGCAGCTGATGTTGGGTGCTCCCGAGACCGTCGGAAGCGTGCTAGAACTATGCAACGCCTGCCGGATACCTATGCATGCCGGGTATAGAGACCACGAAGAGCGAAAGCTTCAGTCGTGTCAGAGCAGTGCAGCTGAAGTTGGGCGCTCCTGAGACGGTCGGAAGCGTGCTAGAATTATGCAACGCCTGCCGGATACGTATGCATGCCGGGTATAGAGACCGCGAAGAGCGAAAGCTTCAGTCGTGTGAGAGCATTGCAGCTGAAGTTGGGCGCTCCCGAGACCGTCGGGAGCGTGCTAGAATTATGCAACGCCTGCCGGATACGCATGCATGCCGGGTATAGAGACCGCGAAGAGCGAAAGCTTCAGCCGTGTCAGAGCAGTGCAGCTGATGTTGGGCGCTCCCGAGACCTCGGAAGCGTGCTAGAACTATGCAACGCCTGCCGGATATGTATGCATGCCGGGTATAGAGACCACGAAGAGCGAAATCTTCAGTCGTGTCAGAGCAGTGTAGCTGAAGTTGGGCGCTTCCGAGACCGTCGGAAGCGTGCTAGAATTATGCAACGCCTGCCAGGATACATATGCATGCCGGGTATAGAGACCGCGAAGAGCGAAAGCTTCAGTCGTGTCAGAGCAGTGCAGCTGAAGTTGGGCGCTCCTGAGACCGTCGGAAGCGTGCTAGAACTAAGCAACGCCTGCCGGATACGTATGCAAGCCGGGCATAGACACCGCGAAGAGCGAAAGCTTCAGTCGTGTCAGAGCAGTGGAGCTGAACTTGGGTGCTCCCGAGACCGTCGGAAGCGTGCTAGAATTATGCAACGCCTGGCGGATACGTATGCATGCCGGGTATAGAGACCGCGAAGAGCGAAATCTTCAGTCGTGTCAGAGCAGTGCAGCTGAAGGCGGGCGCTCCCGACACCGTCGGAAGCGTGCTAGAATTATGCAACGTGCCCGGATACGTATGGATGCCGGGTATAGAGACCGCGAAGAGCGAAAGCTTCAGTCGTGTCAGAGCAGTACAGCTGAAGTTGGGCGCTCCCGAGACCTTCGGGAGCGTGCTAGAATTATGCAACTCCTGTCGGATACGTACGAATGCCGGGTATAGAGACCGCGAAGAGCGAAAGCTTCAGTCATGTGAGAGCAGTGCAGCTGATGTTGGGTGCTCCCGAGACCGCCGGAAGCGTGCTAGAATTATGCAACGCCTTCCGGATACGTATGCGTGCCGGGTATAGAGACCGCGAAGAGCGAAATCTTCAGTCGTGTCAGAGCAGTGCAGCTGAAGTTGGGCGCTTCCGAGACCGTCGGAAGCGTGCTAGAATTATGCAACGCCTACCAGGATACATATGCATGCCGGGTATAGAGACCGCGAAGAGCGAAATCTTCAGTCGTGTCAGTGCAGGGCAGCTGATATTGGCCGCTCCCGAGAGCGTCGGAAGCGTGCTAGAACTTTGCAACGCCTGCCGGATACTTATGCATGCCGGGTATAGAGACCGCGAGTAGCGAAAGCTTCAGTCATGTCAGAGCAGTGCGGCTGAACTTGGGCGCTCCCGAGACCGTCGGAAGTGTGCTAGAATTATGCAACGCCTGCCGGATACGTATGCATGCCGGGTATAGAGACTGCGAAGAGCGAAAGCTTCAGTCGTGTGAGAGCATTGCAGCTGTAGTTGGGCGCTCCCGAGACCGTCGGGAGCGTGCTAGAATTATGCAACGCCTGCCGGATACGCATGCATGCCGGGTATAGAGACCGCGAAGAGCGAAAGCTTCAGTCGTGTCAGAGCAGTGCAGCTGATGTTGGGCGCTCCCGAGACCGTCGGAAGCGTGCTAGAATTATGCAACGCCTGCCGGATATGTATGCATGCCGGGTATAGAGACCACGAAGAGCGAAATCTTCAGTCGTGTCAGAGCAGTGTAGCTGAAGTTGGGCGCTTCCGAGACCGTCGGAAGCGTGCTAGAACTATGCAACGCCTGCCAGGATACATACGCATGCCGGGTATAGAGACCGCGAAGAGCGAAAGCTTCAATCGTGTCAGAGCAGTGCAGCTGAACTTGGGCGTTCCCGAGACCGTTGGAAGCGTGCTAGAATTATGCAACGCCTGCCGGATACGTATGCATGCCGAGTATAGAGACCGCGAAGAGCGAAAGCTTCAGCCGTGTCGGAGCAGTGCAGCTGAAGTTGGGCGCTCCCGAGACAGTCGGAAGCGTGCTAGAATTATATAACGCCTGCCGGATACGTATGCATGCCGAGTATAGAGACCGCGAAGAGCGAAAGCTTCAGCCGTGTCAGAGCAGTGCAGCTGAAGTTGGGCGCTCCTGAGACCGTCGGAAGCGTGCTAGAACTAAGCAACGCCTGCCGGATACGTATGCAAGCCGGGCATAGAGACCGCGAAGAGCGAAAGCTTCAGTCGTGTCAGAGCAGTGCAGCTGAACTTGGGTGCTCCCGAGACCGTCGGAAGCGTGCTAGAATTATGCAACGCCTGGCGGATACGTATGCATGCCGGGCATAGAGACCGCGAAGAGCGAAATCTTCAGTCGTGTCAGAGCAGTGCAGCTGAAGGCGGGCGCTCCCGACACCGTCGGAAGCGTGCTAGAATTATGCAACGTGCCCGGATACGTATGGATGCCGGGTATAGAGACCGCGAAGAGCGAAAGCTTCAGTCGTGTCAGAGCAGTGCAGCTGAAGTTGGGCGCTCCTGAGACGGTCGGAAGCGTGCTAGAATTATGCAACGCCTGCCGGATACGTATGCATGCCGGGTATAGAGACTGCGAAGAGCGAAAGCTTCAGTCGTGTGAGAGCATTGCAGCTGAAGTTGGGCGCTCCCGAGACCGTCTGGAGCGTGCTAGAATTATGCAACGCCTGCCGGATACGCATGCATGCCGGGTATAGAGACCGCGAAGAGCGAAAGCTTCAGTCGTGTCAGAGCAGTGCAGCTGATGTTGGGCGCTCCCGAGACCGTCGGAAGCGTGCTAGAACTATGCAACGCCTGCCGGATATGTATGCATGCCGGGTATAGAGACCACGAAGAGCGAAATCTTCAGTCGTGTCAGAGCAGTGTAGCTGAAGTTGGGCGCTTCCGAGACCGTCGGAAGCGTGCTAGAATTATGCAACGCCTGCAAGGATACATATGCATGCCGGGTATAGAGAGCGCGAAGAGCGAAAGCTTCAGTCGTGTCAGAGCAGTGCAGCTGAACTTCGGCGTTCCCGAGACCGTTGGAAGCGTGCTAGAATTATGCAACGCCTGCCGGATACGTATGCATGCCGAGTATAGAGACCGCGAAGAGCGAAAGCTTCAGCCGTGTCAGAGCAGTGCAGCTGAAGTTGGGCGCTCCCGAGACAGTCGGAAGCGTGCTAGAATTATATAACGCCTGCCGGATACGTATGCATGCCGAGTATAGAGACCGCGAAGAGCGAAAGCTTCAGCCGTGTCAGAGCAGTGCAGCTGAAGTTGGGCGCTCCTGAGACCGTCGGAAGCGTGCTAGAACTAAGCAACGCTTGCCGGATACGTATGCAAGCCGGGCATAGAGACCGCGAAGAGCGAAAGCTTCAGTCGTGTCAGAGCAGTGCAGCTGAACTTGGGTGCTCCCGAGACCGTCGGAAGCGTGCTAGAATTATGCAACGCCTGGCGGATACGTATGCATGCCGGGTATAGAGACCGCGAAGAGCGAAATCTTCAGTCGTGTCAGAGCAGTGCAGCTGAAGGCGGGCGCTCCCGACACCGTCGGAAGCGTGCTAGAATTATGCAACGTGCCCGGATACGTATGGATGCCGGGTATAGAGACCGCGAAGAGCGAAAGCTTCAGTCGTGTCAGAGCAGTACAGCTGAAGTTGTGCGCTCCCGAGACCTTCGGGAGCGTGCTAGAATTATGCAACTCCTGTCGGATACGTACGAATGCCGGGTATAGAGACCGCGAAGAGCGAAAGCTTCAGTCATGTGAGAGCAGTGCAGCTGATGTTGGGTGCTCCAGAGACCGCCGGAAGCGTGCTAGAATTATGCAACGCCTTCCGGATACGTATGCGTGCCGGGTATAGAGACCGCGAAGAGCGAAATCTTCAGTCGTGTCAGAGCAGTGCAGCTGAAGTTGGGCGCTTCCGAGACCGTCGGAAGCGTGCTAGAACTTTGCAACGCCTGCCGGATACTTATGCATGCCGGGTATAGAGACCGCGAAGAGCGAAAGCTTCAGTCATGTCAGAGCAGTGCGGCTGAACTTGGGCGCTCCCGAGACCGTCGGAAGTGTGCTAGAATTATGCAACGCCTGCCGGATACGTATGCATGCCGAGTATAGAGACCGCGAAGAGCGAAAGCTTCAGTCGTGTGAGAGCATTGCAGCTGAAGTTGGGCGCTCCCGAGACCGTCGGAAGCGTGCTAGAATTATTCAACGCCTGCCGGATACCTATGCATGCCGGGTATAGAGACCGCGAAGAGCGAAAGCTTCAGCGGTGTCAGAGTAGTGCAGCTGATGTTGGGTGCTCCCGAGACCGTCGGAAGCGTGCTAGAACTATGCAACGCCTGCCGGATACCTATGAATACCGGGTATAGAGACCACGAAGAGCGAAAGCTTCAGTCGTGTCAGAGCAATGCAGCTGAAGTTGGGCGCTCCTGAGACGGTCGGAAGCGTGCTAGAATTATGCAACGCCTGCCGGATACGTATGCATGCCGGGTATAGAGACTGCGAAGAGCGAAAGCTTCAGTCGTGTGAGAGCATTGCAGCTGAAGTTGGGCGCTCCCGAGACCGTCGGGAGCGTGCTAGAATTATGCAACGCCTGCCGGATACGCATGCATGCCGGGTATAGAGACCGCGAAGAGCGAAATCTTCAGTCGTGTCAGAGCAGTGCAACTGATGTTGGGCGCTCCCGAGACCGTCGGAAGCGTGCTAGAACTATGCAACGCCTGCTGGATATGTATGCATGCCGGGTATAGAGACCACGAAGAGCGAAATCTTCAGTCGTGTCAGAGCAGTGTAGCTGAAGTTGGGCGCTTCCGAGACCGTCGGAAGCGTGCTAGAACTATGCAACGCCTGCCGGATACGTATGCATGCCGAGTATAGAGACCGCGAAGAGCGAAAGCTTCAGCATTGTCAGAGCAGTGCAGCTGAAGTTGGGCGCTCCCGAGATAGTCGGAAGCGTGCTAGAATTATATAACGCCTGCCGGATACGTATGCATGCCGAGTATAGAGACCGCGAAGAGCGAAAGCTTCAGCCGTGTCAGAGCAGTGCAGCTGAAGTTGGGCGCTCTTGAGACCGTCGGAAGCGTGCTAGAACTAAGCAACGCCTGCCGGATACGTATGCAAGCCGGGCATAGAGACCGCGAAGAGCGAAAGCTTCAGTCGTGTCAGAGCAGTGCAGCTGAACTTGGGTGCTCCCGAGACCGTCAGAAGCGTGCTAGAATTATGCAACGCCTGGCGGATACGTATGCATGCCGGGCATAGAGACCGCGAAGAGCGAAATCTTCAGTCGTGTCAGAGCAGTGCAGCTGAAGGCGGGCGCTCCCGACACCGTCGGAAGCGTGCTAGAATTATGCAACGTGCCCGGATATGTATGGATGCCGGGTATAGAGACCGCGAAGAGCGAAAGCTTCAGTCGTGTCAGAGCAGTACAGCTGAAGTTGGGCGCTCCCGAGACCTTCGGGAGCGTGCTAGAATTATGCAACTCCTGTCGGATACGTACGAATGCCAGGTATAGAGACCGCGAAGAGCGAATGCTTCAGCGGTGTCAGAGCAGTGCAGCTCAAGTTTGGTGCTCCCGAGACCGTCGGAAGCGTGCTAGAATTCTGCAACGCCTGCCGGATACGTATGCATGCCGAGTATAGAGACCGCGAAGAGCGAAAGCTTCAGCAGTGTCAGAGCAGTGCAGCTAAAGGTGGGCGCTCCCGAGACAGTCGGAAGCGTGCTAGAACTATGCAACGTCTGCCGGATACCTATGCATGCCGGGTATAGAGACCGCGAAGAGCGAAAGCTTCAGCGGTGTCAGAGCAGTGCAGCTGAAGTTGGGCGCTCCCGAGACCGTCGGGAGCGTGCTAGAATTATGCAACGCCTGCCGGATACGCAAGCATGCCGGGTATAGAGACCGCGAAGAGCGAAAGCTTCAGTCGTGTCAGTGTAGTACAGCTGATGTTGGGCGCTCCCGAGACCGTCGGAAGCTTGCTAGAATTATGAAACGCCTGCCGGATACGTATGCATGCCGAGTATAGAGACCGCGAAGAGAGAAAGCTTCAGCCGTGTCAGAGCAGTGCAGCTGTAGTTGGGCGCTCCTGAGACCGTCGGAAGCGTGCTAGAACTAAGGAACGCCTGCCGGATACGTATGCAAGCCGGGCATAGAGACCGCGAAGAGCGAAAGCTTCCGTCGTGTCAGAGCAGTGCAGCTGAACTTGGGTGCTCCCGAGACCGTCGGAAGCGTGCTAGAATTATGCAACGCCTTGCGGATACGTATGCATGCCGGGCATAGAGACCGCGAAGAGCGAAATCTTCAGTCGTGTCAGAGCAGTGCAGCTGAAGGCGGGCGCTCCCGAGACCGTCGGAAGCGTGCTAGAATTATGCAACGCGTCCGGATACGTATGCATGCCGAGTATAGAGACCGCGAAGAGCGAAAGCTTCAGCCGTGTCAGAGCAGTGCAGCTGAAGTTGGGCGCTCCTGAGACCGTCGGAAGCGTGCTAGAACTAAGCAACGCCTGCCGGATACGTATGCAAGCCGGGCATAGAGACCGCGAAGAGCGAAAGCTTCAGTCGTGTCAGAGCAGTGCAGCTGAAGGCGGGCGCTCCCGACACCGTCGGAAGCGTGCTAGAATTATGCAACGTGCCCGGATATGTATGGATGCCGGGTATAGAGACCGCGAAGAGCGAAAGCTTCAGTCGTGTCAGAGCAGTACAGCTGAAGTTGGGCGCTCCCGAGACCTTCGGGAGCGTGCTAGAATTATGCAACTCCTGTCGGATACGTACGAATGCCAGGTATAGAGACCGCGAAGAGCGAAAGCTTCAGTCATGTGAGAGCAGTGCAGCTGAAGTTGGGCGCTCCCGAGACCGTCGGGAGCATGCTAGAATTATGCAACTCCTGCCGGATACGTATGCATGCCGGGTATAGAGACCACAAAGAGCGAAATCTTCAGTCGTGTCAGAGCAGTGCAGCTGAAGTTGGGCGCTCCCGAGACTGTCGGAAGCGTGCTAGAATTATTCAACGCCTGACGGATACCTATGCATGCCGGGTATAGAGACCGCGAAGAGCGAATGCTTCAGCGGTGTTAGAGCAGTGCAGCTCAAGTTTGGTGCTCCCGAGACCGTCGGAAGCGTGCTAGAATTCTGCAACGCCTGCCGGATACGTATGCATGCCGAGTATAGAGACCGCGAAGAGCGAAAGCTTCAGCCGTGTCAGAGCAGTGCAGCTAAAGGTGGGCGCTCCCGAGACAGTCGAAAGCGTGCTAGAACTATGCAACGTCTGCCGGATACCTATGCATGCCGGGTATAGAGACCGCGAAGAGCGAAAGCTTCAGCGGTGTCAGAGCAGTGCAGCTGAAGTTTGGTGCTCCCGAGACCGTCGGAAGCGTGCTAGAATTCTGCAACGCCTGCCGGATACGTATGCATGCCGAGTATAGAGACCGCGAAGAGCGAAAGCTTCAGCCGTGTCAGAGCAGTGCAGCTGAAGGTGGGCGCTCCCGAGACCATCGGAAGCGTGCTAGAACTATGCAACGCCTGCCGGATACCTATGCATGCCGGGTATAGAGACCGCGAAGAGCGAAAGCTTCAGTCGTGTCAGAGCAGTGCAGCTGAAGTTGGGCGCTCCCGAGACGGTCGGAAGCGTGCTAGAATTATGCAACGCCTGCCGGATACGTATGCATGCCGGGTATAGAGAAAGCGAAGAGCGAAAGCTTCAGTCGTGTGAGAGCATTGCAGCTGAAGTTGGGCGCTCCCGAGACCGTCGGGAGCGTGCTAGAATTATGCAACGCCTGCCGGATACGCAAGCATGCCGGGTATAGAGACCGCGAAGAGCGAAAGCTTCAGTCGTGTCAGTGTAGTACAGCTGATGTTGGGCGCTCCCGAGACCGTCGGAAGCTTGCTAGAATTATGAAACGCCTGCCGGATACGTATGCATGCCGAGTATAGAGACCGCGAAGAGAGAAAGCTTCAGCCGTGTCAGAGCAGTGCAGCTGTAGTTGGGCGCTCCTGAGACCGTCGGAAGCGTGCTAGAACTAAGGAACGCCTGCCGGATACGTATGCAAGCCGGGCATAGAGACCGCGAAGAGCGAAAGCTTCCGTCGTGTCAGAGCAGTGCAGCTGAACTTGGGTGCTCCCGAGACCGTCGGAAGCGTGCTAGAATTATGCAACGCCTTGCGGATACGTATGCATGCCGGGCATAGAGACCGCGAAGAGCGAAATCTTCAGTCGTGTCAGAGCAGTGCAGCTGAAGGCGGGCGCTCCCGAGACCGTCGGAAGCGTGCTAGAATTATGAAACGCGTCCGGATACGTATGCATGCCGAGTATAGAGACCGCGAAGAGCGAAAGCTTCAGCCGTGTCAGAGCAGTGCAGCTGAATTTGGGCGCTCCTGAGACCGTCGGAAGCGTGCTAGAACTAAGCAACGCCTGCCGGATACGTATGCAAGCCGGGCATAGAGACCGCGAAGAGCGAAAGCTTCAGTCGTGTCAGAGCAGTGCAGCTGAACTTGGGTGCTCCCGAGACCGTCGGAAGCGTGCTAGAATTATGCAACGCCTGGCGGATACGTATGCATGCCGGGCATAGAGACCGCGAAGAGCGAAATCTTCAGTCGTGTCAGAGCAGTGCAGCTGAAGGCGGGCGCTCCCGACACCGTCGGAAGCGTGCTAGAATTATGCAACGTGCCCGGATACGTATGGATGCCGGGTATAGAGACCGCGAAGAGCGAAAGCTTCAGTCGTGTCAGAGCAGTGCAGCTGAAGTTGGGCGCTCCTGAGACGGTCGGAAGCGTGCTTGAATTATGCAACGCCTGCCGGATACGCATGCATGCCGGGTATAGAGACCGCGAAGAGCGAAAGCTTCAGTCGTGTGAGAGCATTGCAGCTGAAGTTGGGCGCTCCCGAGACCGTCTGGAGCGTGCTAGAATTATGCAACGTTTGCCGGATACGCATGCATGCCGGGTATAGAGACCGCGAAGAGCGAAAGCTTCAGTCGTGTGAGAGCATTGCAGCTGAAGTTGGGCGCTCCCGAGACCGTCTGGAGCGTGCTAGAACTATGCAACGCCTGCCGGATATGTATGCATGCCGGGTATAGAGACCACGAAGAGCGAAATCTTCAGTCGTGTCAGAGCAGTGTAGCTGAGGTTGGGCGCTTCCGAGACC